>NC_136711.1:10283867-10741367 GCF_947650265.1 Symphodus melops | reverse complement strand
AGCCAAGAATTTTTGGAAGTTATGAAAATCTCAGAAGATAAGAATCTCGAGTTTGGCAGAAATTGATTTTCTTTTTCCCCGCCTTTAAATGTGACACGTCAGTAGCCGACGTTCAATTCACTTTTTTTTTTTTTTTCAGGTGGAAAAAGTTTACTGAAAAAAAACCTTTGCATTGTGGGAGTCAATTCATGAAAGAAACGTTGCGACGTTGTGACAAAGAATGCTCGTCAGTTTTTCTTCTTTTGGAAACTTGTCCCATCTGAATCCAGAATAAATCCAAAAAGCTGTTGTTGTTGTTGTTGGGTTTTTTTAAACACTAAATTGGCAGCGGTAGCTAAAGCTTCATCTGGCTGCGTCCAAACAGTGTGAAGGCCCGGCTGTTAACGCATGCTGAGTGAGAGAACGCATTGTTGGATTCATTCTGTGTGACTGCGAGTATTCATATCATTATCACGATGACGTGATCAGTTTCACAGCTCCCATGTTTCCCTGCGTCGGTTCTGTCCTTTCATTCTTTGAAGAGTTAGTGTGTCAAATTCATCATGAGAAAAGTTTTGTACTTTGTTCTTGTCTTTTTTTTTTTTTTTTTTTACTGCTCCTGCTGTGGAGTCGAGACAAATGTCTCCTAAAAGCAGCAGACTATGACTTCCTAACTGAGATTACATTTCCTAGTTCCAGTGAGGAACTCGTCAGGTGCTACTTTTGTTTTCAGAGTAATAAATCCTGTAACCACAACACAGTTTGAAAGCTCTCAAAAAAAAAAAAAAAAAACCTCGACGTTTTTTCGGACCAATTATGGAAACCCAACTAAAAGAGTGACGCTCATAACAGTGGAGCACTGAGGGCCAAGTGTCTGTCATAAATGTGTAGCTGAAGGAAGATCACATGGAGCAATGTGAAGGCTGACACACTCGATTAGTGAATTCCTATCAGCTGACATGCAGCCTTCTGCTTTTTTTTTTTTTTTTGGGAAACGTCCTTTATGTTGCACATTGAACGTTAATCCATCACAGGATCATAAAAATAGGGCGTTATTAGATTAGTGTAGTGTGATCACATCACGTGGTCTTTATGCTTACTACTCCAGAAGACATGAAAACATTAGTGAACTCACAGTTTGAGCCTGATTAGACCGAGTTAGACGGCCTGTGGGCCGTGTGGATGCGAGTCTCCCCTTTTAAACAGAAACTACTCTGAATACAGTGTTACTAATCCTGTCCACGTCATCTGCCTGTATGTAGTGGTGGAACAGATCACAGTTGAACCTTGATCCATTTTGGTTCGATAGAACATGCAAGGACACGGCGGGAGATAAATGTACTTCTGCTACGTCTCAGTGCAGAGTCTCTTTGAAAACAGGAAAGGGTTCGAGAAGTGAGTTGGAGGTGAAACGGAAGACCCGCTGTACAAATAGGAAGATTACTTTAACACTTTACAAATCTGCATTTATCATGCAGGAAGCCGCTGGTGGCTTCTTATAACATCACAAGCCTGCTTGGAACTCAGCCGAAATATTAAATCTGTTACAAAGCCCTGTGGTTACCAAAACTGAAGGTATAGTCACTAAATGCACAAACGCTGCACGAGCACACAGTGTGAATGAACAGTGTTTGTGTGTTCAACATTCTCCAAGCTCAGAAAAGAAAACTAAACGTGTTTTTGTCGATTACAGCAAACCTGTTATTCACGTCACTTTTCTACGTTCATGTTCAGTTTGTAGAGTTGATGCCCTGATGAGAAGATTTCTGAATGAACACAGAGTTCAGGTTTATCCAACTGCTTGAGTTATTAGAATCTGAGGAGCTGACACATTATTAACAATCGTGAATATGCATTATAATTTGCATTGTTTTTACAATGGACACTTCAACACAGGGCGAGCTGAGAAGTAGAGACGTTTTATTATAAAACTCTTTTTTTAAGGGATCCAAAAACCCGACCCGATCCGTGACGAAAACCGGAGATCTGATCCGAACTGTGAAATTGTGATCCATTGCACCACTACCTGTATGCAGACAGTCACATCCTCTTTATCTGTTGCAGTGAATGTCAGGGTGAGAGCCTGGCAGGATTAGCTGTTCTTTCAGTTTTAATACAGAAATATATATTTTTAAAAGTATCACGTTGCATATTGTTCTTACACTCTCAGTAAAAAAGAAAACAACAACAACAAAAGATTTTCCAAACAGTTCATAATGATCAAGCACCAGATGAGACTTTTTTTTTTTTTGTACGGACATTTTGAAACCATCAAAGAGGAAGCATGTTTTTCTCTCTTCTCTAATCTTGCAACCAAGTCCAAATCAACCTCTCTCTCTCTCTCTCTGTATTACATTAAGGCCCTCTTCAACAATGAGGCAGCAAATGCTTCATGTGGTTTCATCAGAGATCAACCCTCACTTTTTTTTTAACAAATTCTGGATTCATCTGGGAATGTAATGGGAAACACACTGTGTAGTTCTTTCCTGTGCAGAGGGTGAAGCAGAGATCTGGTGGTAGCCTCGGTATCATGTAGCTGCAGCTCAGCTGAACAGGCTTACATGGCGTTTTGCACTTGACTGGTCAATTAGGCTATCTCTGCTGCTGTTTGCTCGCCGAATAAATGAATGGCATATATACAAGAGCAGACAACAACTTCCAGGCTGCAGGCCAACAACAAGCCTGTGTGTCAAAGTCAAAGTCTTCTGGATGTGAACATTAATCAGTAACACGGCGAGCTACAGACAGATGCAGGAGGCTGCTTTAGCATGCTGAATGATTTATAACTTACCGTGGCTTTTGGGATCCACTGTAGCTAGCTCTGGAGCTAGCTGACTGGCCTGGCTGGAAATGATTGGTCTCACCCCCCCTTCCCCCTTTTCCTCGACACTGGAGTCTATTCAACACGAACAAACCACATTGTGCCTGTCGATGCTTTTACTCAGTCTGCTCTCCATCCTGATGATGATATCAGTCGATTGGACGGCGTCTGCACGACTTGACATGAGTGAGGTGCCACTCAATTACAGTGACAGCAAGCTGACTGACGGCTGCCAGCTAAACGAGCCAGGCAGCTAATAGCAGAGAGAGAGCTGTCCAAAGAAAATCAGGGGCTAGCTGCTGTTAGCAACACCGCTAACTATATAAGGTGACGCCAGGAGCTGCCCGGGACGTTTTCAATGGGAAACTGAGTCATTAATTTACACGGGTCCGCTCCCTGCTCCGCTGTGTGCTGTCATTTCGTTATTGCTGTCGGCGAATTTCATCTCCAGTCTGTGTTATCCCCATTTTGCTTCACTCCCCATCCGTTTTTGTTCAGTACTTCATGATGGCGGAGCGGGGCGGGAGCCGAAAGGAAAACGGAAGTGCTCTTCTTCGGTGGATCAAAAAAAAAAAAAAAGTCACCATGGGCGCAACTACGACTCCGTGTGGTCAATGACGTGTTAAAGGGTGTTTTTGAACATTTCGACCCTCACAATTTGAAATAAATCCATCCAGTCCTTTGTATGTGTTCTGCATAAGTCTTACCAGACAGACACACATTTTCTCAGTTTGTGACATCACAAGTTGGATTCGGGAAAAAAAATCCCATCCCCTCCCCTGATATCTCCATCCATGGACTCCTCCAGTCTAGAGTAAAACTTGTGTGCAGGTCCTCCATTTCTATCGTCTCTACAGAAGAGTGATGTCTCTCGGTAAAACTCAAGGGGGGCTCATTGCATTGAAAGAGACACACACACCAAAACGGAGCGTTCTGAGAGAACTTGTTAATACAAAGTCACAAACCTGATGGATAGGGCTAATTTTCAGCTTGAATGGCATGAATGTTGTTCCCGATCTGTTCAATCTGTTGGGAAAGAAATCAACAACAAAAAAACACATGATACCTAAATGATGGGAAATAAATTGTTTAGAAGCTGGTCACTACACACACAAACATATTGCAGCTTAACAAACAGAGGTCTATATGTGCAAAATAGGTCAACATAAAAACGATCTAATTTGTATTGGTTACACATGAGGACTGATGTTTGGGGGAGAGGACAGATTATCATGTCATAAGTGCTGAGAAATAAATGCCTGTTAGATAGATAACTGTTTCTGATGTGTCCGAAAGTAGAGAAAACCCATCTTGTGTTATGAAATATAAAATGTGACTTTCAACTATTTTCCTACAGTTCATTTTACAGAAACATACAAATCCTGAATGTATATTATTTAAGTTTAGCTACCCAAGTGTTATAAAGTCTTTCATCAAACAAATGTTTCTTCTTATATGAATGTTGTTTTTACTTAAGCAAATGAAACTAAACTGATTTGGTCACTGACAGCTCTGCTAACACACACACACACACACACACACACACACACGTCATCACAATGACACGTACAGTATGGCTTCTTTAGCCATCCCTTTGCTTGATTAATCCGCTCAGATTAAACTGTGTTGTGAACTTTTATTTTAAAAACCACGCAAACAGAGAGAGAGACTATAAAACAAGACATATTCTCTCAGACAAAGTTAAAATCGGCAATCAAATCATTCAATGACGATGCTTTATTTTATTCACCCTCTAATTTATAATCCCATAAACCTTCTTCAGTCCAAAAATAAAACTTGTGCATCCCTAACCTGCCCTCTTTTCCCCTCACTTTTCACACGCATACATCCTGCTGTCCACTCATCAGACATGTTGTACAGCCATGGGTTTGGCCTTGCATAACTTGTCAGCTGGTGGGTAAAAAAAGATAATAAAATTCCTATTTCCAGGGGCATAGCCAAGCGGATTATGAATCTAATGCAGACAGATTTTATGATGAATTTACATAACAGTGAAGTGGGCAGAGAGGGTTTAAGGGTCAGAGCGGAGGACAAACACAGTGAAGGTCTCAGCACTGACAGACCGTAGGAAATGAAGATTGTCCCAACGGATTTAATCCCGGACGCTGTCATGATCAGGGTACTTCATGGAAATAGTAATCGTTTTGTTTCCACGCAAATGAAACCTATACTCCTGCAGACTATCACACGTTTGGATACTAGCTGTAATTAGCCTTAAATGCATACAGCCAGTTTTACATGGATCAAAGGTGACATTCTTTCTCTTATAGCAACACTAACAATTAAAATCACCATTATGTACAAGAAATACGGAAAAAAAAAAATACAAATAATTATTTTTCCAGTGGGGAAACAAAACTTAGAACCTAAAAGGATCATGTGTCCTGATCCAGAGAAAGTATATAGCTGTTGATACAAGTATTGGCTTTGCAAAAAACACATTCTTTTATCTAAAAGTTGTGCGTGTACATTTTTCAAAGAAGCTTTACCTTGTGCCTCTAACAATTGTAACAATATGAAAATGTAATTGAACACTTAACTGTTGGCTAACCGTTCAGTTCTTTCTGAGTTTTTATTGTTATTAGATCTTTCACAAGTAAAATACATTGGAATTAATTTCCTTAAAAAAATGGGGAATCGTTTCATTATTAAACATTAGATGAAAAAGGACACATTTAAAGAACATCTTACACATAAATTTAAGGGGTTTGTTTTAATCCACTATAATAACTTAATAAATGAACATGAATTTGTGTTAAAGTTTTCATCTTGTTATCAAAATGTCTATTTTAAGATGCTTATTTTGATGTAACTGCTGAGCTGCATTGACCTCGAAAGCTGTAATCAATTCACAGCAGACAAAAACAACCAGCAACTGGACCCGTGTGCACTGATAGCTTCCTGGCTTGGCCTCAAGTTCAGGTGACAATCTCTTTTACAGCATGATGTCAACGCAGCACTGACTCCACCCAGCAGTCACACACCCCTACATGCAGCCACACCTCCCTAACATTCAAACCCTCTGCAGCATCCCTAACAAGCCGGACAGAGCAGGTCGGACTCACAGACCCACTGTAAAGAAGATCAGAAGACAGGCGTGTGGATAGAGAGCGAGACAGAGAGAAGCAACTGGCTAATGACAAGAAACCACTAGAGGAAGGTAGGAGCACAGAAAAACGGTCACTTTATTGTGATAAAAAAAAAGATGATAAGCAACTTTTTCTTTATTTGCTGTTTTCTTTCTGTAATTCCCAGGAAGAGATTGATTCTTCACTTGTTTATTCTTCCGATAGCAATTCTGTTTTTATGCCATAGATGTAAAAGTTTGGATGACTGAGCTGTGTCTTACTATTTATAAAAGATAGATTTTTTTCAGTGTTTTGTAGAAGTTGTGGTTTGACAATGTAAATACATTGGACATTTTTGACAGTATCAGAAAAAGAAGACACACAAAGATTTAATCCAGTCGTTATAGCTTTAAGAATCATTCCCAAAGCTCTTTATCGTGTGTCAGAAGCTGATTAAAAACATTTTCACTGATAGAAGTAATTTTGTTTTCTCTATCTGCAGACATGAGTTTGGGGGCAGCGTGCATTTTCCTACGGGGAGGCAAAAACATTGTAAGTGCAGGCATGATGGCCTTTTCTTACTTTTGATGGGTTTGTGTTTATCTTTGCAAATTTGCAGAGAAGCTGGTACTGATGCATGGCGATAACTTTTCTGAAGCTTACCTGCAAATGTAACCATACTCTAATCATGATTATTGTGTTTGTGTTTGTTAAGGAATCTTATCTAACAAGCACTTTTTATTTTTTACAGACAAGAGAACTGGCTGATGATGAGATTGATGGTAAAAATTGTCATTTACGTATTCTTGTGTTTTAGTCACTCAGTGTGATTCAACTCATTGGTTTGAGCTCGAAAACACATTCATATTTAATTATTCTTATCGTTCACTTGCTAACTGTTGCCTCTGCAGAGCTGCGTGATGCATTCAATGAGTTTGATAAAGATAAGGATGGGCTGATCAGCTGTAAGGACCTGGGGAATCTGATGAGAACTATGGGATACATGCCCACAGAGATGGAGCTGATCGAGCTGAGCCAGAACATCAACATGAACTGTGAGTACAACACTGAACAAACCAACACGTGAAAGATTAAAGTTTTTATCCAAATATTTCTTCTAAACAAAATAGTATGGTCAGGATGACATATTGCATGGCTGAGTTTGTTTGCTGTAAATCAAATTAGAACTTTTATCCTGAACTGAATTTGCCTCAATTTTTCTGGTTGTTTATTTGACAATATGATAAGATACACTTTATCTGTGTAGGGAGATTTGTCCTGGACTCAAAGGGCTGCCAAACATTCGGCTGCTTCCAATCAGTCAATCAATAAAACACAATAGAAAGGCACATCCACATGCAAGCAGAAAGGCACCTAACAATTCAAAACAACACAACATATATCGCACAAGATCCACAAAAACACTCCATGAGAGATAAAACATGAACGGTGAAGGAAAAAAATCATATATGGACATCATTGCAAAAACCAAGCATTCAAAAATAGACAGAATAGACAGCTTAGTATTACTGTACCATAGTTATTATTTTGATTTGTGTACCCATGCATGGAAAATGGAGGGTGATGTAAGATTTGACTTGAAGCCTGAAAGGGCGAAATAAAAGAAGATTTGCTCATGTAAAATAATTACAACAATAATAAAGTGATTGAAGAGTAAGGGATGGTCCTTAATTCTAGCATTTTTTTTTTATTTCTCTCCAGTGGGTGGTAAAGTTGACTTTGAGGACTTTGTAGAGCTGATGGCTCCAAAACTTCTGGCAGAGACGGCCGGGATGATTGGAGTGAAGGAGCTGAAAGATGCTTTCAAAGAAGTGAGTGTCATATTCTAACATGTGAAAGCCCTTGGATCCTTTGAAAAAAAACAACAACAACCTCAATGCCAGATCTATCTATCTATCTATCTATCTATCTATCTATCTATCTATCTATCTATCTATCTATCTATCTATCTATCTATCTATCTATCTATCTATCTATCTATCTCTTCTTCTTATCTAATGTTTTACTCTTTGTATTTAGTTTGACGTGGACGGAGACGGAGAGATCACGACAGCAGAGCTTCGCTCAGCCATGAATAAGCTGATGGGAGAGCACATGAGTAGGAGGGAGATAGACGCTATAGTAAAAGAAGCAGATGACAACGGAGATGGCACAGTAGACTTTGAAGGTAACACTGAACAATCTGTCTATCGCCAGGAATGACCATTACACGAACTGACTGCACAAAACAATCCACTGATCTAATGAAACTTCTTCTCTGCTTTAGAGTTCGTCAGAATGATGTCCCATCAATGACAGTTGAGGAGCATCATGAAAGAAAGCACCTTTGCACCTCTGCAGCTATGCATCAGTCCTGAAGCCGTCTGTGCATGAAGCTCTTTATATATACCTTTATATATATGTATATATATATATATATATATATATATATATATAGAGAGAGAGAGAGAGAGAGAGAGAGAACAAACAGGGATGTTCAAGCAATATTAAGTGGATCTCAGAGATTATAGCTATGCAAAACTTGGCCATTGTGAGCCAAGACATTTTTAAGATGTAATATAATTTAAGAGGATGTGTGAATGTATGGATTTGTTTTATTGTGTGTACAGGAAGTCTTTTTGGATTGATTTATTGAACTGGATTGATGATCAAATATATTGTATTAATTCTGAGTGTTTCATCATCATACTAAAAGTTAAACTACTTCACGTAGATTTACAGTATTTATCACACTTGTTGTTTTGTGTATCTTAAATCCAACAAGTTAGACCCTGCTTGCAAGCATGTGCAGATATAAAATAAAACATGTTCACTTTATACAAGAGTTGTGATTTGAATGGATACGATGTTTGGATACTGGGTGTGTTATGATTAGAAATGAATCTACCTGACTTTGTCATTGGTTTTATCATACATGATGAGTAAAGCGGTTTTATTATTTTGGCAAAATTCAAAGAAAAAATGCTTAAAAATGTTTGCGTGACAAAAAAATCTGTCATGGCACTTTGTGATTTAATCCAAAATCCTTCGTGACTTTCATAATAAATCAACTTGCATAATGATACAAAACTCTCTGGTTGTATAATAAACCAAAGCAGTGATCTGTAGATTTCGTGTACCCAAAGAAGGGATTTGGAAGCTGAAAACATCTGTGACGCTCCTGCACTGTGAGACGGATTTTTGGAAGATTAAGTAACTCATCTGCCCTGGCTTTGGGAGGACACAGGGATAAAGAGATTTTGTGGGAAAAAAACAAAAAAACAACTTACTGTGACCACTGATTTGATGAGAGTACAAACATCAGTCTAAAATTGTACATGACAGATTTCTTAGAATTACAGTAAGTGTAAAAAATGGGATTAGGATGCACTCTGACTAGATTTCAGCTTTATAAAGAGTGCATCCTGAGAATTCTAAGTAAAAGTCATTGAATGTGTTGTAAATTTGAACATTGGGGTAAAAAGGAATGACTGAAAAACATTGTAAAGAGACACAGCAATAGGCTACTTAGCATAGTTAGCATATATCTACGGATAGTCACAGTTATTTTAATGAACCTATCTTTACATGTTTAGAGACTGCATCCCGAGAGTTCTTTATACAAGTTAATAATGATTTTGTACATTTGGGTGTCAAGGTCAAATGAGGGGAGGAATCTAATGAATTTAAAACTGTGCTTTGCCTCTGTCTGATTGGATTTAAAGCTGTTTGTTAGCACTAACATCTGTTGTTTCCTCTTCTCTCGATCCTTGCTTGTGTTGTTCTTACTCTCTGGTGGAAGTCGCTTTGGACAAAAGTGTCTGCTAAATGGAGAGTAGAAGTTTTTGTTTTTTTATTTACACATTCAAGGAATTTTTGATTTGGTGTTTTTATCCAAAACAATTAGCAAATGAAATAAAGCTAAAATAATGAGGGCCAATGAAAACAGAATTCCACCTGCTGTCATGAGCTTAAATAAAATAAAATACAACAAGCATTTTAAATATATGATAGAGTATAAACAGCAAAATGTCCAACCAAATCAATGGATGCGTGTGCTGGGTTTACAGTTTAAATAAAATACAGTAAAAATGTCCAACCAGTAAACGTACTCAGAGAATTGTCAAGTCCAGTGTGTGTTAATTTAACCCATACAATCTCATTTAACCTTCATATTACTGTAATGGTTTCTAACTGTGGGGCTGGGTGAGAGTCTTTGTCATGTGGGGGAGGGCTGGGGCATTATTGATGACATAAGAGGAGAGGAAACTGTCTTATGGCGTGAGGTTTCGGTCCTGATGGACAGCATCATCTTACCAGAGGGGAGAGTCTCAGTGACAAAAGGCACAGCAAATTAAAGCGAGCTAGCAAAGCTAGTTGTACATGTTATTGTGAATTTAGACATTGAGGTAAAATGAATAGAGTTCAGGGGCATCAGATGTATAATAAAAAAACAACAACAGCAAATCACTGCAAACTAGCACAGTTAACTGCTCTCCACACAAAAAAAATTAGCTTCAGCTTTTAAAGATGGGGTATGAGAGCTTTGATCACTTTTGAACTACTTAGGTGGAGCTTCGAATGTGAAGAGTTTTGGGGTCACAGAAGTTTCAATATTTAAATCATTGGGAAGAAGCTGTTAGGATAGTTAGAGCAATCTCCACAAATAGAATTAAGTTATTATCTTGATTTTTTTTTCAAGTGTTGGCTTAAGAATTCAAATGACAAGTTGTGCTTTTCTAACTTTGAAAGTGAGGACAATTGAGTGGCAGTAAAGAGGGATATCAGTTGATCTTTAAAAACAAAGAGAGATAGGAAATCAATGCTACCACGCATACTTATAATAGTTAACTGATCCTCACTGACACAAAGTCATATAATGTCATACGTTCTTTAAAAAGCTGCCCTGAAAATTCTATGTATTCAGTTCAATTAAAAAAAAACTTGAATCCTCAAGTTAAAACTTTAATTGTCCCCGGGGGCAATTCAAGGGCACACAGAGCAGTAAATGAACAACAGTATACAACAGGTATACTAAAATGTCAAAGGTCAAACATTAAGTACAAAAGTTATGTTATAAAAAAATGTTTGGTACGGGTAAGATCGAGGTTTAGGTCTGTGGACGGGAACACAGTGTATCCTGACTGTCTTGGGAACATTGGCCATACAGATGTTATAACTTAAAAGCTGGAGCAGAACTTTTACATGTATGCAGATGGAGCTCAACATGAAGGCTTATAGCCCCAATTAACACAAGTGAAGCTCACAAGTAAACATCTGTCAGTGGCACTCCTCTGATTAGACACATGCAACATCTGTGTCAATAAGCTTAATGGACATCATTCTGTTTTGTAAATAACACGACCCCTCTTTCATTTGTCAGGGAAGTCAAAATAAGAATAAGGACACAGAGACATAATTGATTGTTAAATATTGTAACACTGTGTATTTTAAAGAGGGGCTCACACAGAGGAGCTGAGCAGCTCTAAGGAAGAATCATATGATGTAATGCTCTCTGCCTGGCCTTTGCCCTGATCCCTCCACTGATCCCTCTAACATCCAGCATCGACCTTTATTGCATTAATCCACAGTAATCTCTCGCCCTCTCTGCCACTCTCTAAATCACTTCCAAGGTAGAAACTCTGTCCAGCTTCTTGCTGTCGAAATTCACTTAATGAGAAGCTGTGGTTTTAACAACTTTGGAATTATCTTCCAAATACTGATAGGCTTAACCCTCTGCTCTGTGTTTGTTTTGTGTGCGAATTTGATGTATTTTTTTCCCCAAATTCCACGTAATTGCATAGAGAAGTACCAGATGCACCATGGATAGCTCCTGTTGGACCACCTTTCGTGTGATAGTTGATAGGGCTTGTCAAAGTCATTTTGTCTTTTTCCTGAACTGTAACTTTGTTTAATAACATAATAGCAATTATTATGTCATACTAACAGCTCAAATCTTTGTGTTTGAATTTTAAATCAAACGCAAAAAGAGAAGATGGAAAGTGGCTCTGTGGGCTGTGAGAGAGACGCTCTCCATTCAGAAGTTATTAGAAGTCAGTTGTTGTGTTTTGAAATGGTCAGACAAAAGTTTACTTTCTGAGAGCTCAGGTTGCTCTAAAATCAAAACATATTTTTAACTCAATTGTGCTTGAAAGGGTTATGGCTTTACATGTATTACTACACAAGCTGACCAGGCGGACCAACAGTAGCGCACACAAAAAAATGACAAGACTTACAATGGTGAATATATTATACATCATCTTGGACGGACAGAAGAGCAGATGAGGAGGACAGGGGGGAGAGGAAGAGTGTGGGAGATTGCTCGTATTTCATTTGTATTGCTCTTACCCACTCTCCTAAGGGTTGTGAAAATGTTTGTTTATTTTGTACTTCCTTTAGTTCATTTGTGTTTCTTAGTTTGTTAGGCTACTTGTGTTATTCATTTATTTTTCACATTTTGGATCCAAGTTTGAATGCCTTTTATTTTTTTAATTGTAAAACCGATGAAGAAAAAATAAACGTGAAGATGAAGAGATTTTCAAGACAAGATGTTCATAAAATACATTAAAACATACAGTATAACACTACTTAAAAAACGCATCGAGGTTAGTCATGCTGTTTTCACCCTCACACTTTTTACCTCCATGTTACATGAATGAATCTGAATTGTGTCTTATTTATCCCAGTCACTGGCTCAATCCATGTAAATGTATTATGTTAGGTTCAAGAAGGTCAGCCCTTGTTTTCCAAGGCTCTCTAACTGTCTACAGGTCTCCTTTAAACATCACACATGTTTTTCTCTCCTCACAGGTTAGGTCTAAAACTTGCCTAATGCCAACTGCACAGGTTTAACTTTTACTCTCAGTCACATAGGGGCTGCTAAATCTTGTTTGGGGATTATTGTATAGAGAGGGGGGGGGGGACTGCGGGTGTGTATTTTAACCAATGTCTTGTGTCCTGCCTGTCTGTATACTGCTACTGGATGCCCTGAATTTCCCTCGGGATCAATAAAGTATCTATCTATCTATCTATCTATCTATCTATCTATCTATCTATCTATCTATCTATCTATCTATCTATCTATCTCCATAAGTCTCATTGAGCTCGTTGTACTTACTCCGGTCCAGTAGGGGGCGGTGTGCATCTTTTTAAGTCATGTTTGCAACCTGCAGACGAAAAGAAGAAGAACTTCCAGAGCCGTGTTCAGCACACAGACTGCTGCACCATAGCGTCTGAAGAGAAAGGCAAGAAAAAGTATGATAAACACAACGATTCACACGCTGATATTTCGACACTGTGTTTAATTGTTAACGGTGTGAATAGAAACATACCAGTAGCTAACCAGTGCAGGCTGACTTCCTGACTCTGCTGCATGCTTCCTCTGCAACTGTCACAACTTACAAGTCAGATCATGTTAGGTCCAAAGAGGGTTTACAGTAGTTGCATACAAGAAACTATTTTTTAAATAATATAGTCATTGAAAAAAAAAAAAAGGTAGTTTTGTATCCCATTATTTTGATTCACATAAGAAAGTTGAAGTTTTGCACGTGTTGCTGTATCCTCAGACTTGAGGAGTATTTTTGAGTCAGTGTGTTTTACTGGCTGTTGTCTTTTATTTATTTATCTTTTCCATTTATTGATACATGATTTATTTGTTTTCTAGTATCAATCGGGGCTTCCTTTTGGACATAAATGTGTTTTCCCTATATGGGGATTGGTCTTCACTGAGAGTGAAATAATCTTCAACTTTTATATTATTTTATAGATGTATTTGAAGTAAAGTGTAAGGTAGCTGTGAAAATATGTAGATATCTTCTCATATGACTGTGATATTGTATATAGTGTTGTTAAGGTACAGCTTCGTTATTGTTTATTCTCTTGCACACAGGTGGTTACTGATGTTGACTGGATGTAGAAGGCTCTCTCCGACATTTTTCCCCCTCATCTCTCAAAGACTTTGTACCACACGGCGCTCACAGGCTGTGCTCTTCTCCTCTACCGCAACCGCTTTATCCATCCCTCCATCTCTCCTCGCACCGAGCTGCAGGCCCAGGATCTTGACAAACCACGTCCCCTCAGCCCTCCAACACTCATCTGTCTGCTGCCTCTCTCACTCTGTTCACAGTCCTGGCATGATGGAGCTAAAAGAAGTTCTGCAGGTGTTGGAGCAGCTCGCTCCGCTGTCTCTGGCTGAGTCGTGGGACAATGTTGGTCTGCTGGTCGAGCCGAGCAAACCTCGGCCCATAAAGACTGTCCTGCTCACCAATGACCTCACAGAGGCCGTCATGGACGAAGCAGAAGCCCTGAGCTGTGACCTCATTATTTCTTATCACCCTCCGTTGTTTCAGCCAATCAAGCGTCTGGTCCAGAAAGATTGGAAGCAGCGATTGGCCATCAGGGCTGTGGAGGCAGGGATAGCCATCTTCTCCCCTCATACGTCATGGGACAGCGTTAAAGGAGGGGTGAACGACTGGCTGGTGGGGGGACTAGGTAAGCCGGTCCGCTGGGTGGAAAATGATCTAAACAGTACCTGCATATTTAAAGAAGGATGAGGCTGAAATGTTGTGACACACGACGAGACTGACCCACTGGTCGGCTATCTTTTCCCCCCCTTTGTGTGTCTCAGGTAGCGGTCAGGTGTTGGTGCTGAGTCAGGCCCTCGGAAGCGTCTCCCACAGTCACAAACTGGAATTCATGGTCAAAAACACAGAAGAAGTCAACAACATCATGGAGGAAATGAAGGCGTGTGACAGTGGAACAACACTACAACATGCAGTCAACAGGTGCTGTTAATTAACGCAACAGCTTCAGAGGCATTGTGTTGTTTTTGCATCTATATTAACACTTGTTACAAAAACTCAAACTATATAAACTAATGCAAAAAAAGCTGAACAAGAATGGTTGTTATTTATTTTAAATGCCTGTCACTGTCTCAGTGTCGGACACTTTACAGCATGAAAAACCCGTTTGACAGTAAAGGATACACTCCTTAACTTAATCCAGGGTCAGCAAAGTCATAAGACTGACCTTGTCCAGTCGGATCTCCAAATTAAACGCCAAGAAGAAGTTTATTTAATATAACTGCAGTTTGTTTCCAAAAAAACAATCCATTTTACAATAGTGTCTTTTGCAGTAATGTCTTTTATTTCAGAGTGCAGGAATTGAACTTTACTTTACTTTACCTCTTCTTCCACAAGTTGTGAAAACTGTTTTGTAACATTTGAGATATCATTTCAGTCCAGTATCGGCTAATGCTTCTGTACTCACAAAATGTTTTTTGTTTTTTAAATAAACTTTGGTTGAGGTGTTTGGGTGTTTACTTTGACACCTTTGATATCAAAGCCTTCAAGACCCGACTTGAGCTTCACTGCCACATGTTGCTACTGTAGCTTTGACTCTCATGGATGACTGTTTTCTAACAAGTTTCAGGTCTGAGCTGTGACTTTGAAACGCAACTGTTAAGAAGAGGAATTAATCATCTCTGTTAAAAGGAACAGACACAAGTAATGTCAGGGGGAAAGTATTTGTTGTATTGAATTAAAATGCGCACAGTTATTCGATTGCGACGATGCAATTCAACATATTGTCAAAACGTAACATGAAAACGGATGTGCTGCACAAAAAGTCTAGTCCCATCCTAAGTCCTATTCACTGGTGAATTCAACTTTATTTACTGTCATTACAGGCCAGATGGCAGTGGGATCCAGGTCAGCTTGACCTGCACTGACTCAGCACTGACCCCCAGTGTTCAGACTCTGTTACGACACAACGCTCCCAGCCTGTCCCTCAGCATCCTCAAGTTAGAAAAGGTGAAGCACAACAACTTTGACTGACTTGAAGACGGTTAAAATATTCAGACAATCTTTTCATTTTGAGATCAGCTTCCATATTTTTTTAGACACATCTGGAAATGTTAATGTATAAAAAACACAATCATTTGTTTTCCTTCTAGAAAATGGAAACAAAGCTCTGAATTGATTCTTCAGCTTTCACACAGCATTCACTTACCTTTCTAACTCTCCGTCACTGCAGCCCCCTCTCCCGGGTCACGGCCAGGGGCGACTGAGTGTTTTAGAACAGCCTGTTACCGTGGCAACAGCAATCCAGAAAATGAAGTCCCACCTGGGTTTGAGTCACCTCCGTTTGGCTCTGGGATCCGGTCAGACGCTTGGTAATAAACGCTAATACAAGCAGTTCTTGTAACATACAGTTTATAATGTTGACTGTGAAAGATGTGAACACGCAGCTGTTATCCAGGCAGCTGTCATGGAATAATATCAGCTGGAAGTAGAAACATATCTCAGAACCTTTTTGTATTTCTTCAACCCATTATCAACTGTAATTATAGATGAATTCATAACTACAAGATGAACTATTGAAACAATAAAAGTCAGTCTTTCTTCTGGTTTTCAGAGTCGTCGGTAAGCACTGTGGCTGTGTGTGCTGGATCTGGAGCCTCAGTGCTGAGCGGAGTCAAGGCAGACCTGTACATCACAGGTAGACATTTCATCTGTAAATGTATTTACCTGAAATTGCCGCGCCTGCAGATGCTAAAGTTGTATCCTTTGCTCAGGTGAAATGTCCCACCATGAAGTGCTGGATGCTGCGGCGAAGGGAACAAGCGTCATCCTCAGCGACCACAGCAACAGCGAGCGGGGATATCTGTCTGTGTTCAGGGAGAGGCTGGCTGTGCGTCTTCCTGAGGGGGTGACGGTGGTCGTGTCCAAGGCGGACCGAGACCCTCTGGAAGTGGTCTGACTGATGGCGGGCGACAGTTAAAGTGGTTTGTCAGAGTTTAGGGGGATGAAATTGACCACATAATAAAAAGGAAACAGTGATACAAAATGTTCATAAAAACAACGGCTTTGTAAACCATGAATTCAAATTGAACATGTTCTCCTGGATCATCTAGTATGATATGTTGCGTATTTACAGCAGGTTATTAAAATTGGATGAATAAAATTCCCCTCGGTGTGTTCAATCAACCAAATTATCCTCATGCTTAACTAAAGATTATGCTTGTAATCTGCTTGCATGTGTTCTGCATACAGAGGGTTTATTTATGCAGAAATCAAAGGTTGGGTTTGACTCTCATTATAAGGGACTTCAAGTACTTCCTTTCCATTAAAAAAATAAATAAAAAATCCAGAAGTTTTCCCAAAAAAGGCAAAGTGTACGAACAAAACTAAATTGTTAATCCTCATCCAATTGAATGTTGAATAATCCTTTTCCAATCCTTCCTGTTTGTCTGGAACAGCTTTAACAGTCAAATGTAAGAAGAGCAAACCCTGTCAATGTAAAGAAAATCTGTTTGTATAAATTCTTTGTTCTTTAATTCACTCCCTTTTTAGACCTCCGTGAGAAAACAGACGAATACCTAATCACTTGGCACATGCATGTCAAAGAGCAGTCCCATCTGATGGTAAATGCTCTGTAAACACAGCACACAACCCACCCCAACCCCGGTAATGTGAGGAAGACCGAAAACACAACAAGTAACAATCGTCATCACAGGCTGTAACAGAGTCTGCTGCCACACACCTGTCTGCTCGTAAAAAGATTAAGAGACGTCAAACACACCTCGCTGCCCCCATCAAGGTAATGACCTCTCTCTCAGCGGGCCGTTGACACCTACGCTTCCTCTCAGTCCACACTTTTATCCCTCCGCCAACACACACACACACAAATGGAGAAGGAAAACAACAACTACAACAACATGCATGCTTGTAAAGTGACTCCAGCTGTCTCTCTTTAAAGGCAGGTTGATTGGGAGAGGATTTCTTCTTATTTTCCAAAAATCGATCTTCACATTAAATTCCCACATAGGATGATTTTTTTTTTTTTTTTTTAACCTATGATGTAAGAGTAATCTTCTGCTGGTTGTTTTACAAAAGCTCCCACGAGGATTATTTTTGTTGACTTCACTTCAAGAAATTAAAGTTCCAACAACCACAGCAGAGCAGGGAATAAACTGCCACCATACAATAAACTTTGAACCGTTTGCATCCATTTAAATGTGTATATATATATATTTTTTCCCCAAGTTGTATTTTTGGGCCTTTATTAGATAGGACAGCTGAAGAGAGACAGGAAATGTTTGGAAGGGATGACACACAGTAAAGGGCCGAGGTTGGATTTAAACTATAGCCTCTGCACATGGGGCGCTTGACATAACGGCTAGGCTATAAAGGGCCCCTACAGTGTGTATATTCTTTAACCACATCACATTTTGACCATTTACGATATGTTTTCACATCTAGTGTTTAAAGCTCATTTACTTTAGTACATACAAAACACAATCTATAGGATACAACAAATGGGTCCAAGTATTGTTTGTTTTCAACCAGCTGATAATCCTAAAATACTCAAACATTTGATATGCTCGGATGTTAAATGATGGCACAGAGATGATAAAAACATAAGAGACAAAAGATGTCGGCAACCACACAGGACAGAATATAACTAACAAAATAACAACAACAACATGAGAGTCGTGTGCATGAGCACAAAAGACTTTCATAACATTAAAATTAGTATTCATTTAGCACCAACGACGTGAGCGACTTTGACGCACAAGTACCATGACGTAAAAAGACGTGAGCACATTGTAATCAAGAAATACACCCTTGTTCTTACTGCTCTTCATTTGTGTGCGCTCCAAATGTGTTTATGATTTGCCCACAGATTTCAGTTGGTGAAAGATATCGGAGTGTCAGCGGAGGTCAAGGTGCCTCAGTCAGTGCCTGAAATCTGAAACTAAGAAGGAACATTAAATCAAAGCTAAAGTAATGAACAAAAATAGAATCACACACAGAATCACACCAGTGCACGCTAACCAATCAGTGGGCAACAGTCAAGGAAAAAAAGGAAGTGCATTAATTTTCTGATACCGACTAACTGACTGTATAACAGCAAGGGTTTGTCTGTGTGGTCCTCATTCAGGGTTTTATTGTGTTTTCATGAGAGATCCTGTCTGCTCAGGAAATGTCCATCCCACAGCAGAATCTGCACCTATCCAGTAGATTCATCTGTGTTAACTAGTTCTACATGTTAGAGAAAAGGCTCACCCACCATCAGCTGTAATCTAGATATTTGAATGCAAACCTTGAGACACTCATGTTTATGTTGTGGCCATATTGCAGCCGTTGGCCAAACTGCCTTCCTCTCCCACCTTCATTGAAGGCCGACTACCTGCTGAGAGGCTAAACAGGCTGACTGCTGAGAGGAAGAAACATGTCATCAAACCGTCAAACAGCCACAGGGGGCCTGCTGCTACACGGCTACATGTATCTGTATGTGTGACAGACTGAGCACAAAATATGAGTGGAAACTTAGAAATCTGTAGGTAACACTTAAACACAACTGAAGATTGTCTTCATCACACACACACGCACGCACGACACACTCTTAACTCTGCCTGTATTTATGGTTTTATTCTGATTGTAGCCCTTTGAGATTTCCATACAAATGTAAAGTGAGTTATAAATAAAATGTATTGTTACTTAACTTTAACTGTAAAAGCATTTACTTCATGTGTAGGCTTCATTTGAAGTGACACAAAGCTCCAAATCGAATTAAAACGGAACAAATACGTATCTGAATGAGGCCCCTATCCCGCCATATATTGACATAAATCAATACAAACCACATACGTTTAGTTCAATTTGACCTTTGATAGTTCTTAAATCAACTCTGAGTTTGTCGAGCAGGGACAGAAGGGAAGATGGGGCCAATGTGTGGGGACACAGCAGCCATTTGGCCGTACGTGTGAAGCTCCACACACCTATTTAACCGAGCCAGTCAACACTGTCTGCACTCGAAGACAAGTACAGCAGAGAGGGAGGAACAAAGTGAAGACAAGGAGCAGAGCATTATTCAAAGAAAGGACTCCAGTACACCAGAAGGTTTGCTGATCTGGGAAAAGGACACAGAGAAGGAGGCAGCAAGAGATGAAGAGTGAAACGTCAGTCTGAAGAGGACGGGGAAACAGATCAACGCAGAGAAGGAAAATGCTGAGCCTGGAGATGTATCCCAGTTTGAATCTGGGACCACAAAGGATCGGAGACTGCTTTTACAGAGGTGAGGGACAGCGTGTGGATACATGCAAGCTTGGGTGTTGACAGGGCAGCTATGAAAAAAAAAAAAAAAGAAAAGAAATTCAGCATTTATTCATTCAGTAATTTAAAAAAAGATGTTAAAGATTTTTCTAGTGAACTCTGAATATTATCTCACAAGGATTTTCCACTCTCTGCAAAGTTAAACATTTATTGCACCTTAGACATGCTGATTAGTTATTTTATAGATATATACTGTATATATCGTAACTTGTTGGCAGTTAAATCTATTTTGAAAGTCTTGAGCACTGATTGGCTCAGTTTTTTTTATACAATCAAAAAAAAACACGCTCTCCTCACTGGTTTGCCTAAAAACACTGAATTTGTTTCGTTCTTCCAGAACGGCAGCCTCCGGCACACATGCCCCTGTTTCCCCAAACCTGTGATGTGAACCCCAAAGCTCTGCCCACTCGGCTTCTGGCTCCTCCCCCCGGACCCAACGAGCCCGCCGCAAAGACCCCAAAAGAAGAGGTAAAGATGGAGCTGGAGAACGCCTCTCTATGGAAACAGTTCAGCTCGGTGGGCACAGAGATGATCATCACAAAGAAGGGCAGGTGAGAGGAGAATGTGCCTTTGACCCCCACCTCTTTTTGTTATTTTTTATATATATATGATAAATGTCTTCCTCATCCTTAAAATCACAGAAGTTATCATCAATCAGATCAACAAGATGCACCGATTAAAGGAATTCTGCTCTTCCTCCTTCTTTCAGACGGATGTTCCCCGGTTTAAGGTTAAAGCTCTCAGGCCTTAACCCCTCTCTCAGATACATCCTGCTCCTGGACATCATCCCTGCAGATAACTCCCGCTACCGTTTCCAAGGTGGCGGCTGGCAGGCAGTGGGCGGGGCCGAGGCAAGGCTACCAGACCGGGTTTTCATCCACCCCGACTCCCCTGCGACGGGTGCTCACTGGCAGGGCCGCACCATCTCTTTTCACTACGCCAAGCTGACAAACAACACACTGGACACCCAGGGACACGTAAGGACTTAAAGTGAAAAACACGATAGAAACAGTTTCCAAAACAGACACTGGTTTCAAAAAACCAACACGAGTTTCAATTCTTTTCTTTCCAGATAATCCTGCACTCGCTGCATCGCTATCAGCCCAGAGTGCATGTCATTGAAGCCAGAGACGTGCTGAGGTGGGGCGGCGGGCAACACTCCTTTGTTTTCCCCGAGACCCAGTTCATCACAGTCACAGCCTACCAGAACAACAAGGTACCACAAAACAGCTTTTATAAACAAAGACAGAAGTTCATATGTAAAAGGAATGCAGTTCATGACACACCTGTGATATTGTGGGTTTTTTTTTTTTTTTTTTTTTCAGATCACAGACCTTAAGATCAAATCCAACCCGTTTGCTAAAGGCTTCCGAGAGGACGGCATGAACAGCAAAAAGTAATTCACGACTAATACCTGCGTATAAAACATACATACAAACACTCCTCGAGTTGTTGCCATACATATTACGGAGGATTTAAACGTAACCTGTTTTCATTTGGCAGACAAAGAGATGCAAGACAGAAGCGCAAAGTATCTCACTTGTCCGAAACCTTGGATATTGGTGAGCGTTGATCCTAATTCAAAGAACAACAACAGACAGACCTCTTCTCCTCGAATTGCCCTTTTCTTAAACTATCTCCACAATTCTGTCTCTCTCAGTGAACTGTGATCCATGCGACTCCACGGAGCACCTGCCACAGTCTCTAACCACCACCCCCACAGACCTGCAGGCCCTTGCTCTGGCCTCTCTCCCTCCCCTGCCCGACCCCTCCTGTGGGTTCAGACCAGACGAGGCGGCATATCAGGACACTCTGGTCCCTCAGCAGCCACTAGACCTCGGCCAGGCGTTCATGGCTTCCCAGAGATCAGACATCAGCCTCATCATGGCGAATGGGATGCAGGACACGGCAGGACGTGACATGACAAACAGTATGATTGAAAGGTAGGGGCGGGAAAAAACAACCTCTTTTGAGAATGCTCGTTAATATATGTTTTTTTTTTTAAGAGTTTATCTGTAAGTATGTATGTCATTGTTAAAATGTCAAGATGAAAAAGTTGTACTTTACATAGAAACCTTTAGGAGGCTAAAACTTTGAATATTTTTGTTGACTCAATTTAAGATCATTAAAATGATTTTGCATCATTTTTTTCCCTTCCACAGATCAGACACTTTGGGTGAACCAGAGTACACCTCCACCTTCCCTGCATCTGACGCCAACTCCTCCTCTTTCCCCTCTGCTCCTCTCCCCCCACCAGCCTCCACCTTTTCCTCCCTCTCGGTTTCCGACATTTCTGACACAGCTAATCCTCATCCTTCCATCCCTTCTATGGACTATCCCGCTATCCTCTCTTCGTCCCCCATCCTCTCCTCCTCGTCCACCACCACTCCCTCACTGCAGCAGACCACTTTCACCTTCCCAACCCCGCCTCCTTCTAACTCCTCCTCTCCTCAGCCACTCCTTTGCTCCTCATCCTCCTCCCCAGCTGCCAACACCTATCACACCATCGCAGAGACAATCAGCCCACACACACCTCCGGACGCCTCTTTTTCTGCTCAGTCTGGTCTGCAGGATCAAATATCAGCCCATCTAAATAATTCACCAAACGATCACAGCTCAGCAGCTTTTACTTATCCAAATATCCTTCCAGCAAATCCTGAGCCTGCTCCAGCTACTGTTCCGCCCCTCTTCAACCAAAATCCCCATCCTCTTCCCACTCTGTCCTGCTCCTTTCCCCCACATGGTGCCCCCACATCTTTCACACTACCCCCAGTCCCTTCACACGTGCAAAATCTAGCATTTCAAAACATGCACCAAAACTCTACCCACCCTGCCCTGCACCTCCCAAACCAAGCCCCCTCCCTCGCGCCTGCCTTTCTTCCTTCAACACTTCCACATCCACCATCCTCCCTCCCTCACCCGCCTCCTCCTTTCCAACCGTCCTCCTGCTTAGCTGTCTCCTCTTCTTTCCAGCAGTCTGCTGCCTCTGCTCCCTCAGCACACCCTCAAAATCTGTACAACCCCCCTCCTTCCTCCTCCACCACCTCCTCATACCCTCCCCTTGAAAGAGGTGCCATCCCTCAGTTCAATCCTGTTGCGCCTTACCTCCCAGATATGGTGCTGCACCACCCGTCTCTTCTCCCCCAGCTGGATCCATCGCATCCCTCCAGCCTGCCCTCCTCTAACCAGGCCCAGGCCCTCTACCCTGCCTTTCCGTCCTACCCTCTCCGGCTCCGTCAGGACCCTCACTCGTCCCTCTCCATCCCGTTCAGACATCTGTACAGACAGCACCAGCATGGCCATCCCCACCCACAGGGGTCCTACCTGGATATGAGCACCAGAGCTGTGTTTTAAAAAAAAGCTTAATGTGGAAAGAATGATGGCTTAATAGCGCTTTTATAACCTTTTTTTTCTTTTTCTAAAATCAATTTTTAGCATTAGTTCAAGTAGTCCGATGAACTGCCAGTGTGTGTTTGTGTGTGTTTCCAAAAATTCAGGTGATGAACTGATTAATGACTTTACATTTGTAAATAGCTCTATGTTCTTTTCAAATGTCCATTCCAGTGTGAAAAATAAGAACAAGCCTCATCCTTCATCGTTTTGTGATTATTATTATTATTATTTTTAAATATGGTGTTTTCTGGTTTTGCAAGCATCTTTTTAATCATTAAAGAAAGAGTTCTGCTTTACACAGTTTGGCATTTTAGGAAATTGATTGATTTGCATGTGTATTTTTTTTTTACATGTTAAATAGATAGTTTGATGCCATTCTCATGTTTTAACTGTAATTACAAAGTTAGTTCAACAGAACGGTTCAGACAGAACTTGACACAACAGATTCTGCTGCTTAATCCTCAATGCAGGTATGAACGTTTTTATCAGAATGTCAGCCACTGAGCCACACACTCACATTTACCCGCCCGAGTAAGAAAACATGATGGCCTTGATACACTGGCCCTGATCATTACTTTTTCTTCTGGTGTTTTTGGGTAAGTTGTGATGTGAAGAACCACGGGATGCTTTACATGACATAAACTACATGTGTGACGATCTGTACATTCCTTGCTCATGTGTCCAGTTTTAAAGTATATTCCTTTTTCTTTAAAGAGATCAATCTTTTCACTGTTGGGGAAATTATTAAAATGTGCACATTCATTTAAATCATACCTTTGCATGCTCAACAAAGAACACACTTATTTTGAGATAAGGATGCAGTAGCCTCCTGTAAGCCTGCTGCTCTCTAGATCTTTTATCTTCAGAGGTGTTGATGGCTGTTACAGTGGCAGGGCTTCTTTCTTTGCTGAACAATTTTTGCAGATTTGTGTTTCCTAAATTTTTCCAAAGAGGGGATCTGTGAGAATTGTCAACTGTCGTTCAATGAAATTGACAAATCCGGGAACGTGGCTCTGTAGCCCCTGCGCTCTTGTAGCTCACAGGCAACAGTCCTCCATCTTTCCTACAGCTTGTATGGGAGCTTCATTCCAATAAGCCTAAGGTTTGAAGGAACATTAATTTCATCAATGTACTGTAAACTTCCCATCATGTTACAGGCTGGCTACAGCATCCTGAACATGGCTGCAGAGACAATCTTCCTCTCAAAGTTCTAATAGACCTGAATCAAGTTCCACATAATAACACACAGTCCAGTTTATCACATCCATTATCTGTTTATCAATTAGCCCGGTTTTCCTATAAACCCAACACCTCAGCAGCAGCAGCTCCACAAAACAGCCAAAAGGACAGAACACCTCGACTTGGGGGGGCTTATCCATCGGTGCCTCTCTTACCTCGCCCCTGGATCTGCGGCGGCGTAATGCCGACCTGTTGCTTGTGGTGATTGTGATTCCACTCCGCGTTCACCGGCGTCTTTGCCCGCTGGATCATCAGCGTTAATCTTTTCCTCTGGGTTTGGTCCAACTGTCGGCTTTCATTCAAGAATGTTTTTATATTTTTGTCCTGACTATCTAATGTTCCCATTTTCTTATCTTGCCTTTAGTCACTTGCATAAGGTTCTTGACGTAGCCTACAAAACAAACAAATGTTAAAAAAAAAGTGAAGTTCCAGTTTATTGTAACATATGGATCAGACAAACCATGATGATGACATGAATTGTTATTGCTAAGGTTTGCTGTTGATCGTTTGTCAGATCAAATTCGTTGTGTTACGGTAAGAACCGTATATGTTTGCATTATGCCCCGACTTCCTGTTCACCTGTGACATACACACACCCATACCAGCCGACCAATTAGCCCAAATGATCAGTTATCACCACCTAGAGTCCAAATTAAGTAAGTAAATAAACAAATAGACCAAACCCATTGAAATATAATACATGAGTTCACACACTTAATTGGCTCCCACAAGGGAAATTAATGCCTTAATTATGAATAGAGTTAAGCACTGATGTCTTTGACCCACTTTGGATTACAGTCTGAGAAACATTCAAAGTTAGATTGGTGTCAAGCCGGCATAACACTTGTGGGTTCATGCTAATGGTCAACTTGATGTTTACCCAAATTTTCAAGTAGTCACTTATTAACAGACGAGAGAGTCAAAAAGAGGATGAATTTACCGGGTCCACACTTAAAATCTCTCCTGACCAGCTTTCCTTTATCATCTGAGCTTTTCCTGCACACACATTTTGGGAAAGTGGGTAAGTGTTTTGGCTGACTTTCTTAACCACTTTCAGATTAAACATGTTTGTTTCTGTAGGAGGACACTCGCTCATTGAAAGTGTAATAACTGCATTGCTGTAAGAGCCGGTGTGACCGTTCATTTAGGAAAAGAAGAAACATTCCTATATCTTAGTGCAGAATGCAAAATGTGATCCTTACATATAGTTCTTGTTTTTCAGATTGATAAACGATACATAGGCCTATGTGTTATATTTGCACTGTCAGAGGGGATTCATTTTGGGGGAGTATCAGTAAGGAAGCAGAAAATAAATATACCTTAAAGTTTTCACTCTACCTTTGCTTGACAATCTTTTTATACATATCTAATTGGATCTGCTCATGCTTTATTATTTAATTGACCTTTTTAGGTAATTGCCTCTTTTTTCTTTCTTTTAGATTGACAGTAGACGCCATGCATTTATAGGTCGTTTACTGCATAAACACCACTGACGTCTTTTCCTGCTGCGCTTCCAACAGAGTCGGACATGAGAGGGACTTTACTTACTGTAACATTCAGTATCTATCACACAAACACTCCCACTTCTTGAGACTCCAGGTACAAGCTAAACTTGTAAGAGAAAACCCCCTAATTTTGCAGGGACAATGTTTTGCTCTCGTTTGTGTCCCGTACTCCCTCGCCTCATGCTGATGAGGATGACAAGCACTGCGGCCTGTAGGACTACAGAGGTCAAACAGCTTGACCTCCTCGAAGAGACTCTGGCCTTTGAGGATCCCAAAGCCTTCAGGGTGAAGAGTTTTGGTGAGCTGCTGCGAGCTCTGGGCGTCTTTCGCCTCTGTTCCTTCCCTGTACTGGTTAACAACTGTGGGAAGGTAAGCACTAGTGTTAGGGGCAAGTCAGAGAAAACCTTCGTCGCTCTTCTGTCTGCTTCTCCTTCTTCCTCTCTTCTTACAGCTCATGATGATAGCTCGAACCATCCTGGGGAGGAGGGGGTTCTCCATGCTCCTAAGGCCAACTGTGTACGCCCAGTTTGTGGCTGGAGAGAATGAGAGCGAGATCTCTCAATCCATGGAGAAGATGAATCTGCTGGGAATGAGGCCCATGCTGGCAGTGCCCATCGAAGAGGATCTGGGAGAAAGCACAGGGTGAGACAAACCTAGCTCACATCGCTCTCTATTTGTTGTTAAAAAAAAGGAGGGCCAGATTTGGGTCATAAAGGGTTATTAAAGAAAGGGGCTTTGGTGGATATGGTTACTGTTTAGTGAGATGCTTTAGCACATTAAAAGAAGAAATCGAATTAAGCTCAACGCTGCTTTGTGTCACCACTAGAGAGAAGAGATATGACGACAACATGGAGGCCATGTTGGAATGTGTGCGAATGTCCCACAGCAATGCCTGGAGTAAAGACCCCATGATGCAGCTGAAGATTACAGCCCTGCTCAGCCCGGAGCTGTGTGTAAGACCCCCATAGACTTCATATAGGGAGCCCCTGTAACATCACTCGTTGGTCCGATTTTCTCGGTTATGAAGCTCTTTGTTCTCTGTTGTTGTCTGTTGGGAGCTATCAGAGAACAAATCCAGACAAAACGTGGAATTGGAAGTGAACAAGGGTTGGCACATGCTGGGTTATTCTGGTTATTCTTAAAGCTAGTCCCTGAACTGGCTGAATACTTGACAGACAGTGTTTTTGACCACATGAGATTCTAAATCAATAATGGATAACACTTGAAGAGCTAGCAAGCAGATTTGGTGAATTTTATGCAAAGTAGTGTTACCATATAAAGATACTCAGGAAGCCATGTTATTCGATTGATGTTGTGTTGGCCTTAAACCTTATGAATGTGGGGAAATGTCATAATGACTGTAACCATATGCTGTTGACATGTTAAGTTGAACATTTTAAACAGAATTCTTACAGGGACTGACTCAGCTTTGGAGCCAGCTTCATGTGGCCATTCAAGGAACTGCCTTTTTTTGGTACTTCTACATTGAAAGTGCCAACAGACACAATGGAGCATTTATGTATTTTAGGATCTTTTTTTTATTTTATTATTAATGATAATAAAGGAACATGAGGTTTGCTTTTTCTTCATGAATTAAAACTGTCTCCCACTTTGTAATTGAACATGAGCCATGCAGACGGTAGCATGAATTGGTTCAAATGTGTGGGAAAAAAAGATAAGAAAACACATTTGAGTATTTGGTGTGTCAACAGATGTTCAGGGTAGTTCTAACCCCCCTAAAATATTTTATAGTAGTATCCACTCTTTCTTATTAGTAAGTGTAGACTTTGTTTATTACTTCACACTGATAAGGTTGTGCTGTTTACATCAAGGTGAAACTGACAACCATCATCACACAGCAGCCATATGACTTGGATCTTGTTGTCAAGGCGATGGATGGAGAGGTATGTTCAAAACACATGATGATGAATTTGATTTGGATGTCTTTAATTTCCCTACATGATTATGTTGATGGTTCTGTTTGATGACTTCTGACCTTTGCATAAACTTTTGATCTTTCAGCCAATTGACTTCCCTGGTTTAGATGAAAGTGAAGCTGCTCATTTTCTCTGTGGCCTGCATCGACTCAACAAAATAGCGGAGGTACACATGACGAATTTCAGGACACTTACAATGGAACTGAGTCCACGTGTCTGAAGTATCTGAAACGTATTATTAGAAAATAAATGTGATGTTTTGTTTGTTTGTTTGAAAGGCAAGTGTCAACAAAGTGCGAGTCCTGGTAGATGCAGAATACACCTACATGAACCCCGCTCTCTCTCTTGTTACCATGGCGATGATGAAGAAGTTTAACAAAGATGGCGTATGGATTTGGAACACATATCAGTGTTACCTGAAGGCAAAAAACCCCCCCAATTACATGTATTTACCTCATGAAATATGAAACTAAAAGTGACGTTATTTTCTTAAAGCCTCTCCTCTCTGTCTGTGACTGTCAGGAGTCTCGGTCTCTCCTGTTAGAAGCTCTGCGTATCTCCAAAGAGGAGGGTTTCGGCCTAGGGGTCAAGCTGGTCCGTGGAGCCTACATGGACAAAGAGAGGAAGCTGGCAGAGAAAGAGGGTCAACTGGACCCCATCCACAACAGCTGGGAAGACACCAATGTCAGGTGTTTATTAATCACAACCAAGCAAATGAATACCAAGATGAAGAACAACGTTAAACTATGTTAATGATTGTCTGGGTTACATTTTTTATCAAAGAAACAGGGATTCGTCTTTAAACACTTTTAACTGGATTGAATCTACTAAAGTGCACAAATGAAGTGATGGATTAAGGCTCACAGAACTAAACAGTGCTTGTGTTTGTGCAGCTATAACGGCTCGCTTGATGTGATGCTGAAGGCCATATCCCAGAAACCCGAGCGCTACAGGATCATAGTGGCCACTCACAATGAGGTGTCGGTGAGAAAGGCAGCGAAAAGGTAAGATTCAAAACCACACGTTACTTGTTCATGTTCGTTGTTTCGTCAGATGTAAAAACAACTTTTAGTGTTTTTAGTCTCAGGTTTTTGTTACCTTTTTCTATCTATAACATGACTATTTCTTTTCTATCATGGCTAGGATGGAAGAGTTGGGGATAGACAAAGATGGAGGCTCAGTGTGTTTTGGCCAGCTGCTGGGAATGTGTGATCACGTCTCCCTCACTCTGGGTCAGCTCTGCCTCAACGGCCATTCTTTACATTTACAAATGATACGCATCAAAAACAAAAACATACTTCTACCTATGACTGCATTACAAGTGATTAATGCAGTCTTGATAACATGTGCGGGAATTTGTCATATTTCACTGTACATGTATGAACTCCTCTAACATGTTTTAATGTCTCTCCAGCTAAGGAGGGCTATGCTGTCTATAAGTCAGTGCCATACGGCTCAGTGGATGACACGCTGCCCTACCTGGTACGTCGGGCTCAGGAGAATCGCACAGTGTTGCAGGGAATCCGCAAAGAGAGAGACCTGCTGAGGAAAGAGTTCTTCAGGAGGATGAGTCTGAGGGGAGGGAACTAAACGGCACTCAGACAAGAAGGGCAAGTTTGTTGTGAGTGAGTGTAAACTGCTGCTGAACTACTGAACCCCCCCTGTATGATTGCTACCATCAGAACGAGGAAGTCACATTTATGGACGCCCAGAGCAGCTGTGCTTGGAGTTATTTTCTTGTATTAAGATGCATCTTGTCATCTCATTCTAATTGCTTAAATGTTTTGTGTTATCCTGAAGAAGCTTGAGAGGATGCTGAGATAGATCACAGGATAGCCTGATTATGGAGTAATTCTCTGGATTACAGGGTTGGCTTTTTAAATGAGTAAAATAATTCATTTAGGATTTAAATTTTAATTAAAATTGAGATGAAGTAAAAGTAGCTCTGGCTTCTGAACTCAAAGAATGTCTGAGATTTTAAAGTTTATATTAACTGATGCATTACATCGAGCATGAAACAAGCATGGGTGATGTGGTTTATATTTCCTGGTTTAAAAAACAGAAAACAGGAATTTGCTAAAATTATATTGTATGTCTGATCTCCATGAGTTGTCATAAAATGAAGTTTCCTGGGAGCTGCTTTAAAAGAATCATTGGCTATTGCCTTATTGGTTTGATATGTTGTCATAAAGTATCTTAAACTGACAGATTTGCCAAAATTCATATTCAGCATTTTGATCTCTTCAAAGAACTTTTTTTTCTTTTTCTTTCTGCCTTCCTCTTTCCTACCATAAACACGCCTGAAACTTGTTTCATGTTTTGTACTACCGTACTTGAGTCTCTGAATTTCACTTGAATTCCAGTTTTTTTTCTCCTGTATTTACAGCTCAAACTCATTTTTATGTTTGGGATGTCTCTGTGTTCATGTTGGAGTCACTCCTGTTGATTTCCTTCAATAAAAAGAAAGATCCTTCAGTCTGGATTTTTAAATGCTGTTAACACTGACTTGATTCTGTATTCATCTGTAAATAGTTCTTCCCACAGGCTTTTCATTTTCAATGCCAAGAAAACGAGTATTCTAAATATGAAACCCGTGTTTGTTTTTTTATAGATGCACCCTTAGTGGTTTCAGCGGTCCAAGACATCTTTCTTTGGGTCTTTTTCTTGAGCCTCACAATCTTTAAACATTTTCCTCTCTACTTTTACTTACAATATTTTCATTTTAGCATTTAAATTCTGTCTGTCCTGTGAACAAACAGAAGAAAGTGTAAGATGTGTAAATTCTAAAACAAAAGAAACTCTTTAAACTCCCTTATAAACACTTCAAGATCAAGAACAAGATTGATGGTTCACTTCACACAAGTTGATCATTCACTAGACCAGGGTTTACATAAGGACGAGCTGGGCGTTACAGACTTCAATTTTTTGGGCTTTTGTTGAATTTATATACAAACTAATGAAAGGATCAAAGGAAACTCAGAATACAATGTGTATTATTGTTTATTGGAGAAGTATAAGTTAACTATACTTAACATGTTTCTTGACTTGTACTGCTGCAAGCCACATCAGTTTACATTGCATTTTTTGTTTTTTTAATTTTCTATTGTCAATAATAACATTAAAACTCCTCATTTACTGAAACACCACACTTTACAGTGATGATGGGCCGGCACACACGGCCACACTATTCAGCTGTTTGAGAATCAGCAGAAAGTAGTTTAACGGCCAGGTGCAGAGCTGAAGTCGTTTCCTTATGTTGTTATGGAATGAAGACTAGTTTCAGGACACAGAAGCAAAATCCCCAGGTTCCTAGCTTAGTAGTTGCCTTGGTTTTGATTTCTGTAGCCGCCTCTCTGGTAGCCACCTTGGTAGCCACCTTGGTAGCCCCCTTGGTAGCCCCCTTGGTAGCCACCTTGGTAGCCCCCCTGTTTCTGCTGATAACCACCTTTTTGGTCTGTGAACAAAAAGAAAAACACGATTACCAAAGAGCATCAACATCGCAGCGTTTAAATCAGACGAAACGCTGTCCCCCTGATTTGGTTGAACAACACTGCATGGAACTAGTTCTTTTGAAGAATGAAGGCCTTACCCTTAAGTGGACTTTAACACATTAAAAGTCAGTCACTGATTATATGCAACCAAACCAAGTCCGCAACAAAGTTCAAACAGAAGTGAATGAACAAACAGACTCTGCAGGAGGTCAGAGGGCTGCCGGTGTGGGAAGGTCACCATGTGCTCAATATGTTTTGGTTCATTTTAAAGTGCAGCCTGAGTGTTTCTTTACGTACCTCCTCTCTGGTAGGATTGCTTTTGTTGGTATCCACCTTTCTGATCTGTAATGTGAGGTAACCACGTGCTCAGAATACATTTGGCTCATTCAAAGTGCAACCTCAGTGTGTTTTTGTTTACTTACCTCCTCTCTGGTAGGATTGCTTCTGTTGGTATCCACCTTTCTGATCTGTAACATGAGGAACAAACAGCTGTCATTGTGTGTATTTTTCTTTTTTCAACTTTTGATAACATGAGACAATCCAGGATTTGAAAAATGCAAATCTTCAGCATCTGCTGTCTAAGCTCACCTCTGTTGAAGTAGCCTCCGTAGACGCCCTGTTTGAGGTCAAAGACGCGCTCGTTGTTTTCCACCAAGCTGCCCAGTTTCTCAGCCAGCTGCAGGGCCATGTTCTGCAGGGAGGTGGGCTCAGTGCGGTGCATCACCACCGTCTGAGTGGGCTGGTCGAGTGATGCCTGGTGGAAGAAGGAGAGAAAACAACTTAGTTGGAAAAAAAACAAAAAAACAATCAGCTAAGTAAATTGAATTAGCTGCAGTTGCGTCTTAAAATTCGCTCAAAGGGAAAGAAGAAGAAAATGTTAAACCAACCATTAACTCCTCATTGATGATCATCTTGCTGATAATGCTGTGAACTGTTGGTATCTCCAACTCAAACATCTCAGACAGCGTCTGCATGCTGGAAGAAACAAAACATGCATTTTATCATTTACATACAAATAAAGCCTTTGCTTGATTTTCTATGGTTTGCGTATTTACTAGCAGGTGGAGCTTGAAAAAGAAAAAAAATCTAGTCTGAGTGTAAAAATGAGGCTTCAGCTGTAAACTGAATAAGGTGATAAATCACACATCAGTGCTCATGTGGACAAGTCTTGCATCTTGTGCTCACCTGATGGAGTCGTACACACTGCTGTACGTGAACAGGTAAGTCCTCAAGGACTCCTCTTGGATCTTTCTATAAAAGCAAACAATAAGGAAACTTTACAGTTACAGATTTGCAAAAAACAACAACCAAGCCCAACGACAATTAAATGACACCACAGAAAATGATCACACCTTAAAGTGAAATGATTGTCAACCATATGCGTCTTCATTTCTTTATTTAAACAGCTACTACAGAAAGTTGAATAATGACTGCTGAAGTGTACCTGACAAGCATCTCCCGTACTCGCTGCGTCTCAGGAAACAGGTCCCAGACTTTACTGTTCATCTTCTCATTGATGATGAATGAGTGACAGGTGCGCCAGTCTCCCATCTTCATGGCCTTGCTGGCTGCCACCACGTGCTCCCTCATGCTCTCGGGGGGTCCTGCAGGACAAACGGAGCGCTTTAGCTTCTAAAGTGATCTCTTTGGACTGAAACCGACCTGGCTGGAAGAGCTAGCCGACTTGTCTCATACCCAGGAGCGGCTGTCTCTCGCCCACCCTGAGCTGGTGGTGGAACTGTTTGCTGATCATCCTGCGCCGGGCATCAAACTCGTGTGCGGCCATGTAGGGGATTTCCAGCAGCATGGCCGACACCAGATACACGCACTCCAGCAGCTCCAGGTTGATGTGCATGTGGAAGGGCACCTGAGATGAGAGGTCAAAACGACACCATGTGAGGCAAAGCTTCTTAGGATAAGTGCAGAAGTCTTCTTAAGAGTTTCATATCTGACTTACCTGTCTCCTCTTCTCGATCTTCTCCTGCTCAGCGTTCCTCTCCTGCATGTTCCTCATGAGCAAACCCTGACCAAGCAGCTCCTTCGCACGGCCGGACGACTGGATGTCCAGCAAGGCATTGTGGGCGTCTTTGATCATGCCCGCCCTGAAGGCGCAAATGCCGAGTTGTACCATGGTTCTGTTGTACAGAATCTAGAGAGGATGCAGGAAATGTACAGTTAGCATGCTATCAAGGTTTCTTGTTATTTGCGAGTTACTCTCGGTGCGTTCGCCCACCTGTACGGGCGGGTCGGCGTGCTGGATGTTGTCCTGCAGGTGACTCATCAGCATCAGGTCTCGGGCCTGGTACCAGCGGGAGTGCAGAGCGTGGTGGTAGATGTGGCAGAGGATGGCGCAGGTACGGATGCGGTCGGTGCGATCCTTGGAGTAGATGAACTTGCAGAGGCGGTCCATGATGACGGCGCTGTCCTCCCCCTCGCTCTCCTCCTGGTCCTGCTCCGACTGGGGACACACAGGACGCAGAAGCATCGGCATCACGGCACACGCAATTAAACGTCCCCTTCAAACCGCAGCATTTGCGCCTTTAACTCACCTTGGTCTCTCCCTGGAGCCCCAGGCTGCGCCGGTGGGCCTTGTAGTCAAACTTGTAGTAGGTGTGCATGATTCTGCGCAGGTAGATGCGGCATATCTCCTCCGTGCTGCCCTTGTTCTCCATGTAGTCGAGCAGCCGGTCGATGATGCCGCAAACATGTCCCTCGTCTTTCAGATTGTCCACATACTCTGGAAGGAAGAACAGGGAGGTGATGATGTGTTGACTTGAATTTCCCTTCGGATCAATAAAGTATCTATCTATCTATCTATCTATCTATCTATCTATCTATCTATCTATCTATCCATCCATGACGAAGAGGTGCTCAAGAAGAAAACAATCACACTGCAAATGACATCCTGTGTAACAAGAGAACACATTTAAAAGAGAGCTCACCTTGCGAGTGGGGATCGGTGTTCTGCATGATCTTGGTAAACTCTTCATCCATCCTTTCGACCAGCGTTAAGATACATCCACGAACCCTGAACGGCTGAAATGAAAAGCAAGCAATACAGAAACGGCCGTTTAGTGAAACGTTACCAACGGAACGATACAGTCTGTGTGGATGTTGGACAAACGGAGCGAGGAGAAGATGATCACCTGGTCGGAGATGGCCAGATTCTCACTGTCCTCTGCGATGTTTTCACCGATGAAGATGTTGTTGTGTTCGAAGAGGATGTCGAGCAGCTCGTCGATGCAGTCCAGACACTTCTTCCACATGTCGGGCTGGAGGGAAAGCAAACAACAACGATTAGTCTGGAAACACCAGGCAGGAAATGATGGATTATTCCGCATCTTTCCACCCAATAATAATCCCATTTCATATATACAACAGGAATATAAATAACTCTGCTGTACCATTGTATAGTCATGTATAGAGAGTCTGTATTTTGACTGAATTGTTCAGCTACAAAACATCACAACGTATATCCTGGCATGAAGAAAACCGGCTGCTCTGACCTTCATGAACGCCGCCAGGTTGGGGTTGTAGTCGTACAAGGAGGCGATGATGTTGAACTTGATCTTGACCATGATACCTTGACCGAGGTTATTCTCGAGGGCGATGGCTGCCAGAGCGTGGAGCAGCTCAATCTGGGCGGCTCTGGAAAAGCAGACAAGTGGAGGAGAGGAGAGGATGAAAACTCTTCCACTTGGTTGCTGCTTGCAGATAAAATCTCCGCGGCTCGTTGGTCAGGCGGAATGACGCGTGTTGGTTAAAGATGATCAAAGTCGTTTCTTCTGTTCAAAATGTTCGCAGAGTCAAGTTACCTGTCCGTGCCCTTTTTGCCTCTGGCCTGCAGGATCTCGTTCAGTTTTTTCACCACCACCGGGATGTTGATCTCCGTGCCTTTGGCAAACATCTTAGGCTTTTCCTTGTAGGAAAGACGATTCAGCAGAATTGAATATTCACACATTTGTTGATTCATGTTATGTGATTATTTTTTTTTTTAGAGTGGCTGTTCGTCATGAGCGCTCCTGCACCAACATCTTTACAGGCAACTTTAGAGAAACAGACTAATGAGGGTTCTTTTATGACTCTCTTTACCTTCACTAAACATGTCTGCTTGTACCATTTAAATGTGAATGCATCGACTGCCCTTTCCTTTGATTTCAGTGGCAACAATCATGGTAGCAGTCAATCTCAAAAGGCACAGTCTTTTCCTTACCTTGACCAGAGGAGCGCCTCCCTTCACCTTCTCCCAGCCTCCATCATCCGGGTCTCCGGCTCCCTCCTCCTCTCCTTCCTCCTCCAGCCGCTCTTTCTTCTTGGGCTTCTTTCTCCTCTCCATCTTCTTCTCGCTCGACTTGTCGGAATCGCTCCTGACCAGACAAAGACAGTATCCTTTTTACTCTTCTCATCAACCATGAACGCTTGGGCTTGCTGTTGTTAAATAACATACTAATTGACATAATTCATGTGAACTTGTAATGTGAAACCTGTAAACGGTCAAAGTGTTAAAAAAGGAGATGAATGTAAAAAGGTCTGTGACGTGCACTGCTTTACCTAAGGCTAATCCTGACATGTGAAAAGATGTAACACAATGTCAGGTATCAAAATCTGAATCCTCACCACACAAAAAAAGATCCATTCAAAGCTTTTTGCGCTTTTTGTTTGCGTGCGTTAAATTAGAAAGTTAAAAACTCTGGACGAGGACACTAACTTCTTGAGGAAGACCAAGGCCAGAGAGGAAGTCTTCTCCTCGCCTTCATCCGAGCTCTCGCTCCCGCTGTCCACGGTGTCTGAGCCCCAGTCTTCATTATCTTCGTCGTCACTCGACGAGGACTCATCCTGTCAGAGAGAGAAAGACTTCAGCACACCGGCTCAGGCGTGTCCTCACACGGCAATTAAAAAGGCATCTCAATAAATACACGTTACCCCAGATCCCTTTGCAGACTTGAGGAACTTGCTGGCGTCCGGGGTCGGCTCAGGCTTTTTCTTTAAAAAGGCCTTGGCTGAGACGTCATCGTCTCCCTCTTCCTCGCTGTCAGAGGACGAACCTGGTGGAAGAAAACAACCACGACGCGTTTTAGAGACGATGCTAAGTAACCCTTTCAACGTAAGTGGTCTGAACACAAACAGTACTGAAGTCAGAGGTCACCAATGACTTTGTTGTTTATAGGGATGTGTGCGGTTCAACGCAGCACTCATATTCGTTTACATCCTGGTGGAGTATCAGGTCCAAGCTGTAATGAGCTGTCAGCTTGCCGTACTACAGCTCAGATGTAAATAGTCACAGTGAACGGTTCACATCTTGTAGGAGCTGTGCACCCAGCCGAGTTTGGTGTAAAACATCCAAAATGTATTCAGGCAGCGTTTGGTTAAACTGGCATATTGACCAGAGCAATGTGATGCTAGCACTGCTAAAGTTAGCCACATTGGCAGAACAAGTTATATTATTTACCTGCAGAGATTGTTGAATGAATAACGCTCACTTTAGACAGTTTTTTAAGTGTTTTCTCATCGTTAGACTGAATTAAAATCGACTTTGAAATGAGTCGCCTAACAACATCAGAAGTCGTTTAATTCAGGTTTAAATGACCTGATAAGTATTTATGACACATTTTCTCTTGAAGATACAAATGTGTGAGAAAAAATGTCCATAAAACTAAAAAGCATTTCTTTCTGTCCACATGTTCCCATACTGCCTCAGTAATAATGAGGTTTAGATTCTGCGCAGGTGAGCATGTGACATCACCTGCGTCAGCTGTTTTCTTCTATTCACCACATTAGCACTTTGTGTAAGATCTAACCCAACCATACCCAATCATGAGCTTTCCAGAAAGAATGTCAGAATGAATCACAACACCATTACTAAACAACAAATTGAATGATGAGCTGAGACTTTTCCGAAGTAAGAAAGAGAGCTCGAGAGAAGACTCGATACTCATATTTTCTTTTGACGAATTTAGTTGATAAAACTGATTAAAATCACGTTGAGCTTCTGCTGGTAACTAAATACGATCCTTATTCAATCTAAGACTTCATAGAACAAACAACTAATATTTAATAATAACATTCCTGGCTTCAAACTTTCTCCAACAAATCAAAGTCTTCATCATCGGGCCCAAATCGACAAACAACTTTTCCTTCGTCACGATGGCTCCACAGTCTCCCTCCACATCTGTGACCTCGGTGTCATCTTTAATGAAACTCTCTCCTTTGACCAACACATCAACAAAACAGATTTTTTTTTTGACCTGCCTCGGCCCATCACTCTCCTTTTCAGCTGCTGAGACTCTCACCCATCACTTCCAGACTGGACTACTGAAACGGTCCCCTCTAAGGTTCTTCATCAGAAACTCTCAGGAAACAGCAACACATCCAGACCTCCACAACTCTGCTCGTCTTCTCACTCAACGCCCGCGACCCAATCACCCCGCCCTTCACAACCTCCAATGGCTCCCCTTCCTGCAGCGTTTCCACTTCAAACTCCTCACCTTCAAACCTGACCCCCCCCCCCACCCGTCTAAATCTCCCGCTTCATCAACTCTCATCTTCCTTACAAATTATTTATTTATTGTAGCGTTTTCTGCAGTTTGTTTTGGTTGTTCTGTCTTTGCTTACTTAGAAAACCGCTTTATAAGTCTCATTTACTGTTATCATTAATAATGCTTGTGATGTTTGGATATGGCACATTGCCCTGAAAGGCTTCCACCCTGCTCTGTAGGGAATCTTTGTTTTACTCTGTTCTTGTACATTTTAAATAGTTCTTGTGATTCAACATGTAGAGATACATAACCAGCGTGCTTACCAGAATCCCCGGCCTCCTTCTCCTCCTCTTCATCTGCAGACTCCTGTGGGTTCTAGTTGAGAAAAAGAGAGCGGATGCAGACTTTCTAAATTTTGCTTTGTTTGTTAAAAATCGGCCCAGTGTGGCTCTGGAGCACCTCCACTGGCCTCGGTTTAAAGGGTGACTAACTTTCTCTTAACCAGCATTTATTTGGTGCATAACTAAAGCAGGGGACTGTGGAGATGAAGGTAACTTGTTTACCTCTTTGTATGCAGCGATTTCTGTTTCGTAGTCTCTGTTGTACTTGCGAATCTTTTGGCGCAGTGTACTAAGGGCTTTGGCGTTGTTCTTGTTCATCTTCTTCTTGCCCTCTTTATCCTCCCACAGCTGCAAAGAAAATAATATGAAGTATATCTCTTACATAAAAAAGTGGGAAATTGGAAATTAAACTGCATTAACAAAGGGTAAAATACTTCACAGAAAGCGAAAGACGTAATGTAGAGACATCACTGACCTGGTTCAGATAGTCCTCCAAGTCGGCCAGAAGACGAATATAAAAAGGGGGAACCCCCTCTTTGTCCACTATAGTCTTACTTTTGAGGAAGGCTCGACATAACTGCTCAAATTCTTCCAGGCATTTTGCCATGTCACGAATCTTCATTGCATTGCGGATAGTCTTGATGAGATTGGTCAACTCCTCAAACCTAAGGTTTAAAAGTAAATACATCAGAAAGGAAACTCAAGCACATCGAAACCAGTTAAAAGATAACCGCTGATAGAAGATTCTGCTCCAACCTTTTGTCTTTGGCACTGCGCACCACTCTCTTCGTGTCCTCCTCATCATCACTAATGAGCAGTGACCTGTGGAAACAAAACATATGGGTGAGATTTCTATGAAAAAAATAACAAGAGTTGTTGTGGCTTTTATCTGAAGTTGCACTGACTGCTTGAAAGTCGTCCCGGGTGCTTTAGGGGCGATCTCATCGGCAGACGAGGACTCCTCTGACTCGCTGTCAGACCCGGTGGCAAAGAAACGAGACATTACTGAAGGAAGCTCTCAACCTGTAGAGATAGAGGGAGGAGAGAGAAGCATTAGTGGTAAGTTAATTGTGAACACTCAATTTAGTATCAAAACAGATATTCTTCCGAGACGACTACATACATACACATACAGTATGCATTTAAAATCAATTATGCTAATAAAGAAATTATAAGTGACCCGTTATTCCTTCAAGCTTTCGTTTAATCTGATGGTTATAAAGCTTACAGAGCTAACCCAGAACACGACACAAAGACAGAAGATTTGCGAGAAACAGAAGATTTGCGTTAATCTGTCAAACTAAACATCTGATTCAGCGGCATGTAGAACAGTGTGCTTGTTTTGTCTTTCTCTGGACCGGCAATTCAAAGATTAAAGCCTTTTATTAATGTCCATATCGTTGTATGTAATAAGGATGGTCATCTTAAACATAAGGCAATATTTATTGAGAATTTATTTTATCCGAGAATAGTCAATAAGAAGGTGATTTAGAGTGTTCATGTTAACAACCTGCGTCTCTACGTGGGACGCAACCCTCACGTAGCTAACGTTATCTCGCTTTAACACACGTTTAAAATAGTGTAACGGTCCTTACATATCACAGAGTAGGATATACAAAATTCAAAACAACATGGAGCCATAGGACTTACATATTGTTTGGAAACAATTTAAGGCTATTTTCTTTTTCATAAAGCAAAAGTAACACTGTACAAGGTTGTTGCTAAGCTAACGGTAGCATTAGCCGAAAGTTCTGGGCCTTCCCCGCACGTGAAGCGGTCTCACGCGCTTCACTTTAACGAATAATCATTTCAGTTTGATAAATATTGAGAGGAACTCACCGTACGTCCTTGTGAAATGTATACTATGGTGTGTCTGTCTACTTTGACTCGTTATTAAATCCAGTTTTGCTTCACAGCGGCCACAGATAAAAAGGCGAACTGCAGCCTTGCCGGGCACGCGCGTCAGGAAAGGAAGTGAATAGCAGATTGACACATAAATGGATGATCCACAGCAGAGCTACACGTGAGGACTCCGAGCTGTGTCGCCCCCAAGTGGACGAAAAGTACAACACAAGACAAAAAAAACACGTCATTGGGTGCGAGAGTATTTTTTTTAAAGACAAATGTTTTGGACAGAAGATATGAATAACGTTCAGATCATATGAATTTATATTTATTAAATATTTCAGAAAAAAAAACAACTCAAAATAGTGAAACAATCAGAAGCACACCCGAGTAAGTTAGGCTTCATGAATTTATTTATTTTGTCACAAGAATATTTGATATTTTTAAGATGCTTCAAATTAGAGGCTTAAAACTGGAAACATTGCAAAGTAAGCACATACATAGGTTTAAAATCTCACTGTCTACTAATATACATTGTAAATTTACGCTGACATTGGGCAACAATATGTTTCAATTTCATCACAAACTGAGCTTTATAAAGTCCTCTCACTGTTCTTGTCAGTGTTGTATTGAAATGTGGTGTTTTAAGTGAGGATAATAAAAAAAAACCCAGAATATGCTCATATGTAAATGCTGGTCAGCCAATTACATACCATGACATAGTGGATAGAAAGTAAAGAGTTATATATGGTAATTTTTTAAATTAAAATATATATTTATTTAGAAGAAAAAAAAGTCATGAAGAGTGAAACATTGCGACGTATTCAAAACTATGTCAGCATTCCTCCTCTTCTTTTCGGTACTTCAGCAACTCTGGAAAAAAGAATAGATGAAACAAACAAATATTTTATTTTAAATGAAAATTTTAATTTCTTCTTCCTGGCATAATTACAAGATCGTCCAAAAGACGCACCAAAAGCCACAAAGGTGAGATTGGAAAGCTAAACAGTTCTCATGAATTGAACCATTTAATTTGCTGATGAAACATAAATAAATGAGAAGGATACATTTGCAGCTAGATCATTTCAGTTGCATTTAGCTCATGAATCTAAGCCAAGCTGAGAGCGACCAAACCTTCTCCCACATGTGAAAGTTAGTGAGGGAACTATTCAAAGTGAGTTGTAGGTCAATGAAAAGTCACCTGAGGATTTTCAAAGGCACAGGCAACTCTTTAATCTTATAATTTGAGCTTGTTAGGGATAATAGATAATAGATAAACTGCATACATTCAGATCGAGACAGTCACAATACATACCTTCTTTCAATCTCCTTAGTTCTTCAGATTTCACCTTAAGTTGCTGTTCAAGAGCGACACAGTTGGCACAACCTGCAATGCATTTTCAATAAATGATCATTTTAAAGATATAGTAGAATGTTGAGCTTAAATACTTGGTTTTTAAGTATACTAGACTGAGCTTATATTGTTTTAACTGTTCTCTAACTTCTCACACACAAGATCCCTTCTCTTTTTCTCTCTGCTAAAATTACAGATTTCTCTGGTTTTTTATAACTATTGGAAACAATTGAGGTCATGTAAGTGCTCCACCAAAAATATATAATATAGGTTTAGTCCATTTTTTAGTTAATCTAGATAAATTAATGGGCTGAGGGGAAAAAAAAGAAAAAAAGGAGGAGGTGGGTGGGGTCGGTTTAACCAGGATCGACTTGATTGATAGCCTATAGCTTAAATAAAACATTGATAAATGACTAGAATGCAAGATGAGTTGCTACACAGGGAACAATGGGCAAATTTAATTTGTTTGTTTATACAAGAAATTATTCTTGGCCTCTCAGCACCCCTACTTCCCGCGGGCCTGCTCCCAGCTTACCATGGGCATGTGGTTTAGCTAGTGCAGCTCTATGGCTGGTTCCAGACTGTTTGAGGAATCTGGCTCGAGTGGCGGCATCACACGATGTTGACGTCTCAGCAGTACCGGCTGGTGCTGCAGCATCTGGAGACATATGATGAAGAGCAGGCAGCAAAGATGGAAAATAAGACCAGAGACCACAACAGCTGGATTTTTCTACAAAGCAGAACAGCACGAGACAACCCCCGACCAAACTTCTCTTGTTTTTTTTTTGTTTTCAAAGCTCAAGTCTGAAAAACACACAAGCCCAAATGATGGTAAAAATTCAACATTTACCCATTTTCCTCCTCTTTGCTGCTACTTGCAGAGCTTCAGCTCGGGTCAGGGGATGCTTCTTCGCTTGTGAAATCTTCGTCACTGGGTTAGCTGTTTGTTTGTTAAGAGGGTAAAAAAAAAAGAAAAAAAGACAAATGTCAATACAAATTATGAATTTGTCATTCAAAGAAAGAAAAAATGGTTCACACATAACTTACCACTATCACTTATCAACAAGAATAAGCAAAACAAGTCTAAATTGTGAAGTGTTGATGGTTATTAGTCACTTACTATTACATTGTGATTTTTTGCAATTGGTTATATTCTTTAAAACCACAGTGAGCCCCCGTGTAGAAACTGAAAAGCAGAAGGAGTGTCAGACGTACAAAGCTTGAACAGTGATTCATGTGAATATTTGTTGTGTTGTGAATACATGAAGCCCCTCAAATTAAACTTGGTTTGCAACAGTATTACATTTGTTAAGATTTCACAAAAACCTAAAGTGCAATTTCACTGACTCAAAAAATCCAGACCAAACTGTGCTTTGAAAATCCCTTCATGATTGTTCCATTTTATAGCTACATGTCAGAATTAACAACCAAAGCACGAGTAGTGTTACCACACAATGAGTACCTGAAGGTGTGCGCAGTTTATCTGTGCCTGAAGAAGTTGGCGATGCTGGTGCATTTCTTCTCAATGATGGCGGCCTGAGACCAGTGGCAGCTCTCTGGACGCCTGATGGCATGCCGAGCGCCTGAGGTTTTCGCAGGCCATAATTGGGCTTTTTGGATCCTGAGTGAAGACAATTTGGATGGAGGACACCGGGTTAACACAAAGCTCACACTCAGACGACTCATGGTCATGATCCATTTTAAAATCTCATTCCAAAAGGAGGCTCAAAATGTGAACGTTCATTGAGCCATTTTTGAGTCTGCATGATGCCAAGCTGGAAAAGTGCTTTACAAATTTTTAAAGCAACAAGATATGTGTGCACACTGAGCCGATTACTTATGGTAGTCGTTCGTTATAAACAGACCCAACACAATTTTAAGAACCTATACATCGTTCTGAATAAGCAATACTGGATTTTTTTAATGCATCTTTTCTTTCTTCTGTCATGAGTCTTGTGTAAAGCGCTTTGAATTGCCTTGTTGTTGAAATGTGATATACAAATAAACTTGTCTTGCCTTACAAATCCGATTATTTTAAATGGAGAATCGTCTAAAAGTGACTCATGAAACACATTTTTACCGAGGTTTCAGTGTAACTTGCTGTTGATGCTTTTATAGAATAACATGTTTAATGAGCCTCTACCAAAAAACAAACAAACAAAAAAAACCTCAATACCCACCTGTTGTTGTGGCCCGCAAGTTATAGGAGCTCGATATTCCTGTAGTCTTAAATACATAAGAACAGAGGATGTCATGAAAAGAAAGCCGTCACATTCAGTCAATGTTCAGTCTGATCGTACAAAAAGAAAAAAAAGAAAAAAAAAGAAAAGAAAGGACATTTGTCATATTAAACTGAACATTTACCACTTGGGTTGCATCAGAAGCAGCAGTACTCCTCAAAGCTTCAGCCTGGCTCTTCTGTCTCTTCATAGGCAGGCCAGTCGCCGGCGGTTCACACTTTTCTGGAAGTGTGGAGGTCGGTTTGTACTTCAACAGGTGGGACGCAGATTTCGACGGGGGCAGGAGAGATCTGGCGGCGGGTTTAGTTAGGAACGTTTTTCTGTCGCAGACGATGTTGGAAGGAATGTCTGACGCCACCTGACAGTCCGTCTTACCCGGAGCGTCCCCGTACAGCTTCTTCGTCGCCCCAATGACTTTGCCCATCTCTCGTTCGTTGTTGAAGTTGAACACTTTACAGTTCGGCATTGGCGTTGAAGTTATCAAAGCGGCTGCTGCTAAATCTAGGGTGTCATCGAAATCGAATGTGTTTGCTCTGTTGCCGTCTAAATCTCTGCTTAGATAGGCTGAAGAGTCAGACAGACTGTCTGTCATAGGATGCCCTGATTGCGTAACATCCTTTATCCGGCATTTAGAGTCACTTGCTTTCTCTACAGCTGGATCCGCCTCAAACGTGCACTCAGGTGCAACAGCCACCTTGGCATCTGGATCTGTACTAGCTTCGGACCCAGTACGCTCAGATGGCTTCAGGACTTCAGGACTGGGCTTTTTAGGGCTACCCGTGGCATCACAAACCTCGGAAGGAGACGGCTTGTCCACACTGTTCTGATGGGAGTCACTCATTTCCGAGAGAGTTACCGTGTGGTTCTGCTGAGGAGGAGGTCTGGTTTCAAAAGTGTTCTGGAGGCAAAACGTTCCAGCTCCAGCTTCTCCCAATGTAACATTTGCACTGGGTTTTTGCGGGGAATTCTTATCAAACGTGGCATTCGGCATGTCACATGAGACATTCGTTTTTACAGCCGAGCAACTTATCACACGGGAGTTTTCTATGTTACTTGAGACCGAAGAAACCTGACCTCTGGCCTCACTCTCTGCTTTGGGACCGTTTACATTCAGTGGGGGAAGATCCAGCGTCTTGTTCTGAGGGGTTTGAGTCGTGCTGCTCAAACTGCTCGAAGAGCTTAGATCGCCTGGCTGAGCAACGGTAAATGTATTATTCGCTGACCCAGCTGTTTTGGGGCTTCGACTCGACGACCCAGCGTCACGGCTCGTGTGTACTTCGTCGGCATTAGAGGTCACCGCAGGGTCACTCTGTGGCTCAGAGGTCACCGTCTTTGAACTGGTGTTACACTGCATATCAGAAGTCGAGCACTGCGTCACAGCACTCTGAACAGACGTGTCACTGGAGGAGCTCAGGTCACGTGTAACGTTAACAGGATGGGTTTCAAGAGTGTCCTCAGCGGTTGCGTGAGCGGTCACGTCTTTCCCACTTGGCTCCGACGAAGGCCGACTGTTTTCTGATACGTTGCTCACAGAAATATCCCGAGTTACTTCAAAGGAAGCTTTTGTGATGTTCTGCACTCCGCACCTCGACGGTTCGCTCAAAGAGCTGCCGGTGTGCGCGACGTTACCATCGAGAGTGTCGGACAAGTCCTCGCTTGGAACCACGTCAACTGTGGCGGGCTCTGCTGCCATTTGCGCGCTGAGCTCCGAGGTGGCCACGTCGTTTTCTGAAGCTTCGGCCGGTGAAATGTCCTGCGTGATGTTCATGGAGGATCTCTCTGCTCCTGGCGACGGCTCAGAATCGCGCGTAACCTCGAGGAGAGTAATTTCTGGGAAGAATCTGTCATCCAGCCACCGAAGAGGGGCAAAAGAGCTCTCGAGGGGGTCGCGAATCATGATATCGGGCATCCGAGTGGTTGCGTTTAAACTAGTGGAGGCAGTCAACTTGGAGGGCCGGTTAGTGGTAAACGAGGAGCGAACAGAGCCGGCTGTTACGGGAGAGGCAGGCACGCTGTCAGGGAGAGCCGAATCATTTCTTGTGACTTGCATCGTTGAATCAGACGTCACATCAAGCAGAGACATTTCTGGTAAATATTCGTCCTCCAGCATGAGCACAGGAGCCTTTGTACCAACCAGCGATCGCTCACAAGGGCTGCTTATGAAATCTGGGTTAAGATGCCGGTTCGAACTGTCATTTGGTTTTCGAGTGTTTGCATGACTTTGTTTCGTCGACACTGGAGACTGACATTTATTGTTAATATTCAGGTATTTTAAAATTGGTGTTAGAGCAGACTGAAGTCCAGTTAGCCGTGACTTTGCTTTGCTGCTTGTCAGAGGTGGTGTTGAAAAGGCGCTTACGTCAGACAGAGGGTGATTTCCTTTGTTTGGCTGCTTGGAGGAACATCCAACCACATCACCGACTTGGACCTGGAGCTCTGAAGTCTCGACAGCAGCAGTGATTCCAGGCGGGATATTTTCCCACTCATCATCAGCCTTGGGATTTTCCTCATCATATAATGTTTGCACTGTCGTTTCACTGGCCATACTGGTCTGATGTTCTTGTGGCAGAAACAAACAAAAGGCTTTCTTGTTTTTAACGGGCGAGGACACACTCCTGCACTCAGACTTCTTGACACATATTTTAAAGGCGTCGTCTCAGATTCCTCAGGCCTGCAGCCTGGGGATAAAACAATACATCATGGGTTTAAAAAAAACAAACAAACCCCAAACTGTTAAAATACATCATGTCAACTTGTTTTTAATCCTACATGAATAAGAGTAAGGAGATATTTTTCAAAAATATTTTGAGAAGTGAAGCGATAAGAGTGATCATTTAAAGCTTTTCATGGTCATTTACGACAGTCTACTGTGACAATGGGCAGGTAATTAATACTCCCACTTTTTTAGAAAAAACACAAACATCATTTAAGTAGGAGGTCACCTAATTATGTGGTATTAAGTGGTATACTTGTTCACTAAGCAGATTTATCCACCGCTGTTTGTAACCAACGTGATACAGCACTGACAGACTGCACACTGGAGCTGCTGTCGATCATAGATGGATAGATAGATACTTTATTGATCCCGAGGGAAATTCAAGGCCTCCAGTAGCAGTATACAGACAGGCAGGACATTAGTTACAATACCCACCCGCTGTCCCCCCTCCCCTCTCTATACAATAATCCCCCAAACAAGATTTAGCAGCCCCTATGTGACTAAGAGTAAACATAATTACAGGTTAAACCTGTGCAGTTAGCATTAGCATTAGACTTAAACTTATATAGTATAATGTACATAACCTGTGAAGGAGAGAAAACATGTGCTGGCTAAAAGAAACCTGTAGACAGTTAAAGAGCCTTTCTTTCACTCGTCTATGTCTTAACGTAAAATCATCAAAGTTTGTGTTACATCGAAACCTCACCAGGAGAGGTTTCGATGTAAGCGAGTTTTTAATAACGTCAGTTAAGTTTTGTTAGTCCGGCTCAAATGAAGCTAAGCAAACGTGAGCATCGTGACGTCAGGTTCTCTTACCTTTTCAGACTCCAGTGACAAAGTTTATGTCCGTGGAATAACCTAAAATAGTTACGAAACCCTCGTGTTTCGACTTCCAATGTTCATCCACAAACTTTTTTTCACGATGTTTATAAAGCATCGACAAACAATCATAAATCTCGGCCTCTGTTGAGCCGCTCTGGTTCAAACTTCCAAACGTCAGAGTAGCTTAAACGCATTGGACGATCCCAGCCAATCACAGCGCAACATTTCTTCTACGTGTGTTGGAGAGTTCTTCTTAAACGCATCCCCGGCGTAGTGCTGCCCTCCATTGTTCAAAAACAATATTACTATATAAAGCAGTACTGTGCAGATACTAACAGTTTCCAGTCATCTCGATGTATCTTTTATTAAAACTATTTCCTCCTGCTGATGCCAGATCTATGGACAGTTTCTTTCTTTGGAGAGTGTAATTATTGATGTCGCACTGTTTCAATGCTGCCACACTCCCATCTTCCATCAGGGTTGTTTTCCAATCAGAGACAGCCCACTCCCCGTCACTGATTCACATGCTATAAAACTGTACTACTGCTGTTTTGTGTTTATGTAAAGCCTAAACTGATCTTACCATACTACTATATTAGTATTTCATTTTATGCTATATTTGTCTTTTTGTCTTATATTATGTCTTTACATGAATGTTATGACATCCATTTGCTGCTTTTCACTGGGCTCGGGATATAGGTGGAGGACTGGGAATGACAGTATGGTGTGGTTGAAGATGTATATTCCTGTTGCTGGTATTGTCTTGTTGGATAAAATTAATTGGAAAAAAGGGGAAAAATAGTTATGTTTAAAATGTCATCTTTTCAAAGATCTTCTCTTAAATTTTTGTGTATTATGTTCCCTTATAGAGATCAATGTGAAAGCTATTCAAAAACCCACCCCTGCTTGGTATAAACACTGTCTGTCAAAGTAAGTGAAATTTATTTAAGGTTTAACTTTATTACAAACATTGAAAATAAGCAAAATTTACCAACATGAAGTACTTGTCACCACAGTGTTTAATGTCATACATTCTTTAAAAAAAAAAGGAACTTTATATCATACATTTAAATATTCACAACAGGTGTTATCATTCCTCTTCTTTTCAGTCTTTTGTGGTTTTCTTCAGTTTTGTCTTCAGCTCAGACATCAGTGGATTTCCAATTCTAAGCAGGCATAAGAAAAAATAAGAATCAGAAACTAGTTCACTTTTTTGTGTAGAACAGAATAATGTCCACACTGTGATAATTTACCCTGGGTGTCTTGGTGGCATCCATCTAGGCTTGTGTTGTGCCTCATCTTGTTCAGGAACAATGCTCTTTTCTTCTGGCTTTGTCTCAGGCTCCTGTTGATATAGTGACTTTTAACAATCTACATTGCACATCAACATAAGAGAAAAGTGGTACTAAAATATCATAATGGTACCTGTGGGTTACTGTCTGGGCTACTTTCTTTTGTCATCATCTGTTTTGTTTTTTTCAGAACAGGAAAACCAGCACCAAGCCCTACAAAACAAAACAAAGTGTGATCAACTTTAAAGATGAGGAAAAAACCCTCAGAGAAGTGACTTTCCGGGTGTTTAAAGTGACTCACCAGGAAGTTTGATTCCAATGCCAATGCCTCCCAAAGGCACACCTGCAGGGACTTTGACTGGCAGACATGAAGCAGGAGTGGGATCCACTGAGGGCATATGAAGCAAGGAGCGGGGATCTTTTGGTGGTCTGACTCGAGGATTCTTCACAGCGATTCTTGACCTTTGTGCAGAAAAGTCGAGCACAGAGGCATCCACCTGAAAAGACAAAAACATGTCAAATTAAACATTCTTTTTAGTTTTTGAACACTTATTTACTGAATTTATGATTAAACTTCTATTGTTATATATAAGTGAAACAATACCTCACTCTGATCTTCAGACTCTGTCTGCAGCTGTTCTGCCACCTCTGTCCTGGTTAGACCTGGTAATGAATCATCTATCTCTTCTGGCAATCCCAGACTTTTTTTCTCAGGCACTGATTGGGTTGAGGAGTCGTCTTGTGAACCAGATTCAGACGACAGAATACCCTCCTCGGACGTAGCCTCGGAGTCACTTCTCGAACGGGTGGATTCAGAGTGTTGGATTTCCTCTTGAGAATCAAACGCACTTATCTCAAGAGTCTCAGGTTTAACTTTTGTTTTCTCGGGTTGGAGAAGAGCGTCGACTTCTGTCAATGATGTCACATCTGCTTCAACAGTGGTTTTAAAGTCCAAGAGGTCCTTCACTTCGCCATCGATCTCTTTCTGTAATCCATTTTCCTCATGGGTTTTTTCCTGTGTTTGATCCGATTCCTCATCTAGATGTCTAACCTCTCCAGAATGTCTCTCCTCTTGGTGACATCCACTCACAGACTCTTCATCTTTTAGATATAACTGTCTTGCATCCGGTGTCTCCTCCATCAAATTATCCTGGGATCCAGAGTTATGTTGTTGTGGAGACAATTCAAAGATGCTCCCTGATTCAGACACATTCACCAACATGTCATGTACGTCTTGGACTGACCCAGGGCTAGTTGATTTCAGCAACTGTGCCTCACTGTTTTGTGGGCTCCATTCATTAAGAGACTGGTCGGAAAATCCAGACTCTGCTGTTGATGAAGATATCTCTGTATCGCTCACTAATTCAGATTCCCCTGAATTTGACTTAACAAGCTGCTCCGTATCCTCCCCTGTTTGTTCCTGTTTCAATGGGTCTATTTCTGGGTTCATTTGTGGTCCAAACTCAGGTGATTCTTGATGTTTTTCATCGTCCTTGGACAATGTCTCCATCCACATGTCAAGGATTTCCTCTTCAATTACGTCTTGACTTGGACTGATTGAGCAAACCATTTCTTCATCACTACTCCCCACTGATTCCAACATATTCTTTTGCACCTCATCTGTTGATATCATACACACATCATGTTCTGGTTTGGACTCAATTGTCTCCAGTTCATTAGTTGCTTCAGTGTCAGGTAGTTGATTTTCTGCCTCAACGGACTTCACAGCTAACATCAATTCTGAAATTAAATCATTATCTTCCATGGTTATTTCAGCCTCCATACAATCAACCTGCAGATCAAATATTTCCGCCTCAGTTTTGTTCTGAATCTGAGCTTCTACTGCCTCCTCCTCCTCCTCCTCAACTTTACACACTTCCAATTCCACATTGTTGCCTGGATCGTTCAGCTCCGCCTCTTTGTTCGATACCAGCTCAGTCACAACAGATTGTTTCACGCATCCAATGTCTGGAATATCATCTTGAACGCCGGATGTCCTGTCGCTGTTCTCTTCTGTTTTCTTAGCGTCAACCAATTCTTGCAATCTTGTCTCCATTGTCATTTGTTCTTTAGCCTCAAGGGATTTCGGAGTTTCTTCTCCCTCCAAATTTTCTGTTGCTTCAAAATCCTCTCCAGCAGCATCAGCTTCTTTAGAATCAAAAGATCCCTCATCTGTTTCCACTAAAAGCTTTTCATCTTGCAGATCTTCTGTCTTTGTCAAGTCTGTCTCAAGTTCCTTTTCGGAGTGTTCATCCCAGCTCTTCATAGGGGCAACCATAGATGTTCCGCCGTCTTCCACAAATGAAGGTCCTGGTTCGTGAGCTGTTGGTTCGACGAGTGGTTCTTTGCTTTCTTGAACCTCCTCCATATGCTCTTGCACCAGTAAACAGTCGGCTCCAGTGCTACGTCCACTGTTTTGAAGGCTCTCTGGCTCTTTGCTCTCCACCTCTTCTGGTAATTGGGTGGTCTGGACTTCCTTGGAATCTCCGACTTCCAGGAATCTTTGTGTTGTATTTTCATCTGGTCCTGGCTCATTGTTGTATTCAGGAAGTCCCTCTTGTGTTTCCTCACATGTTGGAGGATTAAGCTCCGGCGTCACATCAGACCGGCCTTCAAATATTCCCTGGGGAATATTTTGAAACTCCCAGCTTTCTTCCTGTCCAGTCTCACCTTCAGATTGAACAGTAACTGAGATGGCTTTACATGCTCTTACCTCCCAACATTCTTTAATGTCGTCTTGTACTTGGTCTGTATCAAGAGATCTCTTGTCTACTGAAAAGTCTGATGGTTCATCAATAAACTGTTCAGTGATCGATGTGTCAAAACTTTTTGTTGAGAAATCATCCGTGTCTCTTATTTTGGTTTGCACGTGGGCTTCCGTTGCCACATCCTCTTGCTCACTTGTCTGTAGCTCAGTTTTAGCACTCAGCAAAACTTCATCGCTGCAGCTCTTTATATCGTTTGAATCTTCTGGCACTGTTTGAGAGTTGTCTTCCTGCTCCAGCACTTCATCTAATGCCTGTTTTCTTTCAGCCGCATCCACATTTTCTTCATCGAGGACAGCTTCCTGCTCTCTCTCTTCCATTGTGCTCTTATTGGCCTTCCCTTTCACATCCTCAGATTTATTGCTCATATTTCTGGGAGCTATCACATGCTCTTTTCCAGCAACTATTAGCTCATCCTCAGATACAATGTTGCTTCTGTTGTATGCAATAAGTAGTTCCTCTTTTGAGCATTTTTCACTTTCCGAGAGTTGCTTTTCATCTTGTACTCTACTTAGTGCACCCTGACTGTTTTCCACTTCCTCGTGCTTCATCAATGTATCCGTCTCGTTTTTCTGCATGTGTTCCTTTTCTATGTGAATGTTAGGGCTACATTCTGTGACTGTGCATGATTTCATCTCAATGCCTTCTGCATCCAAATCATATTCATTATCTTCCACCTTATCTTGGATCGTTGTCTCAGTTTCCTCCATTTTTTGAGGAACATTTGGCTTCATTTCCCTCCCACCTTCAGAACTTACCAAATCATCACTCGTTGCATCGCTTTTAAGCATTTGTGACTTTGTGTTTACGCGTTGGTCATCTTCATCTTTTTCTGGAGTCTCATCTTGTCTCTGAGTGCACAGTTTCCGATCTTCTTCTTCGTGTTCTTTTGCTTTTTCGTCTTCCACCACGGGTAGCCCTAAATCATCACAATCTGTTTGTTTGAGCTCCTCCCCTCTGGTGTCCTCATCTTCCACAGAATCCTTTTTTCCAGATTTGTACTGCATGGTTTCTACATCAGGCCCCAGGTCAATATCTGTGGTGCCAAGATCCCAGGCAACAGCTGGCCGAGATGCTGGGGCAAGAGGTTGTTCCTCATCGACCTGCCTCCGGTTAACTTCATCCTCTGAATGGCTAACCTTTGCAGGCTCGCTGTCAACTGCTGATTCCTGGAGGGAGTTTTGTTCGTTGGCGTTGGCTGGCTCTGGTCTGAGTAATCTGTTCACAGCTCCAGTTATATAGTACTGAGAATGAGATAAAAGGGAGACTTTTTGACTTATTGATGTTTTAACGTTAATTCAGACAAATTATAAATAATTATAAAATAAATAACAAAACTGTACTTATGCAATTGGTTTCAAAACTACCAATTCAGATAATCATTATTTTTTCCTCAATTTGAAATCTGCGTCCATATATAGTGTCTCTGTTTTTCAAAAACATCCTGAATTATTTAAATTATATGGCCAAATTTATCCATGTTAACATGCATTCACAGACTTAGATTTTTAGTTTTTGATGCTGTTATTTGTTTTTTGTATCTAAGGTACATTTTTATGTAACATTTAGGAGTATTTATGCAATGCGTATAGCAGCAACCGTTTGGGGAAGTCCCTTTTCCTGTCACACCATTACAATGTTCACACACACAATGGCTTCTGGGTTTATTGTGGTCTTGACTCCAAGAAAAACAATCACATCAGATATGGTTCCTTTTAAACATGCATTGATTGTTTTTTTTATTGTTTTTTTTTTTTTTTTTTATTCTGCAGTGAACACAAAACTGGAATCTTATTAATTTATACCCTGAGACTGCTTTACATCATTGAAGAAAAGTTTGGTTTTGAATCGTGTCTAATGCAACCTGATGAAAATATGTACTCATTTAAATCCTGATTTCATAAAATGGCTCTTTATTTGCTAAACGTCAAAAGGCTAGTTGCTAAATGTGTTAGGTGCTGGGCAGGCAGAGCACAGTCTGGTTTCAACTCAGCAAATCTGCTCAGTGACTAACTTTATAAATTAAAACTACATTCAATTTGATGATCAGGCTTATGAACAGTGATTTTGTCAGTGTTCGTCAAAAAAAAAAAAGAAAGTGTGGGTGTTCAACTAAAACAACGAGCTTAAAGATACTAAAATGGGCAGTTGAGCAGATGAGAACAGCAGAGTTGGGTGCTATCACTATATTATCAAATAGATTTTACCAGCAAATAATTCCTAATTTTCCTTTTTTGTGCCAAAAAGCCAGAAGTACAATAATGCTGAGTGTTTCAAAGATCAGAACACTGCAAGAGATACTGAAATTCCAAATTTTACTTAGTTTTAGTTATTTATACTGTAGCCAAAAAACAGAAAAAAAAAAGAAATGGTTATCAAGAACTTCTTTTTAACTTAACACAAAATTATTTCCCCAAACTCTCTGAAATCATACAAATTAATTACTGTATTTTAAAGTTGTAGGTTATTTTTCAGACAGAATTACGAAGAAATAAACGGAACTTTCATAACTACACAAGTTTGACACTTTGTTTGCAAACTGTGTGTGTAGGCGTGTTTCTCTCTCTCTCTCTCTGTGTGTGTGTGTGTGTGTGTGTGTGTGTGTGTGTGTGTGTGTGTGTGTGTGTGTGTGTGTGTGTGTGTGCGTGTGTGTGTGTGCGTGCGTGCGTAAACAAGATGCGTATATAGATACAGGGGTGAGGAGCCAGGCGTTATAGGGGAGAGACATTAATACAAAATGCATAGGCTAAGTGAGAGATTTGCACTAATACAGGAATCGAGAGATCCTCAATCCATCTACATCCCATTTCCTCTTGAAAGCATTTACATTTTAGCATAGCATTAATCTAGTTAGAGATGTGGTTTTGGGTGATGCTCACCCAAACTGTCCAGAAAGTTCTCTCCACCCTGCCGACAAAGGGACTTTCAGGGTCCATGTTCAGATCTTCGTTCATGGTATCTGATGTGTCGGTTTTCAAATGTTAACTGAACACCACAAACTCCACAACAAGCTCCGTGTGTCCGACTGTCACGGTTCAGTTCCTCATACAGACAAATGTCCGGTGTATCATAACAAGGAAGAGGATGATTAACACAGCTGAGGTACCGCAGCAGCTGAACGACGTGTTGCTGCAGGGTTTGGTGATGCACGTCACACAGCGAGTCTCTGAAAGGTCCGACGAGAGGACAGGTCTTGTAAAAGTTGAACCACAAGCGATGGAAAACTAGCACGAGCTCATGACAGAGGGGGTTTCTTATAACGACTCATTAGAACTGTTAGGCTATAGGACCAAACTCTTTGCACACACAAAATGAGCCTACCTATCAAAAGACAGCAAAACACATAAGATTTGATATCTGCAATTAAAGTGTTTGTAGTCATAATTATTGCAATCGATAGGCCTATTTGGAATTGGATATAACCTGTATAGCCATTATGCCAAATGCGGATATCCTGTCATTGAACAAGCTACAATGTAGGTCTATTTCTGATATTCATAATTACATCTAGATTTATTATTATTTATTTTTTTTACAACTAAAATGTGCAGTGCGCATCCTGTATCACAGTAAGTACAACAATCAACAATATATAAAAAAGGCCCATTTAATAATTTAAAAAAAAAACCTTTTCAACATACAACATGTAAGTTGAAATTGCACAACACTGTAAACTGAGAGGAGGAAGTTCTAAACTTAACATTTCAATTGCCCAGTTCGAGCATGCAACACCTCCACTTCTCAGCACTGATGTGACATTTCTGTGGTCAGAGTGCAAAAAATCCCCCCTCCCCATTAAAAAAAAAAAGAAAAAAATACAGAAGTTTATTTTTAAATGAGAACTTAGTTCTGTGGTTGACCATCAGCACATACGAACACACTGACTCATTGTCATAGACAGGAACAAAACTAAATCCACCACCAAAGAAATCCTTCTCAGACAATGTATCTAGATTTTATTTTCAAATACAGTCATAAAACATCTGATGGATTATTATTGTAAAGTCTTTGTATAAAAATATGGATGTTTGTAAAAATCATGGATCAAATGAAACAAAGAATTGATGGAAGATTAAGAATAAAAGTAATAAATAAAGATAAACAAATGTTGAAAGTAGGACCACAGCTGTTGATCACATGAAAAAGAGTTGGATATCCTAAAAGTATAACTAACATTTACTACAGAAATATACATTATATAAGACATTAAATGGAGTACATTAAATATTTATGCTCTTGCACACACCATGGCTTTCATGTAGAAGATGAATTTTCCTCAAATGGCTCTGAAAGAGAAGACACAACTGTGTTTAAAAACTAAACAAAGGACATTCTTAAAAAAGAGATTTTTAATCTCAATGAGTTTTCCCTTCCTGGTTAAAAAAAGGTTAAATAAAAAAAAACAACACATTTCCTGTTTTGTGTGTTCAACAAATTGACAGTATAGCCGCATTAAAACTGTTCTTTCAACCAACAACAGTGGTCTTAGTTACATTTCTTCATAAATTAGGTTTATTTATGTTTAAGCTCACCTTATTCTTTTTGCTCTTTTAATTGTATCCTCTAAAACAACAGGAGTGAGATGTGTGTGTGTGTGTGTGTGTGTGTGTTACCTGTCCAGGTTCGATAAACAGGAAGCTTGAGCGCAGGATGTATGATCTCCACACACACTCTCAAACGTGCGCTCTCATTTTCATGGGGTCCATTCCTCAAGTTGACTTTGTTGATTTGCAGCGCGCCCTGGTCTTCATCCGTTTCTTTGTCACTGTCCTCGTCCAGATCAGACTTTGTCTCCTCATCCCTTTCAATGTTGTTATTGTCTCCGTCCACTTTTTCATCGATGTACTCTATCCCTTCAGCATCAGGGTCTGTGACTGCATGTTTTGTTTCTGTAAATGAACAACAGTTCAAGTGAAGACAGCACTTACAGACGTTGTGACAGAAAAATAGGGAAATTAAATTAAGAGGACGAAGCCTCCTGGTTTCAAAAGTGAGGCCAATGTGGAAGTGCCTTGGAAACTTGCATTCTTTCCAAAAGCCATCAGGGCTGGTTTTATGTAAGACAACCTACATGTACTCCATTGACCATTTTGCATGAGATAATTTGAATGCTTCATAACAGTTAGCAAAAAACTGTAAAAGAAATGAGGTCTAAAATAAGAGCAAACATAGCAGGAATTCCCCCCCAAAAAACAACAGCATCTGCCAGTATATGAACCAAATTCACCAGGTCCAAAGAGTACAACAGTTTTGGATCTTTTCCTAAACCCCAACTTGCAACAGAAACAGATTTTCCTGTAAGGCGCCTCCAGAAAGTGAAATACTCACTCACTCAGTTAACTCTCACACTCATTTCATCGTCACATCAACAATGTAAACTGAGCGCAACTCTTCCATTATGTGCATTTTTTTTAGGAACATGCAAATTTAGACTACGTTTGAATTTTCTGCTATTTTGCAGCTATGTGAATCTGTGTTAAGGGTGAGTACTTATTGTATGTCCATTCTTCCGTCTCTCCAGCTGTGTGTTCGTCGGACTCGGCAGGCTCGTTGACCTCTCGAGGGCGCACAAACTCTTCATCTCCCTCTGTCCATCATCTCCTATCTCCTCTGTCTCATTGGACACCAGTGGTGAAAGTGTGGCTCCTCCCGCTGCCCAGACTAATTTGACCTTAGGGTGACCTCCTTTCAACAGGAGGGAGAACACACCGACCCCCTCACTGCTCCAACACACTGAGATCGACGGAGGGATGGAAGGAGCAACTACAGGAATTAATCAGAAAGTACGTAAGACTTAGCAGACACACATCTATACATTTCTGGTTGTTTTCTCTAACTCACAACTTATTCAAATCATGTCATATTAGTTGCGGAAGCTTTTTTATCCCAAGATTATAAGAGAGGTAATTAGAGAGAGCTTGAGAAAACAACGATAAATTACTTGATATCACTGAAAATAAATAATGTGTGGCTGAATGTGCGATTTGAGCTTCTTTTCAAAAGAGTTTGTTGTTGATGATAAAAGTGCCAGTAACGATGCATACCAATGTCAACATTCCTCCAGTGTCTCTCAATAGGCTCAGTTAGAGAACAGTGTTCCACTCTACAAATAATCCCTCCACCTCTCTCCTCCTTCCCCTCGTTTGGCGCCCTCCTCTTCAGTGAAGCTGCGGCCCTGTAGAGTCTGGGATGAGTCTGCATGGGGCCCCACATCTCTCCTCCCTCAATCACCTCATCCTCTCTGTCATCCCGCTCTCCCTGCCTGAGCCTCAGCCAGGTGACGGAGATGTTCGGAGGGTAGAAATCTGTGATTTCACATCCAAGCATGAAAGGCTGATCCGGTGTAGAAGTGGAGCGGATGACTTCAGAAACACATGGGCTCTTCATGAAGCCTATTTGGGTTAAAAATGATCATACGTTGTTCTTATTTTTTAGCTTATATCATGAAATGTATTGCTCATTTTGTCCTGATTTCTTCTTCTTTTTTTTTTTTTTTTACCTCTGGTCTCACGGGTGACTGGCTGTTTCAGGGCAATGTGGTGGACGCTTACCCACACTTTAGTGCCCCCCCTTTCCAGTTCACTGCGAGGTAGTTTACACTGACTGGAGGCAGAAAAGAAGCCTTCAGAATTGGGTCTAGGTGAGGACGAGGCCTGTGAGGCAACAGGGCTCAGCTCGCTCCCCTCACAGAACCAGCGGAAAGTAATGACGTCTGGATGGAAATGTGATGCCCGAACTGTCATACTGATGACATCTGGAAAACAGAATGTGAGAATGCATAAATGTATCCTCTCACAACCAGGAAGGTTTAACATGTTTTAAATTGAGAAATAATTTAAATCCCCACCAGAGTCGTTTGACGTCTCAGCCAGCTGGATTTCTGATACTTCTGGAGCAGCTAAAATAGAAAGTTACATAAAATCATAAATGTGTTTTGAAAATTAAAAAAGATAGGTAAAGTGAACATAATAAAGTGTTATGTACATAGAATTGTAAACTTCTCTGACACCCTCTCCGCCACAATCTTATCCTTTCCCATGTAGGACACTTGACACTTAAACACCGCCCCCTTGTGGACTGAAATCTGGGGGATGAAGGTGAATGAGGAGATCAGCTGTTGGATGCCATTTCTGGATGAGTGCAGCGGCCCTTGAGTGTGCAGCTTGTAGTAACCCATTTCGTCTCTGGAGGGCAGCAGACGGCCTTTCTCTGACACTGGGGAGGTGAGAGTTAGACCGTAGGGCAGGTGGATGGTTGTTAGGGGGGTATAGAGGCAGTTAAAGTTAGATTTAGAGGTTTCTATCCAGATAAGATTGTAAATTGTTAGCAGAATTAAGGGTAAGAGAGACAATATGGTTTTAGGAGCAGTTGCAATTCAAAAGAAAATATAGAAGCCATGTTTCATAATGTTTTATCATGCCAGTTTCAAAAACATACTCTGTTTCCTATTTCTTCAAAATACCTTCAAGCTTCCTGTTTCCGCTTAAAATAATATAATGTATTTTTCAGAATCCAGCCTTTTAGTTTTCTGGCTAAGATGAAAATATCAGCCCCAGTCTATAAAGCTGTGGTCATCATGCCTCAGTTAGCGTAGCTTGTCATAAAGAATGGAAAAAGATTATTATACCAAAAAGATATTGGTAGAGACATGAGATCTATGGTTATATCTTCAAGAAACACTACATGTAAAATGTGCACCTCCACTGGTTACCTGGCAACCTTGGCGTGACATAACGTACCAGGAAGTCAGATGCATTACCAAGAAATATGCAGTGTTGAAAATTCCTCAGTATAAGTAAACTTACATTTGAGTGACTTATTGAACTTTTTTAATGTCCGGAGTATTGTATTCTAACAGAAACTGAGTGAAATAAGCAAAACAAAGACAGTTTTTAGCTTTACACAAAGCTAAACTTTGTGATCCAAACTAAAATTGAAGAAAGGCTCATGATGTGGAGGGAGACAAATGACTTGCCAGTTAATGTTGTATATGTGGATGTGTATTCACAATCTTACCTGTGACAGAGGTGTCAGAGATAGGGGTGTCATTTAAAAACCAAACAGTCTGGACTCGGTCCACCCTCCTGCCCTCTATGCTCACGGTCACCCTGCCCTTTTGACCGACTGTCACGTGTGGAGGGAGGATGATCCCTGACACAGTTAGAGATTTCTGTTTCTCTAAGTCGGGGATAAAAGAATATAGATAAAGGAATCAGTGTGTGTGGGTGTGGGGCTGTCAGGCATTGTGAAATAATCACATGGTATGATGTATGCATTGTTTTGAGATCAGCTGCGAAAGGTATATTTAAATCTGAAGCCGGTTTCTCACAACCTGCCGGATTAAGTTTTCCTGAAACCAGTTGTATTTCATTCTCTCTATACTTTACTATAACTAACTAACTATGGTAGTTTGTTGAAATTGTTTACTCGGGTGATAGAAGCAAAGTTGTTGAAATGTCAGTCTTTGGTTTTGACTTTAAAAGAGATGATTCAAAGCAAGAAAGAAGACCTTGAATGAACCCGTACAGCACTTTGTTTGAAAGCGCTTTATAAATAAAGTTATTATTATTATTATGAAACCGGTCCTTTATGAAGTAAATGTAATATTTCTTTCAAATATGTTTCTCTGAGAATATACCAGTGCTTCAATACTTGAAGCAGGATCCTACAAAGTATATAATTATTTACCTGAGGGGTCACAACATAATTTATTGGATGATAATGGCCTTAATGTTTTGCCATTTAAGGCCTGCGACAAAAGGCCAGATAAAACATTCTTAAAGGGCAGATGTCCTGCCGTGCGACAAGATGCATGTACTTCTAGATGCAAGGTCCATTCTTACTCACCATCCCTCCTCCTCCAAGAAAACCCAAAACAGAGCAGGAACACCAGCACAATAGAAATAGACATCATTGCCACTGACGCTTTGGCAGATTTGGTCAACACTGGTGCTTCATCTGAAAGGAAACAAAGTCTCAAACTGTTATAAAGAATCAAAATCAAGAAAAAAAAATGTTTCAAACACTTGAGATCCTTTGTATTTTTTAAAAAGTTTTCCATACCATCTGATTTAAGAGGCGTTTGCATCAGATGTGAAAAATATTCAAATGAACATAGAATGAAAGACTGAATGCTACACATGGGTGTGGTCTTGTGTATTGTCCTTTGCAAAAAAAAATATATATATTTTGAGATATCTGAAACCATACCTCTGGGATCGAGTATCTCTAAAAATGCTGAGCCACTCACTGGGTGCACTACCCCGGGTTGGTTTACTGCACACTCCACCTTCCCACCTTGCTCCCTCTGCTCTGCACTTAAAGTATAATAGCGCCTGGTTCTAAGGGTCCCATCAGGGTTCCGGTCAGTGGTAGGGGGCTCAGGGAGGACTGTGCCATTTTGAAGCCAGGACACAGATACATCCTCTGGGTAGAAACTCTCAACGTCACAGTACAGCGTCAGAGGAATGTTGTCGGATTTGGATGGCACGGCTGAAAGCTTAACAGAAGGAAGGTCTGAGGAGTGAAAAAACCTGTTGTTGATTTATGGAGCTTAACATAATAGTCCTTCCAAAAATAGAAATGTGATGACTCATTCTGTTCTTTTATTTTGATGGAATGTGTTTCTCACTTACAGGTGATATTGAGTTGAAAATCCAGTTCTTGATAGCTGCCTCCATGTGACACACGGCACCCAAAGGTCACATTCTGGTCCTCACGGGAAGGAAAGAAGGTCAAGTTGCCAATAGCCATGTAGTACCCATCTGGAGTCAGTTCACCTTGAACATTGTATGAAGGTTGAATTACTTGGCCGTCTCTGATCCAAGAGAAAGACACCGGAGGAGGGTAGAAACTGTCTGCAATGCACTTTAGTTGGCTTTCTGTTTCCAACACCACCCACTGCTGCGGGACAGACAGAGTGGGGACAGCTAAACAGAGAAAGAAGAACATTTGGTAAAAACAAAGGTTAAAACAGTTCAGCTTGAATGTACACTAAATAAATCCTAGAATCTCAGCAATGACTTACCAAGGATACTAAATGTAGTGTTACTGAAATGCAGCATTGTGGCGTTGTAGCTAATGGTGCATTCATACGTCCCCTGCAGTTCAAGACTGGCTCGGAGGATGGTCAGTGAAAAGTCCCCATTGACGAAATCACCAGTGTCCCAGCTAAAGCCTTCCATTATTTGTGTCACAGCTTGAGTGAATGAGGCAATGTCAGAGCCGTTTTTTCTCCAGCCAGCTTTGATGAGAGACTTGTCTATTTTGTCCACATAAGAGGGTATCGTCACATTGCAGGGGAGGGTGGCATTTGAATTTGGGCTGGCTTGTATTCCAGATGGAGACACTGTAAGAAAAGACACATTTTAGATGTAGATGACTGAGTCTGACATCCTACAGAGGGGAGTAAAGTTTTAATTTCAGCTTCATACTTTAGTGTGAATAAAACTGAGCTCCCAAGGTATCTTCCCCGGCTCTATTATATTAAACATTAGGGGGATCTCTGAAGGGGTCCCAACTATGTTTTTGTCTGCAGGTTATTAAATTCACATGTCCCTACTTACTTGTTGGAGCCTAATCAAAACTAGACCGAAATCTACGTCCTCAAGTTTGACCTCAATACCTCTGGAATAAACATATTTTAACCTTCAGACTGCAATTGAAATGTCTTCCTTTTTGAAATACAGTCAACAAAGCCCTAAATAATGTATTACAATTTTAAGTTAACAGGACTGGAGCAAAGGGATGACCATGTGTAGACTAGCTAACAGTGTTACTCTTTTGAGGCATTGAATCTTCAAAAAAAGATACTCCTTTACATGATAAAATGTGATCCTATAAGAAATAAAGCACTTTGTACAGCAGTAGTTTTGCTGTCATCGACTAACCTATTCTGGTGAGACATGTTGACTAGCTAGTATCTTCTAATGTTAGCTATTTTAGCAAAACAAGATCTGGCTGTAAAACTGATTTATGAGTCAGACAACTGTCACTCTGTAGTTATGCTTATGCTACACTACATGTAAACAGACAACAAACACATAGATAGCTTAATAACAGATTTAAAACAAGGCTTGAAATGTACTACCAAACTAGAATGTAGACTGACTGTCACAAAAACCAAAAGACGAGCTGCAGTAACACTGAATAAAACAGGAAAAAAACAGCTTTATCTCAGCCTTGGTAAACACTGTGAAGTTTCTTTAGAACGTGTCAAAGAAAGATAAAAGAATAGCATTTTTGTGAAAATTTCCACTTCACATTCTTTCTTTTTACCTGCAATTGTAAATCAATAACTTCCTTGAATCAGTGTAAATACAAAGCCTTTAAGTCGTCTGGCCACACAATGAGCTTAATTAGTAACTAGTACAATAAATACTTATGACAGGTATAAAGCCGAGCACTAAAGAGTTTTTCTCATATGAAGTGTTTGCATTATTGTCTTAAGTGAGATAAATGGACCAGTTACACCAGGTTGACCGGCAGGAAAAGAACAAGAGCAACTAATTCTCTGCTTTTGTGAAGTGAATTCCCTACTTTAGTAAGTACCTATTTAGACAACAACAACAACAAAATGTCTCAGCATTTGAGCAGAAAACATCATGCTGATGCAACAACGAAACTAAACTTTCTTTAAACTTTGATCAACATTTACATTTTTTTCAGTTATTTAAAACATTCAGGTAATGCATCTTGTTCTCAGATTTTCAAGACACTATCAAAGGATAAACAACTTTTATATCTTATAACAATAGTAATTACACTCTTTAATTAACCTTTTAATTAACTTTACTCTTTAATTAACTTTTAAAATGCATATGTACACATACAGTGATTTCACTTCTTGACATTAGAAATGCTTATAGTGTTATTTCTACTGTATGAGATTACTAGGCCAGACAGGGAGCACAATTGCCTGTCACTGCATGATATATTGCAATATCATTTGTCATATGTCATGATATAAATGTAAAATTATACATTTTGTAAGAAATTCAAATGAGAGATGTTTTGGGAAATACCCACAATGGAAGGTGTCATTTTTGCCTGTATTTCTGATTTAAAATTTTACAAACACACAACACATTATATTATTACACAAACAAATCCTGATAACTCATTAAGTGCATATAGCACAAGACAGTGATACATCAGTCTTTATAGCAGAGGACATGTCTGAATCGAACTAGTACAACATTACTTTAATTTTAAATACAAAAAACACAAGGCCTTATACTTAAACTAAAAGTGCCATTACTCTTGGTAGCCTATGCCATATTACAAAAAAAGTAGGTCAGGTGCATGCTGACACTAATATTTCATAATTTGACCACAATGCATCCGCATTTTTTTACACTTACTTAAAGAACTTGACAACAATGCGTTAGTACTTTTACACTTGCCTAAACTTCCACTGAGTTAAACATACCATGATATATCACAGATAAATGAATGAATGATTCACTTCAGGACTTTTTACTGTAAAAGTACCTCTGAGATAGCTTAGAATCAATCTCTCTAAATCCAGGTCAGCTCAAATGTTGTCATTAAGTGAAGAATCAACAATGCAGCTTTTGTGACAGCCCATTGAATGTATTAACACAATACTCACCATGCTTTATGAGAGTCAGGAGGACGACGTAGATGAGGACTTTACACCGCATGGCCAAGCTTGTCTTGGATCTTATCATCGGAGCCCTTTTGCTGTCTTATATAGAGCTTTGAGGTGACAGGGGGCGGGTTCATCCAGCCACATGGGAAATAAGAAATATTGTCCCTGGGCCTCCAGGACTGAAAGGAACCCCTTGATATACGTACGTCCTCTTAAACCAGCAAGCCCAAGAGGACGGACAGAGCGAAAAAGCAAAGGGAGAGATGTGCAGGGACACACAAGTGGGCAAACAGGTCACTTAAAATTCAGACAGGCCTCTGGCCAAGTTTTTGGGGCTACTTTACATTGGTGCAGTGTTGCTATGAACAAATGGAGAGGGTAATCCTGCTGAGCTTATGTGGGCAAACACTCAGGCAAGACTACAACTCTTTTATATCAGGGTAAAAAGTTAGTGTGGTGTTGAATTTTGAGAATACGAGGATAAAACAGGAGAACACTTCTTCTCCCCCCTACTTTCTGCACAGACTGTTTCCTGCAATAATCATCCCTTTGATTTGAGTTAATTTTTAGCCAGGACAAGTGTTTGATGTTTGAAGGAAAAGGTGCTTTCTGTTTCACTCCCCTTTGAGAATATTTATTCACTTAATTAGCAGTTCTGAATTGTTTAACTCTGCTATTCAATTGGCCACATAGAACATGGTTGTTTCTTATTTGGAGATCACACAGGGTATCTGTGTCAAAGAGCTGAAGTGTTGTCTTTCTTTAGGGAGGAACAAAAGTTTGACTGGAAGTGATTTAAAGAAGTGATTAATGTGATTATTTTCCTTGTACTTTGTGCTCAAACATCACTGCATCTGATGCAACATCTTGTTTTCTCTCCTTTCTTTCTCTGACACCCTTACTTCTTTCATCAGGTTGAAAGAGTGAGTACTTCAGGGTTCAGGATCTAATGGAGCACACACAAGCTGACTGAAAGAAAAGAGTTATTCTTCCAGTGTCAATATACAGATCTGCAAATACTTAAGACAAAACATATCTGTAGCCACTTATGTACTCCAGAAACTTGAGAAGGCTGTGACATAAGCATGGTTTGTTTTGCTAAATATACACTGTCAAACTAGGCCAACAAATGACACACACAGCGGATTAAAGTAGTTCTAAAAATGCCAGTTTCATTCTAGCAAAGGAGTTTGTGTCTGAGGACTTTTAAAGGCTCTAATAAATGTGCATGGATGTACATATCAAGAATAGAGATAAACTGCAACATCTGAGTGTATCCTAATTATGTCCAAAGAGCTACCCCATTTTAATGTCACTGTAACAGACCTTTTAGACTTATCAGACTTTTTTCATACTCCGCTGTTACTGCTAATGCTACACATACTTTGACCATATTATTTGCATCCTAAATCTGTTTTATTCATTATTGTTATTGCTTTCTTTGTCTCTATTCATTTCCTTCTATGCTGTCTATGCTAACCAGCAGCTCAAGGCCCCGTTTACCCGGAGACGCTGGGACAGTAAAACGAAACAGTTGAGTATCGGATTGGCCTTTCGTTCACACGGCGTCGGTGTTTCACGGGGGTGAAAACGCAAGCTTTTGAATTCGACCGGTTGTCAAGGTTATCAAACTGTTGGCAAAGAAGAGCAATGCATCAAATGAATGTATGTTCAATATTGTACATGGTCCCTTTATAAATACAATACAATAAATAATACAATAAATAAGCTGTTACATCTCAAGCAGGTTTAAGAATGACTTGCAAGTCATGAAGAGCCTGATAAGTGCACAATCATTTTCTTTTTACATAAATGTTAAGCATTACTGATGGAGTTAAATGTTTTAGCTCATTCAAGGACTCATCCAAAACAAGCAACTGGACCTTCAGCCAAGACCAGGTGCCTTTTTATTTCATTTCATTAGGCTTTGAATTACCTGGATGACTGACCTTCCACTGACTGTAAATCCAGCCAACTAACCTTCATTATTATTCATTTTATGTTATAAAGTGATACATGGTGAAGTCATAACAAAATATATGCCCTGTACTTTGGTTACCACTTTAAGAAACATTTAAATGTGTACAGCAGTTTTGAGTTATTACTTTGAGGCGATTAGATAATCTTTCCTGATAAGCTGATGTGTCTAGAAAGACCGGTTTGAGTAGAAGTCGATGCTATAAATAAGTGTGGCTGAGGACAAAACAAGAAGCCATACGCTCTGTATCTAGTTAGAGTCAGTGAGAGGACAGTATGGCAACTTGGACTGGATGGATACTCTCCATGTGTCTAGTCTTGACTGGGCAAGGTGAGTTTCCACTTTATTATATTATATATATTATTGTTTACAATGTTACACTTCAAAGGGTTTTACTGGATGTGCATAAATTATGAATAAAGAATGCTACTAACGATTCAGTGACATTTTCTACAGGATGTCAAAGTAAAAACTACAATCTTTATTGTTGTAATCTTGACTTTAAAAACAAGATTGACATAGACTAAACAAACATCTACAAACTGTATCTCACTAAATGACCCCCGTAGACAATTTTACAGACTTTTTGAACAAAATTGTTGGTATAATCAGCTGCTTCTGTAGCATATAATTCCACAAAGTAGTGCAAACTGTTACATATCATACGTAGTACACTTTGTTCTTCCATATGCCAACATTTTATTTGCATGGCAGAGAGCCAATTTGACTCTGAATTATTTGAGTTGTGCTGTTAAGCTGTAAACTGTTAGAGCTTACAACACAAATGTTAACAAGTTGTTTACCAATCCAATACATATTTGCTGTACTTCAAAAAGTATATGAAGAATGCCTATACATTTTACTGATCATGTCAATGTTGAAACATAAAATAAAAGCTAAATAAGAAGAACTTTGCACAGAAATGTAAATGCACAGTTCATCCATGCTCATGTGTAAGATGGAGTTCAAATAAGTAGCTTGAACTCTACCACCACCTTGTGTCTGTATTTGTTATCTACATTACCGACGTCTCTGTAAAAGTTAATGTGTTAAGAGACTAAAACATTGAGGTAACAAGATGCAAGTAACTTGTGTACTTCTCTTTTCTGCAGGGTCAAAGGCACAGGGTAAGTATTTTCACAATTATTCCCAGTTAACCATGTCAATGCTCTTCATGGTGTAATATAGTCAGGACATGCACTTCCATAACAGACAGATGTATGCAGAACACATTCAGCTGCAAATGAATGCACTCTGTCGCCTGAAACACTATTTGCTCTATCAGACTGTGGAGTGGCACCTCTGGGGACAAGGATAGTGGGTGGGGACAATGCCACAGCTGGATCATGGCCCTGGATGGTCAGTGTGCACTTTGGATCAGGTGCAAATCAAGCACACGTCTGTGGAGGGTCCCTCATCAACAACCAGTGGGTTGTCACAGCAGCTCACTGCATCTTAACGTAAGATGTTTTCTTACTTTTCATGCTTACAATTTGCACTCCCAAAACTTTAAAAGTCTTCACAGGTTTAAGCATTAGTAACCATACATAAAAATACAGTAACTATGCTTCCAGATAAACAGATGTCTAAATTATTGAAAAGAAAAATATGTTTTAACTCTAACTTTACCACAGTCAGAAGATACTGTCTAGTTTTGTCTGATTTTATTGTGTTTTCTCGTTTGTGTGCTATGATGTAAAGCGACGTTGTACGATGTACATCTCTTGTAAGTTGTTACATAAATGGTAACAATAACATTTTCTAATGTGTGACTTTTCTTTCACACAACAGTATTTTAAAAAACATGGCTTGTTTAACAAAAACAAATGTTAAAATCAGAGCAGAATTTTTTTTTTTTTATTTCATGGTGGTCTCCATCTCCTACTTTAATTTTCTACAGTTATCATCCTTTAGGTCAGTCTTTTGCTCTACTTTGACTGCTAGCACAGCCATTCAGCAAATGTAACACACATCCACTCAAGACTGAACACAAGAGTTTCTCTTTGTGAAAGTCATTGTGATAGAAAATTTTAACAAAAATTAAATCAGAGTTATTATATTTAAAAAAACAGCTTCATAAAAGTAGCCTATTAGACCAGGAGTTCTCAAACTTTTTTTAGACAATGGACCCCTTTCAGGTGACACATTTTTCCCAGGACCCCCCTCAATATTGTAACATTAATCAGCATTATGTTCATACAATGTAGGCCTATTCAGGTACTACATAGTAATTTGCAACACTAGAATTAAACTACATTTATACTTTATAAATCATTTTACAATCTTTGAGAAAATGTGAGTGGTGAGGTGTTTTTTCTTTTTTTGTTTGTAGATATGCTTTTTCAATGATCAACTTTTACAATTTTTTGTAAAATATTCCGCGGACCCCCAAACTACGCTACGCGGATCACTGCTAGAAACTACTGTGCCATTAGATCGGTTATATTGTCTGTCAAATTCAGACTGAAAGTGAAACCTCTTATTCTTATCTCTTATTGGCCATTTTATTCTAATTTATTTATAAGATGAAGATCATTGAGATATTTATTTTGTACAAACACACTAAATCTAAAGCTAAGTAAATCAGCCAAATGTAATAAATAAGGAAGTAAGTAAAAAGGAATGGCTTCCAAAGCGGATCAACAGTAAAGTACATAGTTTTCTAAAGTACTAAATATTGGATTTTAGTAAAGTAGTTTTGTAAAAAAACAGATGTCGTTTTGTAGCCTCAACAGTTAAAGTTAAAAGGGTTAACAAATAAGAGTAAGTCTGCTCAACAGTAAGTTAACATGCCACAAATAGCTTTCAAAGTCAACTGGAGTAAATGAAAGTAACAAAAGTAACACACAAAACTGTTGATTAGCATGTCACAGTTACTTGACATATGTTGTCTGAAAGCATTTTGTACCGACTAGAAACTTTAAAGGGGGTCACCCTATGTTCCTACAGCCCAATGATCCCACAAGGGGTTAGGTTTAGGGGTAGGGGAACATACAGTATGTGGAACAAAGGGCTGTGGGAACTAAAGCCCCATTCCCACCGAGCGGTCCGGCTCGGTTCGTCTCGGTACAGCACGCATTTTGCGGTGTTTCCATAGACTAATCCCAGGAAAGATTCCCAAATAACCGATCCGTACAGTCCCACTTTTTGGGACCCTTCCTTTGAGGTGCCAAGAATCTCGAGCCGACCCGAAAAGGTGGAGCTAAACACTGCAGTCCGCTGACTGGTCGAAAGAATCGTCACTTCCCGTGTGACGTTGGCAAACAGAACTCCGCCATGTTTAAACCATTGACTGTAATACACAGCTGATTGTTTACGTCTGTATTTCTCCTCGCGGCACATAGCCTTCTCTGAAACAAAGCGTGATTGAGTTCTTGTAATAAAGAGTCACATGCCAATGACAAAGTGGATGAACTGCTGGATGTCTCCAGCGGTGGTTTTGTTTGTGTAGCATTTTTCTCCTCGTTTAGCTGCTATCATATGATGCTATTTACATAGCGGCTATCTGCATCCGGCTTACACGCCACCTACCAAATAGGGCACGGGTGGCTGTGGAAACGCAAATGGAATCAGGCTTGTCAACCAAACCGTACCAAACTGTAATGATCCGGGGAAACGGGGCTTTAGGCACGCTCCCCTTTCAAGTGCCTGAATGAAATAAAAGAGAAACAGTTGGCCCACAAACGCTTGATATTGTTTGTTAGCTTGAAGGTTACACACCTAGAAAACCACAAGCAATACGAAACAGAAGAGACATTCCCCATGCTAGCAATGTTTTAGATAGTTGTGGGTCAATATTTACGTCAGGTTTTAATTTAACACTTTTTAGCTTTAAGTAGGACTGAGTTTTATGGAAAAGACTCAAATCTACTAATGCACAAATTATAATTTCAGAGCCCTGGCAAATCAAAAAATCCTAAAAACTAAACAAGGACTGTAGAAAAATATTCTGGTCAATTTGACATCTTGAAATGTAAGTAATGTTAGTATGGCAAGTTTTACACTTATTAAATAGATATAAATTTATATAGGTGTGAAATAAAAAAATAAACTATATCGCAGTTGGTTGAACAAACGGTAATTAAAAATGTAACATATTAAAATGTTGCACCCAACTGAACAGTAAGCTAGCTGTGCTATTTAGCGCGCTATCAAAATTGTATCTGCTTTTAAGTGTCACAGTTGTTTTTCTCAAATAAAATCAACAGATTTCCCCTGAAAGCTGCAAATATGGAATAGCAGTGCAGTTGCTCAGCATGCAGAAAACTCAAACAGGCACCCCATGAAGATGGAAGAAAAGTTCAATAAATGAATACAAAGTAAAACAATATTCTTTGCAGAATCTCTTCTCAAGAGTATCAAACATCTGACAAGTATCAAACATTAGATATATTAAACCTCCCTTAAACTATTTAGCAGACAGAGAATGACTGAGAAGGAGAAAGACAGGTGTCCACTCATGCAACACAAGACTTTCAAGGGCATTCAGTGACTAATTTATTGAACATTAATCTTTATTTCTTCCTTATTGCAGCACCTCACTGAATGTATGGACTCTTTACTTGGGAAGAGAAACTCAGAGTGGCCCTAATGTCAATGAGGTGAGCCGCTCTGTGTCCCAGGTCATTGTTCATCCGAATTACAACAACACATTCTTTAACAACGACATCGCCCTCATGAAGCTAGACAGCCCTGTCAATTTCACTAACTACATCAGACCTATCTGCCTTGCAAGTAACTCCAGCCAATTCCACAACTCCACCCTCTGCTGGGCCACTGGCTGGGGCAGAATTGGAAAGGATGGTGAGTATTAGACTGGTGTACATACATCAAGCTAAAACAGAGTTAGCATTCAGACTATTAAAGACTGTCATTGGACGTTGAGCTAAACTAAGGGGATTCTAGCTGTGACAATGTCTATCAATAAGGCAACCATTTTGGTCCAGACTCAAATATTTGACTGAACAGCATACTGAATGGGTTGCCAATAGAACTTATAACATATTTCTATTAGCCATTCACTAAATACACTCTTAATATACTGTTATTTTCATCATATTAGCATACTCACACAGGCCTGTCCTTATTGCATGGATGTTCTCAGGCAGCAGCACAAAGGTGTGATCTCTGTCATCTACATACCCCATGGTGTTTCTGTCACGTTGGAGTGCACTGTCACATAAAGTATTGCAGAAATGATTAAATGATTGATGACAAAGCAGAACGATTAATGTTAAAGTTTAACTAGACCATAGACACAATCTCATTTTTTAATTATATTGTTTCCATTATAGTCCCCTACCAGAACATCAAATCCACTTAAAACTGTGTAAAAAGATAGGTTACGAATATTAAACTTGTGATTTCATACTTCCTTCTCACAGAGCCCATCCAGGCCTTCAATGCACTACAGGAGGTCCAAATTCCTGTCATTGGAAGTAAGCAGTGCAGCTGCAACTACAAGCCAGCACCTGACGCAAACATCACTGACCAAATGATTTGTGCTGGACAGGAGAACAGAGGAATATGTCAGGTTAGAATAACATCTTATTATATCAGGACAGACTTTCTCAAAATGTCTTATGTCTTGATCTATTTCCTGTTAAGATGTTAATCCCAGCAAAAATGTGTAATCCAGGCTAGAATTTATTTTTAATCTGAAGTATCATTAACTCTATCTTGTTCCATCTGTTTTAAGGGAGACTCTGGTGGACCTTTGCAGTGCAAACAAGGTTCAGTGTGGATCCAGGCGGGCATAAGTAGTTTTGGAGTGCCTTGTGCTCTGGCTAATTTCCCAGAGGTTTATGCCCGAGTTTCTGAATTTCAGATGTGGATCATGGACCAAGTGGCTGGGGCAAATGTTAGCTATGTGACCTTCACCTCCAATGGCACTGATCCAGACAACAGCTTTGTATGTCGCAGCTCAGACTCTGTAAATGCAACGACAGCAGCACCATCAAGAGCATCAAGAAGTGAAAGGGAAATTATGTTGGTTTTCATTGCAGCACTCTTCCAGCTTTACAAGTTATCTCCATAGCATTGTGATGTACTTCATGACTTGACAGTCTGTCCTTCTGTGTAGTATTTCAGTGAGTTAATATAATCAATTATTATTAATTAACAGCAACATTGTGTTGACACGAAAAAAAACTTTTAACCTTATTAAACATCATAAAATTAAGGCTTAGAATTATTGCCAACTATAAATGAAGGACCTGCTAAGTTATTTCTACATATTCATTGTAACCTATAAAAATACTCAATTTAATGCAAAGGTCATGTCTTCTGAAGTTAAAATTTGAAAAGAACAAAAAAAGAGCAAAAGCACAAGAAAAACAAACTACATCCACAAATAAAGAAATATTTTGGATTGAAGGAAACAGTTTCTCTTTTGGATTGGTTTAAAAAATATAAGACCAGCTGAATGGCTTGTTTGTTCAGGAAAGATAAGCAGAATCAAAGAGGTCCAATTCAATGTTTTAGTCCTTGAATGGTGTTAACTGGTTCATATGGAAACATAGGGAAATGTCTAACAAAATATATTAAATTAGACATTGTTTCAAAAAAGTAATTCAAATTTAACCAAGGTAAAAACATGTATGCTAATGTCTGAGAATAAAGTAAATAACTTTACCAAGAAAGAAACTAAATCAAAGCATATTCAAACACTACAAATACATTTCAAACTGCAGTAAAATGTACTTATTAAAGCATGTCAGCATTTACTATAAAAAGTTATAATCTCACCAGAGTAATGCATGTAAATCTGTTCTGTTTTCAACCTTGTGCCTAGGGAATCAAAATACAAATAAAAAAACATCCTCTAAATGATGTCAGTTGAAGTTCCAAATAATTATTAGACCATATATGCAATATAAAAGTAAAAGTGTAATTTGACAGACTGGTGGTAATCAAGGGCAAGTGGTCATTACTGTCAGAAAAGCATGTCTGTTGTGACCCAGAGGGCCTTACTCCTTGACCTTGTCCCTCTGAAAGGTATGGGAGTGTGTAAAAAAAGTATTTATTCAATTCAAAGGACACTTGTCTGAGCATTTGTTGGACTCTGGCCATGTGTTAACAAAGGTCTCAGGCCTGTATCCCCCTTTGAAAGCCCGCCTTATTTCTGAGGGAAAAACACAGTGGAACTTACATAAGCCTTGTTTCCACACAGCGGTCCGGTATGGATCAGTACAGTTTGGTACGGTTTGGTTCTGTAAAACCTGATCCCCTTTGCATTTCCACAGCCAACCATGTCCCATTTGGTAGGCAGCGTGTAAGTCTGATAGCCGTGTCAGCTACGTAATAGCGTCACATGATATCAGCTAATCGTTTACAGCCAACCCGCTAACCTGCTAATAAATTCAACAAAGGAGAAAAACGCAACACAAATAAAACCAATGATGGAAGACATCCAGCAATTCATCTGCTTTGTCATTGGCATGTGGCTCTTTATTACAAAATGCAATCTTTGTATCAGAGAAGGTTGTGTGCCGCAAGGAGAAATACAGATGAATAAACAATCGACTGAGTATTTAAACACAGGAAGTGATGATTTGACTACGGAGTGCAATGTTTAGCTCCACCTTTTAGGGTCGTATTGATATTCCTGGCACCCCAGTCCCAGTAGGACGGTAAGGATCGGTTATTTGGGGATCTTTCCCGGCTTTAGTCTATGGAAACACTGCATAATGCGTGCCAAACTGAGACGAACAAAACTGAACCGCTAGGTGGAAACGGGGCTATAGAGCACCCCCCAATGGCACCTAACACGTTGTTGTGAAAAACAGGAGGGGAGGGGGGTCTGAATTCTCTATCCACACTGGAGGAGGCCCAAAGTAAGCCCACAAGGAGAACCCAGTCTAAAAGCTGTCACCTCCCAAGAGGAACGTCTGTGAGTGCTTTGAGCATCACCCTGGCTCTTTCACCTGCTAGACCAGGGTTTCTTAACCATAGGGCCGCGGCCCGAGCGCCACCTGCAGGGCCGCAAGGGGATAATATGTTTGCATCTGTGGGCCGTAAGGGCCGTGATCGTTGGCCTGCAGTATACTCTCCGACCACCAGAGGCAGTATCATCACTTAGAAGTAGTGGAACTTTAGAACGCGACACGCGCGACACTCAGCAGTATAACCACTTCCTCCACAACATCCTGTTTAGCGGCTAGTTCTCCCAGGTTTTATCTAAATGCTGCATATGGTCGCCCTGTGCTTGGGTAAATGTTGAACTATTTGCCGCAAGTATTCGTTGCTCTTTTGGCGGCGACATACACGATGTATCATATCAAGGTTCTGTTTTAAAAGACGATACAACGCGAATAGCTGCTGAAGCACATAGCCGCCGCCATTGTTGTTTGTTGTCGACTACTGCGCATGTCCAAATGTTTCGTCTTGCTGTCACAGCGTCTCCGTGTAAACGGGGCCTGAATCTGAATGGAAACGTCATGGAGAGGTTCTTAAAACGAAAAAATAATGACAGCAACGGGGGCAGCGCTACACAAAACAGAATGCTCATTTTAATTTCAACAAATCTACCTAAATTCATTGAGCACCTAATTTTATTGCTTTTGTTGCTAAGTTTATATTGTGTTACTTATTTGACAAACATGCACTTAAACATGGTTTTATATGAGCAAAATTAATTAAATGATCTTAACTTGTGCAAGGTTTTATGCATAATTAGCCTATGTATAGGTTATATATTGATTAAAAAACATACAAATGAAGAACAGGATTCATTATTACAACATAGTGACACAAATAGCTATTAAATAAAAATGACCGCAAAAGTTAAATCAGAACCATTCACTCGATTGGGCCCCAGACTACCTTGCCCTGAAAATGTTGGGCCCCAAGGTCAAAAAGGTTAAGAACCCCTGTGCTAGACCCCAGCATTCAAAGAGCCAATCCCCTCCTCTCTGCTAACCTAAAGGTACTGCAGATAGCCTGCTCTGGATGTTTCACATGCTGATCTACAGCATTAAAGGACACAAATCAACTACTCCCTGGTTGCTCCACAATTCTGTAGATCTTCAGATGCTGAATTCATGCATCAGAGGATTCAGCGGACTACTTTGACGGCATATTTTTTAAAGTTTTGGCAACAGTCAAACACTAGCTGGTTCAAGCGCAAAGAGATTCTTTCCTTTGATTTTCATAAGACGTCATTGAATGCAACTGGACAGGAGCGCTGCAGCCCACTGATCCCTGAATGCACAAGGACACAAAGAATCCAGCTCCAGAATCCAGAAGGAAAATTGAGCAAGGCTGTGGTCCACAATCTGAATCCTGCTACCTACTCTCTGCATCTGCCACGAAGGAAACCTGCCTGAAGCTGCTGATTTTAAAGGCAACATGTTGTGAAAATCTACTTTTACTGGTTCCATTTATTTGACTAACCTGAGTGTCTACTGACCCACAGATGGGGAAATACACTCAACAAAAATATAAACGCAACACTTTTGTTTTTGCTCCCATTTGTCATGAGATGGACTCAAAGATCTAAAATTCATTCCAGATACACAATATTACCATTTCTCTCAAACATTGTTCATAAATCTGTCTAAATGTGTGATAGTGAGCACTTTTGCTTTGCTGAGACAATCCATCCCACCTCACAGGTGTGCCACATCAAGATGCTCATCAGACACCATGATTAGTGCATAGGTGTACCTTAGACTGTCCACAATAAAAGGCCACCCTGAAATGTGCAGTTTTTGCTTTATTGAGGGTCTGGGGACTCAGAACCAGTCAGTATCTGGTGTGACCACCATTTGCCTCATGCAGTGCAACACATCTTCTTCGCATAGAGTTTATCAGATTGTCAATTGTGGCCTGTGGAATGTTGGTCCACTCCTCTTCAATGGCTGTGCGAAGTTGCTGGATATTAGTGGGAACTGGTACGCGCTGTCGTATACGCCGGTCAAGCACATCCCAAACATGCTCAATGGGTGACATGTCCGGTGAGTATGCTGGCCATGCAAGAACTGGGACATTTTCAGCTTCCAAGAATTGTGTACAGATCCTTGCAACATGGGGCCGTGCATTATCTTGCTGAAACATGAGGTGATGTTCATGGATGTATGGCACAACAATGGGCCTCAGGATCTCATCACGGTATCTCTGTGCATTCAAAATGCCATCAATAAAATGCACCTGTGTTCTTCGTCCATAACAGATGCCTGCCCATACCATAACCCCACCACCACCATGGGCCACTCGATCCACAACATTGACATCAGCAAAGCGCTCACCCACACGACGCCACACACGCTGTCTGCCATCTGCCCTGAACAATGTAAACCGAGATTCATCCGTGAAGAGAACACCTCTCCAACGTGCCAGACGCCATCGAATGTGAGCATTTGCCCACTCAAGTCTGTTACGGCGACGATCTGGAGTCAGGTTAAGACCCCGATGAGGACGACGAGCATGCAGTTGAGCTTCCCTGAGACGGTTTCTGACAGTTTGTGCAGAAATTCTTTGGTTATGCAAACCAATTGTTTCAGCAGCTGTCTGAGTAGCTGGTCTCAGACGATCTTGGAGGTGAACCTGCTGGATGTGGAGGTCCTGGGCTGGTGTGGTTACACGTGGTCTGCGGTTGTGAGGCCGGTTGGATGTACTGCCATATTCTCTGAAACGCCTTTGGAGACGGCTTATGGTGGAGAAATGAACATTCAATGCCCGAGCAACAGATCTGGTTGACATTCCTGCTGTCAGCATGCCAATTGCACGCTCCCTCAATGCTTGCGCCATCTGTGGCATTTTGCTGTGAGACAAAACTGCACATTTCAGAGTGGCCTTTTATTGTGGGCAGTATAAGGTACACCTGTGCACTAATCATGGTGTCTGATGAGCATCTTGATGTGGCACACCTGTGAGGTGGGATGGATTGTCTCAGCAAAGCAAAAGTGCTCACTATCACACATTTAGACAGATTTATGAACAATGTTTGAGAGAAATGGTAATATTGTGTATCTGGAATGAATTTTAGATCTTTGAGTCCATCTCATGACAAATGGGAGCAAAAACAAAAGTGTTGCGTTTATATTTTTGTTGAGTGTAAATCCATCCAGTCTTTTGTTTGTGGTCTGGTTTATACAGGGTCCCAAACCTCCTCTGGTGCTCAACATTTGGACCAAAGCGCAGCACAGATGTTTTATTTAGAGCACAGGGGACTGTTTAAAGGGTAAAAAAAGGGTATATATCCCCTTCAACATTCAACAAAGTGGAGACCACACACTGTAAAACCTTGCAAAAATCACCAGGAGTGATTCACAGTAAGAGATTTTGGTTTGGGCAAAAATAGCTTTTAGAAATAATTGTGTCATTTGTAACCACTGATAATTGTGCACTATTGTTGATGAGAGATCACATTGTGTTTATTATCTGTTGTAAGCTGCTGCATTTGTTTTATTGTACTGAACCGCTATGCTCACCGCTGTGTGTTTTCATTCAATGCTATGCTAGTTTACTTTCAGTGAACTGCTTCCACCATCAGAAAGACCAGTGTACAGTTGAATCAAAGTCTGGCCACAGGCTTTCTGGTGTTTAAGTAATAGTTACTGAATTCAGCTCAGAGAGCTTCAGGTATTTCATCGGGCGGCCACATGGCTACCCTTTTTGTCCACCATCTAGTCTGTGTGTGACGTGACCATAGATAGATATATAGTTTTTAGGTATCTATGGATGTGACTATATGGTGCATTGTCCCTGTCCGCCATCTTCTCTTCTCTCTCTCTCTCTCTCTTTCTCACACACACACACACACACACACACACACACACACACACACACTCAAACATGTGTGTTTAGTTATGCTTTGTGTTCTGTAGTTTAGTTCATAATAGTTATTTGTTTGATTGGGTGTCATTGATTAACTTGATGTTTCTTTGTTAAATAAATTCTGTTATAATGTACAGAGCAGTTTGTGATTACTGGTGTATTTGCATTGTGACATAGGCTGGGTAAAAGGGTTTTGTGTTCAGATTTCACGCCTTAAATGAAATACAAATTGTTAATGATTAATAATATTAATACTTAATAATTAATTTTGAGACTGATATTCAAATATTTGGTTGTTCTCTGACATCAGTGTGGTTTAATAACAATTCATTTATATTAATAATTAAATAAAGATAATTATTAATGTTAATCTTATAACAAAATTTTACTCTATAAAAACCCAACATAATTGTTGATCGCGTGAGGCCTTTTATACCAACATTATGCTGCAGCCCGTGTGAGGTCCTTAATAAACCAGTTTTGTTGCATTTTTTACTCCCAGTAATCCGAATTTTTAATCCTTAAAGGGATTCATATGAATATTTTTTTTTCTTTCTTTGGGAAATTACATTTTTGTTGTTTGAACAAAAGTTGTGTTGTTGCGTATTTATGAGTGAGTAGTTTAATTTTTTTTTATGTGCTTATTGTTGTTTGGGACAACAATTTAGCCACTTGTCCAGTTTAGAGTAAAATCTCAGCTGTTGTTTAGACAGCTGCCTGAGAGCTGTGACCTCCCCCAATCCTAAAAAGGCTTGAGGTGTGAATGCTCATGCCTAGCTTCCAGGACAGGCTGCATTAATCCTGTTTGGAAATTTAGATCAGACTTGCCTCTTGTTGGTTTAGCTTAGTAGCATTGCTGACAGCAATCCATGAAGGTTTCCATTTATCATGTAAAATGTGTACCAAGATCTCTTGAGGGCCAGGAGCTGAGAATCCTTTTGGATCAAACCACACAGATCTGCAAGGAACTAGTACTGGTTTGACGCACCTCTCCTTAGAGGATATTGCCAACTTAAATAGCTATTCAATGAGCATTTGTGATATTAATCCAATCTGATCCTACTTTTTTTCTTTAGCACTTTACAACAACCACAGTTGACCTAAGTGCTGCACAGTAAAATAAAATACACAACAGCTCACGTGAGATTAAAAAAAACCTCCAAGGCATAAAACATGAGTCAAGGTACGTTGTAAATTAAATAAAATACATAAAATCGCCGTCTTACAAAGTTTTAAAGGTCAAGGAGAAGAGATGGTTTTTAAGAAGGGACTTAAAAACAGACAGAGAAGAGGCCTGTTTAAGGTGCTGAGGCAGATTGTTCCACAGCTTTAGAGCCGCAACAGCAAATGCATGGTCCCCTCTGAGCTTCTGTTTAGTTTTTGGCACCCTGCCAAAGGTCAGCTGATCAGCTGACCTGAGATAGCAGGTGGGCTTGTATGGATGTAGAAACTCAGAGAGGTAGGGCGGGGAAAGACCATTTGGAGATTTAAAAGCAAATAAAATAAATTTAAAATGGATCCTAAATTGTACAGGCAACAAGTGAATGGAGGCTAAAAGGGATTTAAATGTGGTCATAATAAGTTAAAGGAGCTAGTCCATCATGTCAAATCTTAATCCTGGATGTTCTTGGGCAACTTCTTCGTTTTTTCCATTGCAAGTCCTTCCTGCAGTAAATCAAATTGCAAGTAGAAAAAGAAACTCTGCAGTAAAATAACCAAAGCCTGCAGAACCAGATTCAAACCCTGCAGGATGAGGTTCAATCCCTGCAGGCAGAAAAACACATTTATTCATCAGCACTACAAAACTGCCAAGCAGAAAGTGCTGAACAATCAAACAACCCTGCTGAAAAATGTATGTAGAAAACCGAGCAGTCCGGAGAATCCATGGACTGACGAAAGTCTTGTTTTCCCCGCCATTCCTGAAAACAAAGACTTTGACTGTGGAGCCCCTCCCGTGAGGGAAACGCCCCAGTCCCCTTAAAGCTATGAAACCTTTTCACATCTTCACAGGTTTGAATCACCCCATGGGAAGGGGGGGGGGGGGGGGGGAATTCTCAGCCCCCACAGGCAGAGATTACATTCGGCCCTCTCCTGCTACCTGTAGTTTCCCACCGCATGGTTCAGAGCTGAGAAGTCATGACACATCAGATGACTCGGATGGTTCCTGTCCACCAAGAGATCAAAAAATTTGCACAAGGCTCATTGAATCTCTGGCAAAGGATTTAGAACGGATTGATCTTAATAACCCAAACGTCACCATAGATGATTACCTCAGAGTTCAACCAGTGCCTCTGTGCTTTACTATACCTGATGCATCCACTTGAGAGAAACTCAAGATGATCTGGAAGACAACTTCCTGACAAGTGAACAGACATTTCTTTTTTACATAAACGTTAAGCACGACTGATGGAGTTAAATATTTTAGCTTTTTTCAAGGACTGATCCAAAAAAGCAAATGGACATTGAGCCAAGACCAGGTTCCTATTTATTTCATTTCATTAAGCTTTGAATTGCCATGACCAGGCACAAGACAGTCTGGCTGCAGACCTCCACTCCGAGGCAGGGTCTGAGAGTGGTGGTCTGCAGCCAGACCCTCTGTGACCTGGATGATTGAGAGCTTTATTATTATTCATTTTATGTTATAAAGTGATACATGGTTAAGTCATGACAATATATGCCCTGTACTTCCATTACCACTTTAAGAAATATTTAAATGTGTACAGCAGTTTTGAGTAATTACTTTGAGGAGATTAGATAATCTTTCTTGATAAACTGATGTGTCTAGAAAGACCAGTTTGAGTAGAAGTCGATGCTTTAAAGAGTGCATAAGTATGGCTGAGGACAAAACAAGAAGCCATACGCTCTGTGTCTCGTCAGAGTAAGGACAGTATGGCAGCCTGGACTGGATGGATACTCTCCATGTGTATAGTCTTGACAGGGCAAGGTGAGTTTCCACTTTATATTATATATATTATTGTTTACAATGTTACACTTCAAAGGGTTTTACTGGATGTGTATAAATTATGAATAAAGAAGGCTACTAACTATTTAGAGATGTCTTATTTTACATTTTTAAAGATATTGATGTTTGTCTATGAGTATTTGCAAATGTAAAGGATACAGCATTTTTTGGCATTAGTCGCTCATTTCATGTAATAATAGGATAATGATCAATAAAACATCCAGAATGACAGATTACATATATAATTGTTACACATTGCATGAAAATATGTATACTTTTCAGCTTTCACTTTAAAACTAATCAGCAGTAGCATAAAAACATTGCATTACAAATTCTGGACACATTAAACCAGCTGGCGAACACTCTTCTTATTTTGCTATTTTCATTTTGTTCTAACAAGTTTTTTTTGTGCAGCATTCAACAAATCGGCACAGGTCTAAAAGTAGAAACATTAAAAGCCAAACCATCAAACTCCCAATGGGATTTTAATGGCAATATTCATTCACAAGTTTTACTTAAAAAAACAAAAAACTGCTCAGTATATGTTATTTGTGCTTATTTACATTCATCACACAGCCTTTGTATTTTTTCATTTCCTTTATCTTTTTTTAATAAACTGTGTGACATTTTCTACAGCTTCACCTGTCAATACTCCTGCTCCAAGGATGTAACACACTTTAAAAATTGGATGTCAAAGTAAAAACTAAAATCTCTATTGCTGTAAAACAACTCTTGTAAATATTGTAAACCCGATTGATGTGAGATTTTAAATTTAAATACAACTGAACAAACCTCCACAAACTGTACTTCACTAAATGACCCTGTAGACAGTTTTACAAACTTTTTGAACAAAATTGTTGGTATAATCATCTGCTTGTGTAAAATATAATTCTGCAAAGTAATGCATAACGGTTACATATCATACATAATACACCTTGTTCTTCCATATGCCAGCATTTTATTTGCATGAAAGAGAGCCAATTTGACTCTGACTTCTTTGAGTTGTGCTGTAATGTTAACAAGTTGTTTACCAATCCAATACATATTTGCTGTACTTCAAAAAGTATATGAAGAATGCCTATACATTTTACTGACCATGTCAATGTTGAAACATAAAATAAAAGCTAAATAACAGGATTTTGCACAGAAATGTAAATGCACAGTTCATCCATGCTCATGTGTAAGATGGAGTTCAAATAAGTAGCTTGAACTCTACCACCACCTTGTGTCTGTATTTGTTATCTACATTACCGACGTCTCTGTAAAAGTTAATGTGTTAAGAGACTAAGACATTGAGGTAACAAGATGCAAGTAACTTGTGTACTTCTCTTTTCTGCAGGGTCAAAGGCACAGGGTAAGTATTTTCACAATTATTCCCAGTTAACCATGTCAATGCTCTTCATGGTGTAATATAGTCAGGACATGCACTTCCATAACAGACAGATGTATGCAGAACACATTCAGCTGCAAATGAATGCACTCTGTCGCCTGAAACACTATTTGCTCTATCAGACTGTGGAGTGGCACCTCTGGGGACAAGGATAGTGGGTGGGGACAATGCCACAGCTGGATCATGGCCCTGGATGGTCAGTGTGCACTTTGGATCAGGTGCAAATCAATCACACATCTGTGGAGGGTCCCTCATCAACGACCAGTGGGTTGTCACAGCAGCTCACTGCATCTTAACGTAAGATGTTTTCTTACTTTTCATGCTTACAATTTGCACTCCCAAAACTTTAAAAGTCTTCACAGGTTTAAGCATTAGTAACCATACATAAAAATACAGTAACTATGCTTCCAGATAAACAGATGTCTAAATTATTGAAAAGAAAAATATGTTTTAACTCTAACTTTACCACAGTCAGAAGATACTAGTTTAGTTTTGTCCGATTTTATTGTGTTGTCTTGTTTGTTTGTTTGTTATGATGTAAAGTGACGTTGGGGCTCTTGTAAGGTGTTACATAACAATAACATTTTCTTATGTGTGACTTTTCTTTCACACAAGAGCATTTAAAAAAACATGGCTTGTTTAACATAAACAAATGTTAAAATATCATGAAGAGCAACATTTATTTTTTAATTTCATAGTGGTCTTCACTTCCCTACTTTCATTTTCTACAATTACCATCCTTGACATTTAGGTCAGTCTTTTGCTCTACTTTGACTGTTAGCACAACCATTCAGCAAATGAAACACACATCCACGCAAGACTGAACACAAGAGTTTCTCTTTGTGAAAGTCATTGTGATAGGACATTTTCACAAATGTTAAATCAGAGTAATTACAGAAAAAGAAACCGCTTCACAAAAGTAGCCTATAGATTACTGTGTCATTAGATTGGTTATATTGTCAGTCAAATTCAGACTGAAAGTAAGACCATCTAATTGGCCCTTTTATCTACCAGATTAAGATCATTGAGATATTTATTTTGTACAAACACACTAAATCTGATGTGTAAAGCTAAGTAAATCAGCATAAATCATGTAATAAATTAGGAAGTAAGTAAAAAGGAATAGCTTCCAAAGTGGATCAACAGTCAAGAATAAGGTTTCGCACCTATAACCACAAGCAATACGAAACAGAAGAGGAATTTCACATGCTTGCAATATTTTAGATCGTTGTGGGTCGATATTTACATCAGGTTTTAATTTAACAGTTTTTAGCTTTAAGTAGGACTGAGTTTTATGGAAAAGACTCAAATCTACTAATGCACAAATTATAATTTCAGAGCCCTGGCAAATCAAAAAATCCTAAAAACTAAATAAGGATTGTGAAAAAATATTCTGGTCAATTTGACATCTTGAAATGTAAGTAATGTTAGTCTGGCAAGTTTTACACCTATTAAATAAATATAAACTTGTATAGGTGTGAAATAAAAAAATAAACTATATCGCAGTTGGTTGAACAAACGGTAATTAAAAATGTAACATATTAAAATGTTGCACCCTTTTGTCTACCCAACTGAACAGTAAGCTAGCTGTGCTATTTAGCGTGCTATCAAAATTGTATCTGCTTTTAAGTGTCACAGTTGTTTTTCTCAAATAAAATCAACAGATTTCCCCTGAAAGCTGCAAATATGGAATAGCAGTGCAGTTGCTCAGCATGCAGAAAACTCAAACAGGCACCCCATGAAGATGGAAGAAAAGTTCAATAAATGAATACAAAGTAAAACAATATTCTTTGCAGAATCTCTTCTCAAGAGTATCAAACATCTGACAAGTATCAAACATTAGATATATTAAACCTCCCTTAAACTATTTAGCAGACAGAATGACTGAGAAGGAGAAAGACAGGTGTCCACTCATGCAACACAAGACTTTCAAGGGCATTCAGTGACTAATTTATTGAACATTAATCTTTATTTCTTCCTTATTGCAGCACCTCACTGAATGTATGGACTCTTTACTTGGGAAGAGAAACTCAGAGTGGCCCTAATGTCAATGAGATGAGCCGCTCTGTGTCCCAGGTCATTGTTCATCCGAATTACAACAACACCATGTTTAACAACGACATCGCCCTCATGAAGCTAGACAGCCCTGTCAATTTCACTAACTACATCAGACCTATCTGCCTTGCAAGTAACTCCAGCCAATTCCACAACTCCACCCTCTGCTGGGCCACTGGCTGGGGCAGAATTGGAAAGGATGGTGAGTATTAGACTGGTGTACATACATCAAGCTAAAACAGAGTTAGCATTAAGACTATTAAAGACTGTCATTGGACGTTGAGCTAAACTAAGGGGATTCTAGCTGTGACAATGTCTATCAATAAGGCAACCACTTTGGTCCAGACTCAAATATTTGACTGAACAGCATACTGAATGGGTTGCCAATAGAACTTATAACATATTTCTATTAGCCATTCACTAAATACACTCTTAATATACTGTTATTTTCATCATATTAGCATACTCACACAGGCCTGTCCTTATTGCATGGATGTTCTCAGGCAGCAGCACAAAGGTGTGATCTCTGTCATCTACATACCCCATGGTGTTTCTGTCACGTTGGAGTGCACTGTCACATAAAGTATTGCAGAAATGATTCTAGAAGAAAAACAAAACAGAACGATTAATGTTAAAGTTTAACTAGACCAAAGACACAATCTCATTTTTTAATTATATTGTTTCCATTATAGTCCCCTACCATAACATCAAATCCACTTAAAACTGTGTAAAAAGATAGGTTACGAATATTAAACTTGTGATTTCATTCTTCCCTTTCACAGAGCCCCTCCAGGCCTTTAATGCACTAAAAGAGGTCCAAATTCCTGTCATTGGAAAAAAGCAGTGCAACTGCATCTACAAGCCAGCACCTGACCTAAACATCACTGACCAAATGATTTGTGCTGGACAGGAGAACAGAGGAATATGTCAGGTTTGAATAACATCTTATTATATCAGGACAGACTTCCTCAAAATGTCTTATGTCTTGATCTATTTCCTGTTAAGATGTTAATCCCAGCAAAAATGTGTAATCCAGGCTAGAATTTATTTTTAATCTGAAGTATCATTAACTCTATCTTGTTCCATCTGTTTTAAGGGAGACTCTGGTGGACCTTTGCAGTGCAAACAAGGTTCAGTGTGGATCCAGGCGGGCATAAGTAGTTTTGGAGTGCCTTGTGCTCTGGCTAATTTGCCAGAGGTTTATGCCCGAGTTTCTGAATTTCAGATGTGGATCATGGACCAAGTGGCTGGGGCAAATGTTAGCTACGTGACCTTCACTTCCAATGGCACTGATCCAGACAGCAGCTTTGTATGTCGCAGCTCAGACTCTGTAAATGCAACGACAGCAGCACCATCAAGAGCATCAACAAGTGAAAGGGAAATTATGTTGGTTATCATTGCAGCATTCTTCCAGCTTTACAATTTATTTCCATAGCATTGTGATGTACTTCCTGTCCTTCTGTGTAGTATTTCAGTGAGTTTACAGGATATAAGATTAATGAATTGGACACACCTTAAGACAAAGAAACCAGCAGGCTATAGGAGATACAGTATCCTCTTTTGTTATACACAACCATAAGTGCAGGTGTTAATGTCTCTCCTCTGTACACCACAAGAGGTCATCTGTAACACATGCTGCAAGATGTAAACTGCTTCTCTAGATTTCGTAAATGGAATCACATACTGTAATTAGTTTCTTCAGGATGCTCCAGAGAAAGTGAATACAATGGGATGCGTCTAATTATTGCAGGTGTCTTTGTAAAAACAGCCATGTTAAAATCCAATAAAATTTGTTTGGAATATAAAGGAGTGACCTTTAGCATTGGCATTGTTAGCCCATTAGATGGCATCGTCCCTTGCAATGATAACTCGGTGATGAATGAGTGGCACACCTTTCGCAAGCCATGATGGGCTACTGAGTTTTCACATAAAGTAAAAAATGTCTTTCTTCCTTTTTTTGATGGGCAGCACATATATTTGTATTTAGTCTTTAAATATGTACTAATCTGTCATTTAATGACTTTGTGCTTGTGCTATCATTGTAACATCATCTCAGTCAAAGATGTTTAAGTCTTACGTCGCTCCAGCATCTTCATACGCTTTAGATATAAACTCAGAGTAATTTTACAATCAGCAGCAGAAATAATCAAATCAACAATAACGTTGTAGGTATTAGTACTTTATTCCTGGTACCAGTATAAATCATATACTGTTTTGATGTAATCAGACCGAGGAGGACAGTACAAGTTGTGTAAAAACAGTGTGGGAATCTTCACCTGAAAAAAAAAAGCAAGGGAATGGAGGCAGAACATTTTTAGGATCTTCTCGCTGCAGAAACAACCCCAAAGGAAAGTTTTCTTCCATCTTCTCCTTCACTTTCTACCAAGATGCTGTATTGCAGTGCCTGTGACAATACAATCTTTCCATGGTGACGTGATGGTGGGAATAAAATGGAAAGGAAATTGAGTGTCCATGATTAATAAGCGTGGTTAGCCACGAACAGTGACTCTCCACCGGCGGTGCTGGTTGCAGATGAAACATATTTTCCCTGGCAGGCCTGGTTGTTGGCCTGCAAAGGGAAAAAAACAATAATATTATATTTAGATCTTTAATGCAGAACTGGAGATTAGGGCTAACAATCCATTAAATTCCCTCTAAGAAACAATGTTGTTGCAATTTATGTTCAGGCCTACCAGAGCTCTCTTGATAAACTCATCCTGGCATGCCTTTCCATTCTCCTTCTTGCCAGCCCAGGCTTTGAGGGCAGAGGCCTGCAGTGCACGGCCGTAAGAGAAGGTCAGGGCCCAAGGCCTTAACAGAGGGCACTGGTTCATGGCGTTCAGATTGATGGAGGCCTCCTCCTCACTCTGGCCACCAGACAGAAAGGTAATGCCTGTGCAGAGCATGATAGTTGAGCATTATACATGTGAGTGAATGTTATGCAAACTGTTTGATCGATAGTCAACGATTGCAGTAAAAAGTAGGCTTTTTTGCGATCAAACTCACCAGGAACTGCAGGAGGCACAGTGCGTCGCAGGGCGGTCACAGTTGCCATGGCAATCTCTTGGTTGCTGTACTTGTGTGAGCAGGAGTGTCCGGCGGTCACCATGTTGGGCTTGAGCAGAGTGCCCTCCAGGTAGACGTGATGGTCTGACAAGGCCTTGTAGACGGCAGCAAGGACCTTCTCTGTGACGTACTGGCAGCGCTTCAGGTCGTGGTCACCATCAGGGAGGATCTCAGGCTCAACAATGGGGACGATGCCGTGCTGCAGAAGACAAAACACACAAGAAATTAATGAGCATGACTTTTATTCCACAATTTATTAGCTAAGTAATTTCTAAAAGGCTATCTTGAAGAAATAATACAAATCAGTTTTCTCTATTGTTAAAAAAGGCCCAATCAACGTCATCAGAAATTGACAGTATTGATTGTAATATAGAGAAATTGTTTTGCCTACACAACGATTTTTTCATTCTTGTTGTTTGTATTTACCATCTGGCAGATGCTGGCATAGCGGGCCAGGACGTTAGCATTCTCAAGGATGGCAAGCTTTGAGGGAGTGGTCGGGGTGATCTTCAGCACACAGCGCCACTTGGCAAAGTCAGCACCATCCTTCTTGTACTGGGCGCAGCGCTCATACAGACCATCAAGACCTATGAAAAAGGACAAAGACACAAAGAAAGAAGTCAAAGAAAGATATAAAAGATATTAATTCTCTCTGAGAAGAAAGCTCGGTATTTCTTTTTTTTTTTTCCCACTTACCTTGAGTGGTTGTCTCGCCATTGGTTCCAGCCAGGGGAACGACACCTTTGTCGACCTTGATGCCCACCACCATGCCTCTTTCTTTGAGGTACTGGGGAAAGACCTTACCATCATCGGTCTTCTGGTACATGGTCTCATGGAAGAGGATGACGCCACCGATGCATGGGTTGATGCGGTCGTCAGCGGTGAAGAGAAGCTGGCGGTACAGCCTCCTGTTCTCCTCAGTGTTCTCAGCGTTGATGCTCTGGAAGCGCTTGGCAACGCTGCCTAGAGGTTACAAAGAGATAGGATAGATGAAAAGTAGATCCTATGCATAAAATCACCAATTTATTTTTGAAGAAGGTACATTTAAAGCTCCTGTGAGGAACCTTGCGTTAATTTTGGTCAGCCGTTCTGTACAAAAACCATGGCTCATATTGTGATGCTAAATTGCCCTGTACATGTGTTTTTTAAACAAGTAATCCGGCTTTCTTTTAACAGTCAACAATATCCATTCATTGAGCATCTTTATCATTAAACAAGGAGGAAATGACTTCTGAAGCCTGCTATCATAACACACACCTGACCATGGAAGAAGTTCATACAATAATAACCACTATAAATAAATAATCAACCTGATTGCTGATGTTCTCCCTTGCTTTTGTAGACCACAACAAGGTATTCATATTATTTTCAGTCTGTTTCAAAATCTGCTAAAAACTTGTCACAGTAGCTTTAAGATGTCCCTTGTTTAAAAATATCTAAATAGGTATTTCAAACAGAATCATTTTTTATACACTTGCCAGCACTTTCAAGTGATTTAATTCACAGTTGGTCTTCCTACATGACTGATTGATAAAAACAAAATAGACTTTATAGAAATGATTTACCAGTGGACTCATCTGCGGCGAGGATTCCCTTGCCTGTAGCGACGATCCTTTGAGCAATATCACTGAGCTCCTTCTTCTGCTCAGGAGTAAGGAAGGGGTATGCGTGAGGCATCCTGACTATAGTAAGGAGAAGGAAGACGACAAAAGACGAGATAACAAGGTCATATTTGGTTGCCTAACTGAAGACGAATGCAACATTTTTGCAGATACAAGGGCAATAGTTCACTACAAACCTATCTGCAGAGCTTAAAACGTGTGGTTATGGTTTTCGCAGTGAAAAGCGTGGGAAACTTGTAGATGAAAAGGAAAGAATGATTGGTTAACTGTGAAGGAAGTGGTAAAACACCCTGAGAACATACATTACTTCTACATTTTTCTGTCTGTCTGCTGTGTCTCTAAAGTGTAGCAAGTGTTGGGGATTGTCTGGCTGCAGTTGTTGCAGTTATAACTACTCCAGCACAATAAGGAACTTTATTTGATGTGGTTTCACAGTATCCCCCAGGCACAATATGTGGCAGAACATGGGATCCAATATCAGAGAACCCTCCACCCTCTCCCACCATGCACGTATCTGCCCACCATTGAAAAGTCATGACAAGCATGTGGCTGACCTATTCCATTTTCTAGCCTCTTATCCCTGACCTTTCCCGTCCTCCTCACCGCTCTTCAGTCCTAAACCTCTTTTCCCCAGCCCTCCCCCTCTCCACCTGTGCCTCCACTATCAATAGGCTGGACTAAATATAAACAGCATACTTTGCGACACATTGCAGTTTAAGAGCTATGGCCCAGGGGGAAAAAAGGATTGCATAAAAGAGAAGTATGTAGCTCCACAGCCTGCTGCTCAGTAGTTTCCCACTCTGCAGGAAGTTTAAAAACCAGACAGCAAGGACACATTTAAACAGGTTTGAGAAAAGCTTACATAAACCACCGAGTCACTGTGGCCTGCTCAGAAACAATGCAACGGAAACTTTGAACCAGAAGGAGGATGTAGCAACCACTGGTGATGTAAAGAAGTCAGCTGAGCCCAAATGTTATGGAAAAGCAACTTATTTTCATTTACTACATTTGTATCTATTTTACTTATTGTACAATTTAGGTTGCATTTCTTGCTTGTAATATCTTGAAATAAGGACATGATACGTGAAAGTGGCTTTTTTAAGTGTAATGAGTCATTTACTTTAAAAAGGCAAATACTCTCTGTTAGAAACGTGTCTTTTGCAGTGTATATGTGACAATACATAAACATGGATCGTGGTCAATGTGCAATTGAAGCATTTATATATATATATATATATATATATATATATATATATATATATATACATATATATATATATATATATAAACTCTGAAACATTTAGAATATATGCTTTAGTGTATCAGAGGTTAGTAAGAGGAGTGTGTGATGCTGTGGTTTAAATGTTGCAGTCAGGCAGCTCTCGCTAAAACAAACCAAATAACCACACCAAGCATACACTTTTGGTGGCGTATAAGAGTAGGTTTAACAACACAGTTCTCTCATGCATTAGAAGCACGAATATGTGCAACAGGTGGCAAAAAAACGTATTACCAATATTACCAAGTCGTATAATTATCTCATGGTCACATATGATATTCTTTTACCTTTGAGTTTAGGAGGAGAGCTGAGAGAAGAGAGAGGTAGAGGGAGAAGATCTGGCCTTCGTCTGCGACAACCCTGCAGCCCTCTGGCCCTTGTATTTATCCTCCCATTGTGACCCCTCACATTTCAGCTGGTCTACTATAAAAAGAACAGGACGCAACCAGAGACCGCTCGTGACATTCAGAGAGACTAGGGGCTGCAGCAGCATAGTGGTGAGCAGCCAGTGAAAGGGCAAAGAGTGTTTCAGTGAATGGCACAGAGAGTGACATAGTAAGGGACAGTTAGAGTGGGTAAGACAAGTAGGAATGTGATATGAGTTTAGGACAAAAAGGTAGTTAGAGATGTACAAAATACTACCGTTAAAAAAAAACAACCAGAAGGACAGAAACCTTCCTCTGTGTTTAACAAACATATACATCTTCAAATCACATCTCTGAACCGTTTTTTAAATGTTTTAATGAATAAAATTGTCATATTAAAATGAGAAGAGCATCACAGCACACAGAAGTCATTTAAAGGGTACATGTTGGAATATAACTTTTGGGGTATTCAGAGTACGTACTAAAAGCACACATGCACAACACACACACATACTAACACAGAGCATGTGACAACATGTCTAACCTGCCCTTAGAAATCCAATCCATGATCATCAACCTTTTTGGTGACCTTTCTCTATCGTCTTTGCTTGGAAGGAAAGGGTCAACTGGTGAGGTTGGCAAAGGTTGCAGGCTACACATGCAAAAAGCGAAATGAAACACTTTTTTTTAAATCGTTTTTTTCTTTCTGGTCTGAGGTTTTGGTTAAGCTGAGGTTTTTTGTTACTTTAACACTGATGAGCAGCAAAAGAGGTTCACTTCCTGAATTGAGGCAGTAGGCTGAAGTTTATCGGCATGCATTTGTCGCAAGGAAACAAAGAAAAAAATAAGTCACTCTGTTTATTGTCTGTTGAGCACTCAGGGTTCACAATCTTGATTAAATTCATTGTTAATACTGCATTTATATTTTGTCATGCAACCAAAGTGCAGTTACAACTATATCTGTTGATATTAAAAGGTTAATAATATAAACCCTATAATAAATACATAAATTATATACATTTAAAAACCCCAACAGCTGAATTGTTTCTTCAGACATTGAACGCTTGTGATCATCATTTATGTCCTTTAATGAAGCTGACAGTTAAACTTTCAACAAAAGAAAGCTAAACTAACTTTTCTATTTCAAAAATTCTTCTGTGCAGCAAGCAAAGCACACAAGGTTACCAGAAATCAGCACAAAACACTTTCATAGCATGTGAGTCTTATAAAACGGACCTGCTGGAAAATGCTCATTTGAGATGAGACAGTGGAGACGTCAAAAAGGAGAAATGTTCCCTTTCACTTTTTGGTGTATTTTAGTGACGGCGAGGAGAGTTTGAACAATGCGGTGGAAGTAGCCTGTGTTCATGTACCTGTGGTGAAGTTAGGACAAATCAGTTTCGCATATTTTGTGAAATATAACTGCCTCTATCCTGTTTTCTATCAACAAAAAAATTTGTTGATAGAAAATAAAAGACCATGAAAAACTACCAGTAAAAGAGGTTCCTTTTTCTCATGGCAAAAAGGAAACATTTTTATAGCTTAAATCTTAACCCTTTATCAGGCATGTGACTATTTTTGGTGATTTTCGTATACATGACATATGGCCACCCTTCTGCACCTCAGTAAGGTCAAGAAGCATGTGATCCTCACTCAGCCAATCAGAAGAGATCACCATACATCACTGATCCTGCTATTGTGGCATTATTAAGAAGTATTTCAATGAGTGCCCTATAAAGGGTTACAGAAACATGTTTAAAATTCAACTTCAACTTTGGGTAAATTTGTTTTGCAGCAAGGTAAAATCATAAAATATTTATAACATCAGAATATAGATTCATTTAAAAGCAAAAAAACATATTTTACATAAAACAAGATTAAAACCCTGTGAATCCACAAAGTGTTATCAGGAAATGCAAGGATGTTTTAGTCAAATAACATGCAGGAAGAAGAGTGTACTCAAAAAAAGTAAACTTGAAAATTGAAACCCCTCCTACTTTAAGGGTGTCTCTATCTGGCTGCCTAAGCGTATCTCCTGTCTTGAAAGTATAGACACTAGGTCACCTATAAGTACAACAGCTTCAAAATAAAAGTGTGTGAGCTCATAAAATACAGAATCACAAGGTTTCTCTCATGGGAATATCACAATGGCATGGATGATTACTACAGCAGTAATCCTGACAGGTAAGATGAGTTTGTTCCTCCTGATTAATTCTTCTATCTTCTCTACTTGTGCCCCAAGTAAAAACTAATGAACAATTATTTCATTTAATGATTTTGATTCAATTAAAATCGTCATCATCTGAAAGATTTTGTTCCTTATGCTTTCCCTCGTGATGACCAAATAAGGATAAAAAGGATGACAATACAACGTTCTTAATGTCAGGAAATGCTGTGTGACTACACAAATTAAAAAAAGGCCTCCTACATGTTGTCATGTCACAACTGTGTCTTTACCTTTAAAGATAGGTTGCGAGATGGCGCTCAGATAACAAACTTTCCCTTCACAGAGTCCATCCTCTTAGCTTAATGATTCAAATCAAGAAAATCACCTCATTTTAGTGTAAAGCTTTGTCAGAAATTAATTCTTAATTAAATTAAATCATCTGTAAATTCCCTTGGATGTGTTCTGAATAAATTCTATTACAAATAAAACAAAATTCCTTGAAAGAAAAGCTAAGTAAAAAAAATGATCCAAAATGTCTTCTGGAATGTTTGAAATATGAAAGATTTGTAGGTTCAATAGGTTCAGAACAAGATCCTTGCTTGCTTTGGCTCTCTCTAGTGGCATTATTGAGCATGACAACGGCAGACGTCATCGACATGAATATACTGTCGTTGATCAATTTTAAAACAAAACTTAACAAAAAACATGTTAGAGTTGTTTAAAAGTTGCATAAAAAATGTATAATACACAGGGATCTTAATCTGAAACATGAAGTTCTTCTTCTTTTTCTCAGTGTTAAAAGCTGCACTGTGTTTTAATATCGATCCTGTGGCCTGGAAGACCTTACAAAACAATGCTGAAGGATTTGGATACCAAGTTGTGCAGAGACAATCTGAGTAAGTCAAATTCATAGATTTAAAGGGGAATACAGGTTCATAATTTGTCAATTGTCTACAACTTAGGTTCTGTTCATTTCTTTTATTTCTACTGTCATTGATGTTATGTCAGAAACACAAGTATTAAGCATTATAACACAAAACAAAAGTATTATGAATGATTTTGTTTCACTTGTCTCAACAAAAAGTCTCTTTCACTTGTCTCTCTGGTTTTATTTCATCAGCCTGCTGGTCAGTGCTCCTCTTGAACAATATTCTCAGACAGAAAGAGGAGAAATCTATAGATGTTCCACCACTTCCTGTCAAAGACTGCCACTTCAAAGTAAGCAGCTAGTCTTTTTGAAATACTGCTATATTAAACGTAAAGCTTTAGTTTATATTTTAAGAAGGCGGCATTCTTTGAGACTATTTTCAAGTGTTTTTTTTTATGCAGCACCAGAATTTGCAGTCAACATGTCCCTTGGTCTGGCAATGGCGAAGGATCCTGCAACACAAAACACATTGGTAAGCAGAAAAACTGCAGAGCATCTTTCTGATATCAACGCATTGATCTGCAAATGGACATGTACTGTACAAACAAAGGTCCTTATATTTGACATTATCCCGTTTAAGATCATCTTAATAACTTTTTGCTAATATTTTTGTAGGTGTGTGGACCAACCATCCCAAAAGACTGCCGAAGTATCACCATGTATGACGGTGTATGCATAGAAATAGGCAGGAACAATGGGGTCCTACGTTCAATGCCCTCTGCCCCTAAAGGTAAATATATATACCGGTATATATATTTTTATAAGAGTAAGAAACATGTAATCATAGAAGTGTAGTAAAAGGATCGATAATATTTGCATATAACTGAACATTTAATTACTTTGGAAGCACAACAGAAGATGTTCAGTGGCAGGAATCAAAGCATCAGAGTACTTTTCTTATTGCCAATACAGATACATCTGACCAGGCAGACACTACACTCATCATCAATGTAGAAAAAGATGTTTGATAAGTGTTAAAGTACTCGACTCCTCTTTTTGACAGAGTGTTCATCCCAAGCAGACATTGCATTCCTGTTGGACGGCTCAGGCAGTGTCTCTGCCGAAGACTTCACAAAGATGAAGAATTTTGTAAAGGACATGATCAGCTTGTTCCAGGGTGACACAAAGGTAGGATTGAGTTCATGCGGGCCAGTCAAACCGCAGAATTACCCTTTTTATAATGTCTTGAGCTTTATATGATATTATTCTGTGTTCTAGTATCATTTTACCAATCTATAAACATATCATTGAATTAATCGTTTTCTTCCTTGTTGCAGTTTGCCATTGCTCAGTTTTCCAATCAGTTCAAGATCCATAATTACTTTAATACATTTGATGCTACAAGATGGAAGGATCAAATTAGACGAATAAAACAGCTCCGTGGAGAAACTTATACAGCAACTGCCATCCGTCGTGTTGTGTAAGTGCATTCAAGATGTCGATGACAGTTCCTGCTTTTATCATTTACAGACAGGAAGTGGATCGTAAGATTTCTAATATTAAAAAGTTTAAAGTTTACTGTAACAAGTTTCATGGTATGTGATGTTTTAAAGATTTTAAATTGCACATTATTCAGGCTTACACTGTGCTTTTTAAAAGCTTTGGGTGGAAAATATGAATATATTAACCGGATGGGTTCATGTTAAAAAAAGTTTATGTTATAAAAAGAAAACGGAACAGATAGGTTTTAGTAATGTGCAATGATGACTGATACGAAACAGGAGAACTTTAATGAATGCTTTTATCAAATCCTACTACCCCTATCAATAAGATACATTCATCATTAACATAGCAAAGTTCTGATGGACACAACTGATATCAATATATTTAACATACTTTATCTCCATCTCAATCCACTGACCTCCATTAAATGACAAATCGTTTCTAGTGCTGAAAGAGTTTTAAAAAAATCAATGTTGAATCTTTACTTTTAATTTTAAAACTTTTAACCACCACAGAGATACATATTTTAAATTGTGTCTGAACAGTGATATGCATTGATTAAATTCTAGTTGAAGGAGAAAAAATACAGACTTTTATAATATAATTGAACTTTATGTTTGGTTTCTCAAAGTATAAATGATTTTTCAACACCACAAAAACAAGAACGAAAATCTTTGTTAAAAGAAGATCTCTTTTTTTCCAGCGACGAGATCTTCATCGAAGATACAGGTGCAAGGAAAGATGTGAAGAGAGTTTTAATCATAATTACAGATGGAAAATCTAATCGTGAAATTGACATGAAAATAGCAGTACGATCTGCTGAAAATAAAAAGATTGTTCGATTTGCCATCGGGGTAAGTTGTATCTATATATGTGTATGTTTATGTGTCTGTGTGTGTGTGTGTCTGTGTGTGTTTACAGCTCAGTCTTTTGCTTAGCCTATATAAAATGTGATCAGTAAGAGTTTAAGCAGAGCCTGTATTTGACCTACAAAGTACAACATGTTGAACACTGTTTTCAAACATCTCTAGGTTGGGTCTGCATTTAGTTCACAGGATGCGATAAACGAACTACATGGGATTGCATCTTCTCCTTCAGCAGACCATGTGTTCAGGGTGGAAGGCTTTGAAGCGCTTGATAAAATAAGAGACGTTTTGCAGAAGAAAATATTCTCTATTGAAGGTACAAATGTAAAATCATAACAATTCTCGTTGAAATGAATTTGATTTTTCTTGTTTCAAAAATGATGAGTTTCTTGTCAGTAATTAAAAGACTCTTTTCATGCTGACCATCCATTCATTGAATGTAAATCAGTAATAGAGTTGTTTTCTTTAGTACACCACAGTAAATCCAATAATAAAAAACAGGAAGGAGGATAATTCAAACTACATGCAGACAAAAGTCTTTTGTTACTTATGTCCTCATTTATGTTGCTTTCACAGGATCTCAATCGGCTGGAGAGACACTGAAACGAGAAATGTCTCAAAGTGGATTCAGTGCAGCTTATGCTCCTGAGGTAATTACAATTACAAGATAGGCAGTTATAAACTTTTTAATGTGTGATTTGTTAAACATTCAACTAAAGTTCTGAAGCAAAAACACATTGTTGAAATGTCTTGAAATTAAATAAAGGGAATACGGATGAGTATCGTTGGTGCTAACCAGTGGAAGGGAGGCTTTGATCGATACACAGCCACACCCAGGAGCTTTGAACCTGCACTGTTGAATGACAGTTACCTGGGTAAGAATATAAAAGCTTTCCTTATCTGCCTGCATAAAAATGAAACACAAAATGCTGTTCTCATAGCCCGCCCAATGTAATAGACAAGAACATAAGTATAAATACATCCCACAATTTTTTCAACTCCCATCATAGAAACCCTACAAGAAACGAAAGATCTTTTAAAGCAGTAACCTAAGCAGTAAAAAAAAAAAAATCATACAGTGTTGTGCAAAAGTGCTTAAATACAGTTGGCTTGAAAGAGTGGCGCGGTTTCTTTATGATTCTTGAGGTCTAAGAATAAATATTGGATTCTGCTGGATTTAGTAGCATTGCTCTGGTACCTTGTCTGAATGAAGGACAGGGAACAATTTGTGGGATGGGTGGATAGGGTCCTTGGTAGCCAATCACTGATGGGGAAGAGGGGCACCACTGATTGAGCTGGCAGTCTTCACCTCATCCTCTAAAGCTGCTGTTGTTCGATTGCTTCACAGTCTCCAAACTGTGTGAGTGTAAACATGCTTATAATGGTGGCCCTCATCAGAGGGGATGTAGCTGCTGTTGAGCCATTTAGTCTATGGCCGAAGTGTTGACAGAGGAGTTTAGTTTGTCTACAACGGGCACACCTGGGGCCTGTACTACGAAGCGAGTTCAACATACCCAGGGTATCTCTGGGTTATCTGGCTTCACTAAGCCTAATATAAGAGTCCGTGATTAACAGTCCTACAAAGCTGGTTATCAATCTGATAGATAGACCCAGAGTCTCAAGAGTGTGTTCACATGAAGGGGCAGAGTTAGTTTCATTCAACCTATCACAATCATCACTGCGTCTGACACCAGCAGATCATCATATTACTGAACAAACTATATTACTCATATAAAGAGGTTTAAAATAAAACAGCAGGTTCCCATAAACTAAAGTTGTATAAATACAGGAATGAAAACTGGCAGATAAGAGAAAAATTGCAGAGCAGCAATGTCCAAACTATATTTTCTAATATCTTCTTTCCATCATTAGTGTCTCCAGTGTCTCCATTAGTCTATCTATCTATCTGACTACAATAACTCAGCTGCAGCTCTGATGATAGCAAACAGAGCAACATGGAGACACTAAACATTAACATAAAAATATAATTAAAGCCATAAGAAGGATATCTACACTGAAGTTACCTCGCAAACCCAAATCTTGCATCAGAGTTCAGGCCCCTGGTCAGGTTGCTGGCCCTCTCCTCAGCTGTGCCATCCAAAAACAATGACTCTCTTATTCCAGGATACTCCATAGCAGTTGCTAAAACAGTGCAAGGCTCATTGACAATTGCTGGTGCTCCAAGACATGGTCACGTAGGAACTGTGATGGCAGTCCAAGAAAACAACGCTGCACAAATGATCGATCCAACCAAATATCAGGTTTGTGTTTACACTTCCGAAGAGATGCTATGAAAAATAATGTCAAGCAAATTAAGAACGATTATTTTACTCTTCTTCTTGTATGTGATAATATGGATGATGATATGCCACTTATTTCAGTTTCAGATTGGGGAATATTTTGGGGCTGAGGTTTGTGCAATGAATTTGGATCTTGACACCTACACTGATCTAATCCTCATATCGGCCCCGATGTACGTAGACGATGACAGAGAGGGAAGAGTTTATGTTTGCAGCTTAACTGGTTTGGTAAATTACATTAATCTAGTTTTATTCATGAAGTTGTGTGTTTCTTGCTCTGCGACCATTGAATCTCATCCTTGTGTTTTCACCAGAAAGTGGACTGTCACTTAGCTTCTCCATTGGTACTGAGAGGGGCTGAATCTGACAAAGGAAGGTTTGGGTCGTCTCTTGCCGTATTGCCTGATCTAAACAGCGATGGTTTCAATGATTTGGCTGTTGGTGCACCTTTGGAAAATGACATGAAAGGCAGTATCTACCTATTCCATGGCGAGGGAGGACAAAGAGGAATTAATCCTGATTTCTCACAGGTTAGCATTATTGAAAAGATAGAAAAGCAGCAATTTTATTTTAGATTTTTAAATGTTTCTGCTTTCAAGTTTTCCCCTCAAGCCTATATAAGATCATGTACCATGTAAAACATAGCATTGTATTTATGTCTGTATTGTGCATTTCGGCTCTAATGAGGATTCATTGTTTTTTGGAGCTGGCCTCAAGTGGACTCTTGAGGAGCTGCAGCTGTTTCACTTTCGTATTGCCTCTGAAATAAAATCCATACATTTTCCCTCTACAGAGAATCACAGGTTCTGAAGTCATGTCAGGACTGATGTTCTTTGGTATGTCGGTCAGCCAGTCGTCTTTTGACCTAAGTGGGGACAGCCTGCCAGACTTAGCAGTGGGCTCAAAGGGCAGAGTTGTTTTACTAAGGTAAGAGGTTCTTATTATACAATTAAGTCTCTACCTTCGGTGTTAATTCATGAATTAAATATTCAAATTTTCATTGTATTGTATACCAGTCAGATGTTAAAAAACCAAACTCATAGTTTCTCTGCTCTTATTCAAAACAAGTATTAACCTGTAAGGGCAGGGCCGCCCCTGGCCAAGTGGGGGCCCTAAGCAGGATTTCATTTTGGGCCCCCCTTCCAATAACATAATAATAAAAAATTACAATTACTAACGAATCAAATGAAGAGCCTCTATCCACAGTGGAACAAGAACTTTATAGATTTGTTTTGGTTTTAATGGTAAACTAAACACTGAAATTATTTTAAATACTAGCCTCACAAAATTAAATTGCAATCAATGCAAATATGATCTGAGGATATATTTAAATATTGTATGTACTTATTTTCACATGTTGTATTTAGGTTCTACATTTCTACACGTTTATACTTCTATTAAAAACATAGATTGATAGGCTATAAACCTGAACCAACATAAAACCACCAACTGATCAATTAAAAACTCTTTTTTTTCAATAAAGCTGAATATATTGAGTTAACCCAACATTTAATAAATGGTCATCAGGGCCGCTTGAAAATGTAATCTCCAGTCCACATCTAGACACAATTATCATCTCTTCTGTCTCATGATTAGCACGAGCAGACATGCCAGCAGTGTATGTTCATATGCCACTAAGTTTTTTTTCATTTTTATTTCAACAACATACCCACCTTCAGGTGAAGCACGAGCCTCTTCTTGTTTGGACTTTTTCTTTCTTTTGCTAGCTCCCAAATCGTATTGACGTTTGGAAGCTCTCTCTCTCTCTCTCTCTCTCTCAAAAACTGCCTGCCGGCCCATCTGACCGCTGATTGGTCAGATGGGCTTTTAATCATTGCCTCTCTTTTCTCTCTCTCTCTCTCTCTCTCTCTCTCTCTCTTGCCTCGGGCTGACTTGGTGGCGGTGCTCTACGCGCGCCCCTTTGCTAAATTCACACGCATCCTTTGCGCATTTGCAGAGAATGATACTTTATTGATCCTGAGGGAAATTCAATTCACTTGCGCAAAATGGGGCCCCCCCATGGATCGCGGGGCCCTACGCACAGCGCCTGTTCTGCGTTTAGGGAGGGGCGGGCCTGTGTAAGAGATTGCTTCAGGCCTCTGAAACTAGTTTGGTCTTCTGTTGGACCTAAACTGAAGTTTGTGTTTTCCTGCTCTGTTCATTTCCAGATCAAAGCCAATAGTGATGGTTGAAGCTACAGTAACATACAATCCAAACCAAGTCTCCACTCAAAACTCAGACTGCTCAACACCATTGACAAACAAGGCTACAATCTGCTTTTCCATGACCAGAAACACTCCAGTGGATACAGGTTCCTATATCTCTCTATTTCTCTAAACCACGTAGGTACTGTCTCTCTAATCCAGGACTTTCTGTGACAAACGTCTTAATAACTTTAATCTATTTCAGCTCAAGCAAGGATCAACTACACTCTTACGCTGGACGCCACCCGCAAGGCACCAAACAACCGAGCTTTTATCAGAGATAAGATACGAGAGGAGACCAGATCAATTACTCTTGTTTTACTACGAAAAAAATGCAATGATATTGACTTCTTTGTTCAGGTGAGCTATCAGACAACAAAAACGAAGTCTTGTACATCCTGTAGAGTCAGCTTTTGAATGGCATTAGAATAAGTTACTTTAACTTGCTTCTTACACACTGAAAAATGTTGTGTTCTAAGTATTTCTTAATCTTCTTGCAGGCTTGTCCTGTGGATGCTCTAAATGAACTGCGCAATGAACTCAGATTCACCTTTGAAGGCTTGCTCTCTATCAGAGGTCTGAGCCCAAGTCTTGCCCAGCAGGCTCAGACGACAAAGTATTATCCTGTAAGTTATCTTTGTAGATTCCTTTATTCTTTGGTTGGTTTAAAATTGCAAACACTTTTAAGATGTTGTCTATATCTAAATCATTGAACAACACAGCTGATATTTCTGATGTAAAATAAAAGTTTTAAGGCCTTTTGTACGTATGTGATGTCAATAAAATCGTACATTTCAATATATTTAACATAATGAGGCTCTGTAATGCAATATGATTCTATCTAAGGAATGTTCACTCATAACTACACGTTATACTAAAGTACAAACACATACTGATGTTTTGTGTGCTATCATATACTGTATCAACCAAATGTGGTTTTCCTCATTCTCTCTTCTACAGCTCAGATTTGAGATCAACTGTGGCAATGATGGCAAATGTGTAGATGACATGAAAGTGGATTTCAACTTCACTCGGTGAGTTGCAAAAATCAAGCCAAATTGATGTTTGAAGTAAATTTGCCCACTCACCTGTAAAAGCATGCCCTTGCCCAGTTGCGTTGTTACATATAAAAACTTTGAAGACACATGTTTCAGCTTTGTATACAAGCATACTAATAGTAAACATGTAAGCCTGAGTGTTATTTAAGAAAACCTCTAATTCCTTTCCATGTTTTTTAATAATTACTTCAGGTGTGGCATATCAAGACATTCCTTTTAGCACCCACTTGGCATTTTTCCTAAGATCATATCAGAACACTGCTTACCAACCTTAGCTGCATTTTTACATGTTGATTAATTAGTAGGCCAAATGATAAGAACCGAAACTGAGATTGTGAACAAAGACGTGGACCTCCGTCAATTACGTCCCCCATTGATTTTTGAAGAGGCGTTACGAAGCCCAGTGATGATCGTTGCCATATTGGCAATGATGACTCAAACTTTCTTCTGTCTAAACAAAGAACAGGCAAAGAGGTGGCGTTAGGGCAGACTAAATGAAGTCTTGGTTGGTGAAACACTGCTGTATGTCTGTCAAATCAATAGTGCACCTAAACTCTAATTTGAGGACCGACGCATGCACACGCACACACACACACACATATATACACAGCGCTGTTCTCCGCTGCCTGCTCCAACATTACATATGGTCAACATCTTCCCTCTTTTATGTATATATAATATATACCTGAATTTCCCTCGGGATCAATAAAGTATCTATCTATCTATCTATCTATCTATCTATCTATCTGTCTGTCTGTCTGTCTGTCTGTCTCTGTTTCAACCTTGCAAGGTGGATATGAGGCAAAATAACTCACCTCACTATTCTGCCTCCATGATACTGGAGATAGTGGCGTCAGTATCCTGCTTTAAACTGACATCTGAATGAGCAATAGGCCTTTTTTCCTTTACCTACACCTTTCTTTTTCCTTGTCATCCGTCAGATCTTCAGAGGTTAGAGTTGGCATTGATGAACTGTTGAATGTCACTGTCTCAGTGGAGAACTCAGGAGAAGACTCCTACAACACTCATGCCATTCTAACATACCCGGCTGGACTCTCCTTCAGGAAGTTTACGGTTGTGCAGGTGAAGCGTTAAGATCAAGTCTGTATCAAGTTCATCACTGGTCTGATTTTCTTTCATGAGTTTTCATGGAGAAAACTTTTTTTCATTGGTTTTTAATACAGGGAAGAATTGAGTGCAATTCGTTGGACAGTGAGGATGGTTTATCACGAGGAAAGACAGACTGCACTATTGACCAGCCCATTTTCAAGAGTGGCACTACGGTTTGTTTGTTATTTTATTTTAGAAGGAGTCATCTCTCTGCTGTAGAAATATCTCTAATGGCTCTCACTTCCTCAATTTTAGGCTCTTGTCATTGTCTCCTATGGGATTCAAACCAACAGTCAACTTGGAAACAATATTGTTTTTACTGCAAATGCTACCAGGTACCGAAATATTAGGTATTCAGTTTGTTTATGTGCAATAGCCAATTCCCAATTTATAAAATGATTGGACCTCTCCTTTAGTGGGAATCAGGAGCACTCCCCCTCAAATAAACTCTTCAAAATGAAGAAGATCGATGTGAAGTACAGCATTCTTGCAACAATTGAAAGGTTTGTGTTGCATTGTGTTGAACAACGTTGATAACGTTAATAATTATCATAATTTACAACTTCTTTTCCTTTCATTCAAAGTTGAAATTTCATCAGCTAATATTGAGCTTGTCTCTTTAGTTCCCTCAGCTACAACAATTTCACCTATGGAAAAAATGACTTGCAGAAACCAATCCAACAGACAATTTCGGTAAAATCTCTTAGTAATTATTTAAATGTATTCTCTATTTAAACAACTTTCTTACTCAGGTAGCTTTTATTTCTCTCCTCTCTCTAAGGTTGCAAATGAAGTCAGAGCTCTGAATTTCACAGTAGTGATCAGGGTGCCTGTAAAACTTGGTGATAAAGACATTTGGGTGGAGTCAAGCAGTTTTCAGGTAAGTTGAGAATTCCCTCCGATCAAAACTCTTAATTTGAGCTTTTTTTGTTTGCATCTTCAGCCTTACATACATTTGCATTACCGTGGTTATATGAGGATACGATTTTTTTGCCTGTTAAACTGAATAATCAGCTTTTTTTGTTTTCAGATCCCAGAGTGTCAAAGAGAAACAGATGTGAAACCTAAAGTCACAGATTTCATTGCACAAATACAGAATAATAAGATTGTGGTAAGTGTGCCTCTACTGCACAGTTTGTTGCAAAGACTTAAACCTTCAATTGTTAATCCCTATGTGTGTGTTAGATTCCATTCGAGAAAAAGGTTTAAATTGCATTCCACTGCACATTTAGCTGCAAACTCTTTTGCAAATGAAATATGAAAATATATTGTACGTTTGTAGAGTTTTTTTAAACCGTTGGAATGGAGAAACTTAAAGTCTACATCTTTCTCCGCCATTTTCCTTTTTTCAATCACACCAGGACTGCTCTGTAGCCACATGTGGTGTGTTCAAGTGCAAAACATTCATGGGAAGACTGGAGAGTAAAAAGTATCAAATCTCTGCCAACCTTAGCTCTCGATGGATAGAACAGGTAAATGATTTGTTTCTGTAATTTACCTAATTGAATTTGAAAGTTGCTAAAATGTGGCTAATAATAACATCAGATTATATATATATATATATATATATATATATATATATATTTAATAACATTTTCATTATTTCTCAAACAGATTGGACTTGAATCTGCCAAATTCCTCTTGACCAGCACAGCCACTCTGGAGTACGACAAAAACCAGTACATTTTCTTTTCAACAGGATCTTCTAACACCCCCCCTGTTCGCAAGGTGATTGCAGAATGATACAACAATTAATGCTTTTAAATGAGTTTCTATCTAATCCACATCCTCTCTTTTTTCCTGACAGATTGAGACGGAGGTTGAGGTGTATCCTGAACCTGACTTCACCAAAGAGATTGTTGGAGGATCTCTGGGAGGACTGGCTCTACTGGCTTTGCTCACCGCTGGCCTATACAAGGTGAGATACTGCAGACAAACTCTTTCAGTTTATATGCAGCATGAAAAGATACTAATGGGGAAATATCATGGAAAATCCACTTTTACAGTGCATTTGAACATTTATTTGGGTAACCTGTGCAGGTCTGGGATTTTTATTGTTGCTAACATAGGAATGATATCTACTGGGAAAACTCAGGGGGGTTAGTTGCATTTAAAAAGAGACACACACCAAAACAAAGCTTTGTAAGAGAGCATACAGGACCATAAACCTTCTCTGGTGCTTGATTGTTTTACTTTGACGAAAGCACTGCATGTCACGGGTGCAGCGTTACAACAGAGGAGGAGACCCAAAAGCACGACTCTGGGATAGAAGCAGAATCAATGTCCATTTATTGCAAACAGTGTTCTGTACACAGGTTGTCAGTCGGTTCCAGGCAGAATACAAAAACGGCAGGCAGAAATCAGGGTCAGAAAACAATCAGGATCAGAATACAAATACAAAAGTGCTGGTATCGCTGCTACAAAAGACAATACGAACTGGCAAGGAGTGAGGAGAAACACAGACACTTATATACTGAAAGAGGGTGGGGTTTAACAAGACACAGGTGAGACACATCAGGTAATCAGCAGAGTGGAAAAACACTGGGGAGAAAGACATGCAGCCAACAGAACTGACAGAAAATGGAGGTGGAATTAACAAGGCACAGGTGACACACATCAGGTAATCAGACAGGTAGGAAACAAGGAACAAAAAGCACAAGACCAGAAACTGAGGACAAGAACAAAGTAAAACACAAATACAGGACATCATAGAAGAAACAGAAATAAACTAACCCTTAACCAGGGAATGTGACACTGCACAGATTTTTCGTTCAGACCACAGGGGACTGATTTAAATGTGGAAACTTTGAAATCATTTTGACTGTTCGAGTTTTTTAATATTGAGCTTGACTTATTGTGCACATTTGAATGTTTTCTGTCGTCAGGCTGGCTTTTTCAAGAGTAAGTACAAGCAGATGATAAGTGAGGACGCAGGAGAAGGAGGGAATCTATATGGTGATGGAGAAGAACCTACACCAGAATAATGTTATATATTCATCTGCTTTGATATTTCTGCCATCTAAACATTTTTAACCCTCACTTCAAAAACCTTTACTGTTGAATTCTCCTGGACTATATTATCACATCAAAAATGATCAATATTTGTTATTAAATATGTGTTTATGCTTTGTCAATGTTTATTATTATGTAAATAAAAATTAATTTTCACTTGTCACAAAACTTGAGTCATTTTCATCATGTGTTGAAAGAAAGTCAAAGGTATAACATAAGTTACATTCAAGTTTTCCTTCATCTTACTGAGAACAAAACCCGTTTGACACATTAAAAACATTATACAAGAGTAAAATGTAAACTTCTGAAGTGCCTCATGATTGTAACAATTCACTTTGAGTCAATTCAGAATCCACTATAATATCCTGTTATTTCCATACAAAACAGCTACACAACCTCGCCCCTAGCTACATTTTTGACCAGCTTGTACCAAAAAGATGAATTGCACAGCAAAAAGTGTTCGCTTGGTGATGAGAGTCTTTGTTGTGATAGATTATTAAAAAATAGAAAAGAAAAATAAATCAATTAAAAAAGTCTGTCACGACAAGGGAGGCAACCAACACTTTGAGTACAGGTCACAAAGAGCTACATCATATTAAGTTTGTTCTCTCAAAATAAGGGAAAAAATTTGAGAGAGAGAAAGAAAGATTATAATACAGGAAGGGGAAGAAAGAAGAAAGGATGAGTAAAAGGAAAAGGGTGTAAAGTTGATGACAGCTTTAAGTGTGTTGCAATGATAATTTATGGGACAAATTGCACGTCTCTATCATGCAACTTTATCATGCACACTGAGATCATCTGAGGCAGTTTTATCAGCACAGAGAAAAGCTCATGTAACAACATGAATACATTAATACATAAATTTACAATCTTCAGAGAAATGCAAAAAATAACTTTCAACAAAAACATGCTTACCCCTGCTCTTTCTCCCTTTCCCCCAGCCTGGCACCCAACATTGGCTTCCAATGGGAAAGGTTCTGTCATGTTTTAGGGTTATTGTGCTTCCCACGGGTGTGTATTGTCTGTCTTCCCTGTCTGTCTGCTCCTCCTGTGTTTCCCTTCCCCCCCTTAATCATTATGGGAGTCAGGTGTGTCCACAGGTGTTCGGGATCTAATAAGCGCTGCATTTAAGTCTGCTCTCTCCCTGCAGTTGGCACCAGATTTCTGTTCATCTCCCATTGGGTTGTACGCCTTGTGTCAGCTCTCTCTAGAAGATTTTGGATTTTTGGATGTTCGTGTTTTTCCCTTGTGATATTGACCCTCTTGTGTTTTTCCTCTCGTCAGCCCCCAAAACCAGCCTCACCTGCAACTCCGTCACTCGTCGTTTGTCCGTGTGAATCTGGCTTCTCTTCACGCGTGTTGGAATCGGGGATCACATTTAGAGTCGCATTGATGTCGTTGTCGCACATTTATTCACCTTCTGTCACTAGCTTGTATTTATTAAATTTGTTGTTGATTGTTACTGGTTCGTCTCTGAGTCGTACGTCTGGGTCAAACCCTATTCTGAGACGTAACAGGTTCTGCTGTTGTTAGTGTCCACACACAGGCTAGATAGTACTGTTTTTTTCAAGCTGCAGCAATGCAATGTTTGAACTAGTCATGTTGCTCACTCTAATGTTCGTAATGCCAAGAGACATCTCAAACTCTTCAGTTTGTGCTGGATAAATAAAGCTGACATTGACATTCAGAGCGGTTCACATGTTGGTGGCCAATAAACAGTCCACTCACTGACCTCTGGGTTGGAGCTATTGAGAAGTTAAAGTTCCCTTTTTTTATTATCAAGCTCATAAATCCGATAAAAATCATGTTAAATGTTGAAGCACTTAGGTAGAGAAGCACTCGGCAGATGAGAGGACAAAATTCTCAGCGACGTGGGTTCCTGCACAGGTTACCTTTTTCTGGTGGAGGCTAACCACCCAAGGCTATGTCCCCCCATTCACCTACAGCATGACGGATTGTCTTTTAAGGAAGTAAAAAAAAAAAAAGTATTCCTACCTAACATGAGTCTTTGCCTCATCCTGCCAGAACACCAGCACAAATCATGTTGTCTGGGACTGTACCCACTCCATTGAGGCAGTTACACTGCAGACCTTCAGGGAATGGTAATGACACTGAGGGGGCAACAAGAAGACAGACAATTTACACATCCACCTGCTGTGTATAAGAAACATTGTTCAAACTGTTAGCCAGCAACAAGAAGACTCACCTCCCTCCTGAACTGCGCCCCAGCCAGTCACCCGCTGCCAGACACACAGGTCTGATGTAGTCTGTGAATTGGACTGGTGTGGAAAGCCTGATGAGAGCAATGTCATTGTCGCTGGTGACACTGTCATAATTTGGATGCAAAATGATTGTGTCCACACTCTTGGTCACTTCATTTGGGTTCTCGCCGATGGTATCACAGCAGCGCATCTCCCAATCCATCCTGTTGGTAGATCCTAAAGATACTAGGGCCACACTGTACCACAAGTTGAGCTCAAAACTAGTTTTATGTTCAGAGGTCTTCTCCAGCCAATCCAGAAGACCTTCCCACAATCCGAGGACTTTGCGTTTCCCGATCGTAACCACTCTCGTTGTCTGTGTGTGGCGTGCTAGAAAGATTTTGGCACATATCACGACTCCGAATATGAACACTAAGCTCACCATGGCGACTGGCGACGATTCCTGTGGGGACAGAGAATCAGATGGCTGTAAATTTGCATTTCACAATTCTTTAGCTTGTAAAATCTTTCTCATGTAATCTGCTAGTGTGTTCTTCCTCAGCTGTTTCAACATCTCAACTCATTTTGAAAAAGCACCAATAAGTATTAAGCAGTTCTTATAAGGTCCACTTTGGTTCAGTTATATGAAATCCATATGCATTGTTTTAATTGAATATGTTGGTTTTGGAAATTGTCCTCCTTTTGGTCTCATATTCCCTTGTGGATTATGGCGTACACATGTCACACAGGCTTTACAAAAAATATGTGAAGAGTTAAATCCATAAATTGTAAAATGTTGGTTTATCAGAGATACCATCCTTCCTGTTGAGACATGGCAAGGCCCATGGCTCAAAATAGCCGCTGCTTTAAAAAGGCTTCTTGGGAGGATGGGTTTATGTTCTACCTGATAGAGTTGTGAGTCATTTAGCTGTGCGCCTTTTGCAGGCCACATCTTTCTCTGTCATGGGTGCTGCCTCTTGCATGTTTCTTAACACTTCATGATCAATGATGGCTTCATCTGCAGATGCTGCATAAATGTCAGATGTACCAAAATGTTATAAGTACTGTACTTTTACCCACTGCAGTTTCTGCTTTTTCACTTTATTTCAAGATGTCTCAACAAGGCCAAAGAGTCAATTCTGCACTGTTCTGCGGTTTCAGCAGCTATCAAAACATCATCTACGTAGACTAAGAATTTGACCTCCCTCTGGAGGGTCAAAAGTTGACAAGCAACTGGTTATGGCCTGTGTAAAAACAGTTGGACTGTCCGCAAACCCTTGGGGAAGTTGTTTGTAGGTGTATGTTTTCCCCCCAGATAAAAACGCGAACCTAAACTGCGAGTCTGAGTGAACGGGAACTGAGAAAAAGGAAATACTTAAATCAATGGCTGTAAAATATTTGCTGTTGGGTTTCAACAAATTTAACAATGTGTGTGGATCTGACGCTAAGAGTGCTCTGGTCTAGACTGCTTCATTTGTCTCCTCTACTTTGATTCACTCGTCCTATACCTGCTTGGAATCCACCTCGGCCACGGTTGTGACCATGAGGTGGACCACCTTGCAGGAAGAAAACGTCATTGCATCCTATGTCATCTGCCTAAAATGTGTCTGTAGAGTTTTACTTGATATCCTGCTTCTCAACAACTCAATGGGTGTGTCTAACCCACTGCATCACTTGATCAGGGCTAGCGGTGTGGACTTCGACATAAATACTTTCTCTCCCAAGCTGACACCTCTGGTAGAAGCCCATTTACAAAACATTTTTAAACTGCTGTTAATATGGGCCTGTACCATTCTCAGTGTATGGGATGCCGCTGTGAACCCGGAACCCTTTTCTAATCTGGCTCTGAAATCATCAGGTCCTTCGTGCAATTTCTGTTTGATCCCTGAGAGATGGGCATAGTTGGCTGTTTTCTTGAAAGATTTTCTAACCCTTCCAAAAAGGGAATCTAATTGAGTTTTATATCCTCCCAATATGTCCCCATTATCAGGGGGGGTGAACACTATATCATTAACCCCCTGAAACAAAAGCTCATATATATATTTATATATTTTATGTTATGCTCATGTTTTATCGAATGAAACAGTCATATAAGGGGCTCATAGATATTTTAACACTGAGAAACAAGAATGTCTCTTCTTATGAGTTACTAGATTTCCTTTAATCAACCTTATACTATGTATGCCTTTTGTAATAATAGATCTATTGCATTTTATAAAATATATTTTAACATAGACATAACACAGACCTCTACACACAGATGAACAACAAAAAGACTGTCCTTCTGTCATGAGTTACGGGCAGAAAACGGGAGGGGACACAATTGCAGGAAAACCAAATCAGAATTTATTAAACAAAAGGCAAAAACAAAAACTCATTAAAAATAAATCCAAAATGTACCAAAATCCATGAGGAGCAAAACAAATTAATCCAAAGGAGCAAACGACAGGCAAAGGCGGACACTCACGAAAGACTACAAACACTCAACACTAAATCCAAAAATGAGGAACAGAGTATCCAAAAACTAAATCCAAACACGGGGAACAGAGAACATCCAAATACAAATCCAGGGTACATGCACGTGAGACAAACGACAGTGATACGACAAGAGACTGAGGAAAACACAGAGCCTAAATAGACGCGTAATCTGACGCAGGTGAGACTAATAAGACAGGTGAGGACAATTAGAGTTATCACACAGGCGGGAAACACAAGGAACAAAGAACACAAGACCAGAACACTGAGGACAAGTACAAAGTAAAACCCAACACTGACAACACCACCAAAACCAGATATACAAAATAAAACAGGAAACACTAAAGACTAGGCTTAAAAGGAAGGAACAGGAAGTAAACTTACAGGCAACATAGGAGGACACAGGGAAACACAGTAAAGACTTAAGTACCGTAAATTCCGGACTATAAGCCGCTACTTTTTTCTCACACTTCGAGCACTGCGGCTTCTACTCCGGTGCGGCTAATGCATGGATTTTTTATGGGGGACAATGAGCTTCTGCCGCAAAAACATTTGACTTCGTCACGTCGGATCTTAATATCAGTCATTTTGCGCTTCATGCACGCACCCTCATGATGGAAAACACACGGAGAAATACATATGATGTAGCTTTCAAGTTAAAGGCGATCGACCTGGCTGTCAAAGAAGCTAACAGAGCTGCTGCACGTTAAGATGACACTGACAGCGACAACAGAGACTGAGGAAGTGAGTAATGAAGTCATTCTGAGGCAGTGAATGGATGGACTTTTTCTTGTGAAATATATTACGGTCATCTTTTTCATCAGCCGTGTTACAGACACCGTCGGCTAGGCTTCGTATTGTAACGGTTCATGTTGTAAAGTCAGTAGTTGATAATGTGTTCATAATTCCGATTATGTGGAGAGTCAGTGAATGCACCAGCGAGAACGTGTTGAGTGGCTGTATGAGAGAACGCTGGGGGAGAGAGTTGGATTGTTACGGGAAGTTATGTGTTGTTCTCTGCTGTAAACGGCGTGGTCACGGCCGACAGTGATCGGGTTATTAAAAGTTTAAAAGTTATTATTTGAACGCTCTCGTCGTCCTTTAACGTCCGTACGGACGCTACAGTATTTGCGGATGTTACCGGTAGCCTACGTCTGTGTAATTAGCTCTTGTTATAGCGTGGACACCTGCGGCTTATAATCAAGTGCGGCTTATATGTGTACAAATACATTTATTTACTTATTTTTAGCCGGTGCGGCTTATATCCAGGTGCGCTCAATAGTACGGAATTTACGGTAAACAAGACTATGAAACATTAAAACACATAAGGGAAACAATCAACACCAGGAAACAAACAGAACACTCAGGAAAGAATGAAAACTAAAATAAGACAAAACACAGAACCAAACCATGACACCTGCAGACTACATTTTCAAACACAAACTCCAAAGGTACACTCCACTTTGAGGTCTAGAGAATCTTTTTCCTCTATTTGTTTATTTTCAACTTGCCTGTAACCTTGTGCTTTCTATATATTCTATATACATTCAGATATTTAACAATATCTGAATGTCTCTGGAACATATACTTTACATCACCTTCTAGTGCCCCGTCATTCGAGGACTTACAACAACTGCAACAGTTGTCCATTATGTCAATGTGGTTTCTTCTTTATCCAGAGGTTTGCAACCTACTTCAACAGACCACCAGTTTACGTTTCCGCTGGTACTGCTTCTTCAGTTACAGCTTTCGTGTCTCAACTCTCACAACACACACAGAAAAACAAAAAGCTTCCTATTACTGCAGTTTCACTAATTCTCTTTTAGTGCTTATCACAGTGGTCTCTCAGCACCACTATTCTCAACGGCCGACTAATACTTCAACTATTCAACTGTTCAAAAACAGTACTCACTGTTATCCTGTCCGGTTCGTCTTCTGAATTCGTCCGGATCCCATCAATCCACTGTTGGCAGGCGGAGGGGACGTCTATATCACCGGTCTGGCGGAGAATTTACCCCCCAGGGCTTTTCTTCGGACTGTCCTAGTAGAATCGACCGTCGACGGGTTTTGATGTGTCTTCCTCCTCCTGTCAGCGAATGGGTATGTTGGGATCCGGGTCACGGGACCAAGTAATATGTCAGGTTCAAGGACTCTAACCGTAGCCTTCAGACATACAGTATGTCAGGTTCAAGGACTCTCACCTTAACCTCCAGACATACAATTGACCAAATAATGAAATAACGGACACGGACAAGGATAATCTTTGTACGCTTCTGCAGAAGGGGAAAAGCAGCCTCAGAGATCTCAACCTCTCGCCGACTCTATTCCGCTTTTCTTCCCCTTTGCTTAGCTCTTTCTTGAGAATAAATGGGCGTTTACATAAGTGTTAGTAGGCGTGATCATAAACTGTATAGAAAAGTCTGCTACTGAGTGATTGACAAGTAGATTATATGCTGTCACGGGTTCGTGTTTTAAAAATGAAAAGATGATGGCTCAGTCAGGAAAACTTCCGTTGGTGGGTTTTTATTCACCAAACAAAAATATATACAACCATGTAAAAATTGTGCCCAAATCCCGGTCAGTGAACAAACCAAAGGAAAAACATAGTATTTACAAGACTGAACAGAAAACCAGGAAAACAACAACTTCAGCATCAACCTCCACTTTCAACTCCTACTCCCACACTGGCAGTGCAGAAGTGCTCTGCTTTTATACCCCATGGCCCCTCCTTCGTGCAGACCAACATTAATTGAATGGGGGGTCTTTCCTAAAGCACAGGTTCACTCCATATAACCACAAAAATTAATAAAACATAATTATATAAATCCAACAGACCCAAACTACCCCACATTTGGCCTCTTAATGGTTACAACACTCATGAAAACACTTAACAGTTTAACCCTCAACCCCAAATGGTTTGTTCCGTGTCACCTGATGGCCAGGTGAAACTCTCGGTGATGGGCCTGGCGGTCGTACCAAGCCTTCTGGGACCGCTGGGCCTCACGCAGGTTGATTTCTGCTTCCTCTCGGTACTCTGCCAACCGCTCCCGCATCTCGAGCACGAACCGGACCACACTCCGATCACTGGATGCGGTCGCAGGAGCCTCCCAGCTCTTCCGCAGCAGGTCCAATGGCCCCTGGACGTCCCAGCTGTACAGCAGCTCGAATGGGGAGAAACCGGTGGAGGCTTGCGGAACTTCGCGGTGTGCGAACAGCAGGAACGGTAACCAACGGTCCCAGTCTCGCCCAGTGTCGGCCACAAACTTCTGCTTGACACCATCAGCCACTGCATACAAGATATCCTTGTCCACAATAAAATATTGTTTGTTTCCCTGGACAGAGTCTGGGCCCCCAACCACCTTTTCGAACAACGGTTTGAGAGACCCATCCTCCCTTTGCAAGGCCCCAATGTCCTCTGGCACCTCCCCCATGTCTTTTAAAAGCCCCTCCTTACAATCCGGGCCCCTGGAGTTCAGTCCCTTTTCAATGCGCCGCTGGCGGCGAGACTTCCGTGGCCCCTCCCTCAAACAAACTACTGTCCAAACTGGCAAAAAGTTCAGCACAAGGCTCCCTGGTTTGCTCGGCCGTCACCCCAGCTCTAGCCTGGGCCTGGGTGATTACAGGTCCTGACACGGCCTCTTCACAAACAATGTCCTTGTCCCCCTCTCCCCGTAGTACATCCAATAGCACCGGCAGGTCTCACCCCAAGATGGCAGCCACAGGCAGCTTCTCCACCACCCCCACAGTCATTAAATAGGGTTGTTCCCCCACCACAATTGTCAGTTCAGCTGTAGGGTAAGCATGCCTGTCCCCATGCACACACACAATGTCCTCTTGTGCGCTGAAATCAATGACCCCGGAGGGCACTAGCTCCCTCCGAACCAGGGTTATAAAACTGCCAGAGTCAACCAGCGCAGTCACCAGCTGTCCATTTATAGGAACATCTTCTGCACCCCCTCAGCTCGCGGGGTGTAACAAGCACCAGTAAGTTTCGCTTTTCTGATTGGGCAAAGGGATGCTTTGTGCCCTGGCTGCTGAAAGTAGTAACAGATAAGGTCATCACCGGTACCCCGCTGACTGGGCGCTGAGCTTGGGTCTCTAGTTGGCTGGTAGCTGCCACGGACTGCTGGTCGGGGCTGCGATTGAAGCTGGCGACTGGGACCTCCTTGGGGTGCTGCTGGGACTCCTCTTCGGGCGTTAACATACTGCAGCGCTAGCTTGGATTCGGCTAGCCCATCTGCAGTCTCGTGCTCCTTCACCCAGGTGCAGATGTCGGCTGGCAGGACATGCAGAAGCTGCTCCAAGATGATGTGCTCGATCTGCTCCTTGGTGTGCTGCTCTGGCCGAATCCAGCGGCGATAGAGCCCCTTCAAGCGATGCTATGTCTCCGTCAGGTTCTCTCCAGGGGGAACCCAGCCAGACCGAAACTGCTCTCGATATGTCTCCGGCGAGATATCGAACTTGGCCAGCAGCGCCATTGCTGTGTAGGCCTCCAGTGCCTTCCCACTGAGTAATGGCACCAGGCGGCAGGCCCACTCAGCCTGCGGCCACCCCCACGTCTTGGCGATGCGCTCAAAGCGCAGGAGATAGTTCTCGATGTCCTCAGCTGCTGCATACGGAGGAATTTTGGGGTCCCCATGGGGTCTGGCATCAGGCCTAAGGAGTCCATCTCTGCAAGTGTGCGTCAAGTGTGCACCCCTGACGCACTTACGGGATCAGAGTCTTTGACTGGGGAACACAGTTTGTATTCAGGGAAATGTTTGAGCAGAACCGCGTGAGTGCGGACCTACCGGGGAAACAATGAGAGCGCCGTGAGCACGCTCCCACTGCCGCTTCTCTCCTGGCCGAGGACAGAGGTGCGCGCAGCGAGAGAGGGAGATGGAGCAATTTAGCGCTCCGTCACATATTCGTCGTGTAATCAACCAGTGGAGGTTTCCACTACTGTTATAGTAAGATATTATGATAAGCATACTGGAAATCTCCCAAAATATGTGTCAGCAAAAAGCACTGAACAACTAATAATATGGTTCTCGATTTTCTAACACTATCTTTCTCAAAACCAATGTGACTTCTTAATGAATGTTCCTGAAGCGAGCCACAGCGGCAGTGTTTGGGAATCCCAGATCAATCAGTGACCCCAAAGGTGTTAAGCCTTTGACGCATAATCACTTGCTAGAGGTGAAGACATTTCTTCACCCGCCGCCTCCTGGCAATTTTGTCAGAGAAGATTTGTACGCCAGAAAAAGATGGCGGAGCGTGCAATTTCTGACAGACCAATTGGAGCAGGGGGCGCCAAAAATACTTGACCGACATAGATAAGCCTAAGACAACAGTAGCATGTGCCCAAAAGAAATTTGTGAGGGGTTGAGTCTTTAGAAAAAACTACTGCTTAAGTGGTTAGATCAAACATTAAAGATAATCTGTCCTTCATGCCATCAAGAACCACATGGAGTGTGCTCAAAAAAAGTAAACTGGAAGTCAATGTGAAACCACTCCTACTTAAGAGTTCCTCGATCTGACTTCCTCAGCTTTAAGCCAGCTTGTGATTTGTGCATTTATCCTTTCGACATCTCCTGCCGACAGGAATAGATACTAGGTCGCCCTTAACTAAATCGGAAAAAAATAAAGTGTTTGAGCTCATAAAATACAGAATCACACGGTTTCTTTCATGGGAGTATGACAATGGCATGGATGATTACTACGGCAGGACTCCTGACAGGTAAGATGAGGTCATTCCTCCGATGACTTCCATCATCTCTACTTGAGCCCCAACTAAAACTTAATGAATAATAATGTAATTTAATTATTTTGATTCAATCTTCATCATCTGTAAGATTTGTTCCTTATGCTTTACCTTTAATAACTGCTCAACACTTAGAAAAACTGTTAAGATGATCAGTTCCACATTTGCATTTTCAATTTAACCAGTCAAGTATTAAATGAAGCAGAAATAGGAGCATAATGAAAGGCTTCCTCCATCTGCTATTGCTGAATATGTATATACATTATATCATGTGATTTAATGTAATTCCATGACAGCAATAAAGCACACAGAACTGGACTGATATGTAACAGGATTGTTCGGAAGATCAATTTGAAAAAATATGTTGACTGTGTAAACTTCAAGCCAAACAAATGTTTCTAATGATGACAAGAAATAGAAGAACCCAAACTCATAGAGAAGAGGAAAAAATGTGAATTTGGGACCAAAAATTAGTTACCAACATTTATGGATGTTCATTTAATGTCAGTCTTAGTGTAGCAGGCTCGTCCTATACCTGCTTGGAATCCACCCCGGCCACCTCGCCCCCCCCCCCCCCCCCACACACACACACACACACAACAGGTAATGCGGAACCAAATAACCTATTTACAATAATACTCTTAAGATAAGAGGAAGCTAGTACAGTATTTTCTTAAAATGCACCATCTAATCATGAAATACATTATAGACACAAGGAAGTCTTTAGTTGTGTTGAAATCATGTCCATTTTTAGAAACTCTCATGTTGTACACAAATAAGGATAAAAAGGATGACAATAAAGCTTTCTTGATGTCAGGAAATACTGTGTGATAAAAAAAATAGAAATTAGGCCTCCTACATGTTGCCATGTCACAACTGTGTCTCTATAAATGCCAGAAGAAACATCTCTAGCTCCTAAAACAACAATCATAAATGATCAGAAAGAGATAAACGTCTCCAAAAAGTCTTCTGGAATATGTTTCAAATTAAAGATTATGTAGGTTCAGAACAAGAACCTTTTCTGACTCTGGCTCTCTCTAGTGTCATTATAGAGCAACACAATGGCAGACATTATCCACATACATAAACTTGATCAATTTTCAAACATTATCTCGATGCACTCCTCGCTGCGACACTTGAACTTATCCATCTACACTGAAACATGAAGGTTTTTTTTTTTTTTTTCTCAGTGTTAAAAGCTGCACTGTGTTTTAATATCGATCCTGTGGCCTGGAAGACCTTACAAAACAATGCTGAAGGATTTGGATACCAAGTTGTGCAGAGACAATCTGAGTAAGTCAAATTCATAGATTTAAAGGGGAATACAGGTTCATAATTTGTCAATTGTCTACAAATGTAGGTTCTGTTCATTTCTTTTATTTCTGCTGTCATTGATGTTATGTCAGAAACACTTAAGTGTTTAGCATGTTAACACAAAACAAAAGCATTGGGATTTATTTTGTTTCACTTGTCTCAACAAAAAGTGTCTTTCACTCGTCTCTCTGGTTTTATTTCATCAGCCTGCTGGTCAGTGCTCCTCTTGAACAATATTCTCAGACAGGAAGAGGAGTAATCTATAGATGTTCCACCACTTCCTGTCAAAGACTGCCACTTGAAAGTAAGCACCTACTCATTTCAAAATGCTGCTGGGGGGGGGGGGGGGGGGTCAAGACAGATTTGCTCATAAAAATAAGGGGATGACTTTCTTGTAGTTTGTTAGTTGTTTGCATATTTAAAACACTATAAAATACTCAATCATTTCTTAAGTTCAATGCTAAATTTACCTTTTCCATGACACTTTGAAACCATGTAACTCGACAAGATCAGGCTGTTAAACATTTCACTAATGCTGCTAGGACTCAACAGAACACTGAGGAAAGTATGTTGTAGTAGTCACTGAGACTGTGATGTGTTGCTTTTAAAGCATTCTGAGAGAATATAATGAAGTGTTTGGTTTTTTTATGCAGCACCAGAATTTGCAGTCAACATGTCCCTTGGTCTGGCAATGGCAAATGATCCTGCAACACAAAACACATTGGTAAGCAGAAAAACTGAGTATTTCTGATATCAACGCATAGGATATGTATAAATGAACAATTTCTTGTCTAAAATTAAATAATTGTCCTTATGTTTGACATTATCCTGTTTGAGATCAGGGACTTAATGACCTTGTTGCTAAAAATTTTGTAGGTGTGTGGACCAACCATCCCAAAAGACTGCCGAAGTATCACCATGTATGACGGTGTATGCATAGAAATAGGCAGGAACAATAGTGTGATGCCCCCTGCCCCTAAAGGTAAATATTTGTTTTTTATAAGAGTAAGAAACATTTAATCATAGAAGTGTAGTAAAAGGATCGATAATATTTGCATATAACTGAACATTTAATTACTTTGGAAGCACAACAGAAGATGTTCAGTGGCAGGAATCAAAGCATCAGAGTACTTTTCTTATTGCCAATACAGATACATCTGACTAGGCAGACACTACACTCATCAATGTAGAAAAATAAATAAGTGTTAAAACTACTCTACTGTTTTTGACAGAGTGTCCATCCCAAGCAGACATTGCATTCCTGTTGGACGGCTCAGGCAGTGTAAATTCCAGCCAATTTACAACAATGAAGAATTTTGTAAAGGAGATGATCAGCTTGTTCCAGGGTGACACAAAGGTAGGATTGAGTTCATGCGGGCCAGTCAAACCGCAGAATTACCCTTTTTATAATGTCTTGAGCTTTATATGATATTATTCTGTGTTCTAGTATCATTTTACCAATCTATAAACATATCACTGAATTAATCGTTTTCTTCCTTGTTGCAGTTTGCCATTGCTCAGTTTTCTGATCAGTTCAAGATCCATAATTACTTTAATACATCTGATGCTACAAGATGGAAGGATCAAATTAACCGAATAAAACAGCTCGATGGAGGAACTTATACAGCAACTGCCATCCGTCGTGTTGTGTAAGTGCATTCAAGATGTCGATGACAGTTCCTGCTTTTATCATTTACAGACAGGAAGTGGATTGTAAGATTTCTAATATTTAAAAGTTTTTGATGTTTTAAAGATTTGAAATTGCACATTATTCAGGCTTACACTGTGCTTTTCAAAAGTTTTAGGTGGAAAATATGAATATATTAACCAGATGGGTTCATGTTAAAAAAGTTTATGTTATAAAAAAGATAACGGAACAGCTTAGGTTTTAGTAATGTGCAATGATGACACCGGACTGATACGAAACAGGAGAACTTTAATGAATGCTTTTATCAAATCCTACTACCCCTATCAATAAGATATGTTTATCATTAACACAGCAAAGTTCTAATTGACACAACTGATATCAATATATTTAACATACGTTATCTCCATCTCAATCCACTGACCTCCATTAAATGACAAATCGTTTCTCGTGCTGAAAGAGTTTTAAAAAAAATCAATGTTGAATCTTTACTTTTAATTTTAAAACTTTTAACCACCACAGAGATACACATTTTAAATTGTGTCTGAACAGTGATGTGCATTGATTAAATTCTAGTTGAAGGAGAAAAAATACCCACTTTTATAATATAATTGAACTTTATGTTTAGTTTCTCAAAGTATAAATGATTTTTCAACACCACAAAAACAAGAATGAAAATCTTTGTTAAAAGAAGATCTCTTTTTTTCCAGCGACGAGATCTTCATCGAAGATACAGGTGCAAGGAAAGATGTGAAGAGAGTTTTAATCATAATTACAGATGGACAATCTAATGGCGGAGATGACATGAATACAGCAGTACAATCTGCTGAAAATAAAACGATCATTCGATTTGCCATCGGGGTAAGTTGTATCTATATATATGTATGTTTATATATATGTGTGTGTGTGTGTCTGTGTGAGTGTGTGTGTTTACAGCTCAGTCTTTTGCTTAGCCTGTATAAAATCTGATCATTAGGAGTTTAAGCAGAGCCTGTATTTGACCTACAAAGTACAACATGTTGAACACTGTTTTCAAACATCTCTAGGTTGGGTCTGCATTTAGTTCACAGGATGCGATAAACGAACTACATAGGATTGCATCTTCTCCTTCAGCAGACCATGTGTTCAGGGTGGAAGGCTTTGAAGCGCTTAATAAAATAAGAGACGTTTTGCAGGAGAAAATATTCTCTATTGAAGGTACGAATGTAAAATCATAACAATTCTCGTTGAAATGAATTTGATTTTTCTTGTTTCAAAAATGATGAGTTTCTTGTCAGTAATTAAAAGACTCTTTTCATGCTGACCATCCATTGATTGAATGTAAATCAGTAATAGAGTTGTTTTCTTTAGTACACCACAGTAAATCCAATAATAAAAAACAGGAAGGAGGATAATTCAAACTACATGCAGACAAAAGTCTTTTGTTACTTATGTCCTCATTTATGTTGCTTTCACAGGATCTCAATCGGCTGGAGAGACACTGAAACGAGAAATGTCTCAAAGTGGATTCAGTGCAGCTTATGCTCCTGAGGTATTTACAATTACAAGATAGGCAGTTATAAACTTTTTAATGTGTGATTTGTTAAACATTCAACTAAAGTTCTGAAGCAAAAACACATTGTTGAAATGTCTTGAAATTAAATAAAGGGAATACGGATGAGTATCGTTGGTGCTAACCAGTGGAAGGGAGGCTTTGATCGATACAAAGCCACACCCAGGAGCTTTGAACCTGCACTGTTGCCTGACAGTTACCTGGGTAAGAATATAAAAGTTTTCCTTATCTGCCTGCATAAAAATGAAACACAAAATGCTGTTCTCATAGCCAACTCAATGTAATAGAAAAGAACATAAGTATAAATACATCCCACAATTTTTTCAACTCCCATCATAGAAACCCTACAAGAAACGAAAGATCTTTTAAAGAAGTAACCTAAGCAGTAAAAAAAAATAATCATACAGTGTTGTGCAAAAGTGCTTAAATACAGTTGGCTTGAAAGAGTGGCGCGGTTTCTTTATGATTCTTGAGGTCTAAGAATAAATATTGGATTCTGCTGGATTTAGTAGCATTGCTCTGGTACCTTGTCTGAATGAAGGACAGGGAACAGTTTGTGGGATGGGTGGATAGGGTCCTTGGAAGCTAATCACTGATGGGGAAGAGGGGCACCACTGATTGAGCTGGCAGTCTTCACCTCACCCTTTAAAGCTGCTGTTGTTCGACTGCTTCACAGTCTCCAAACTGTGTGAGTGTAAACATGCTTACAATTGTGGCCCTCATCAGAGGGGATGTAGCTGCTGTTGAGCCATTTAGTCTATGGCCGAAGTGTTGACAGAGGAGTTTAGTTTGTCTACAACGGGCATACCTGGGGCCTGTACTACGATGCGAGTTCAACATACCCAGGGTATCTCCGGGTTATCTGGCTTCACTAAGCCTAATATAAGAGTCCGTGATTAACAGTCCTACAAAGCTGGTTATCAATCTGATAGATAGACCCAGAGTCTCAAGAGTGCGTTCACATGAAGGGGCAGAGTTAGTTTCATTCAACCTATCACAATCATCACTGCGTCTGACACCAGCAGATCATCATATTACTCAACAAACTATATTAATGATATAAAGAGGTTTAAAATAAAACAGCAGGTTCCCATAAACTAAAGTTGTATAAATACAGGAATGAAAACTGGCAGATAAAAGAAAAATTGCAGAGCAGCAATGTCCAAACTATATTTTCTAATATCTTCTTTCCATCATTAGTGTCTCCAGTGTCTCCATTAGTCCATCTATCTATCTGACTACAATAACTCAGCTGCAGCTCTGATGATAACAAACAGAGCAACATGGAGACACTAAACATTAACATAAAAATATAATTCAAAGCCATAAGAAGGATATCTACACTGAAGTTACCTCGCTAACCCAAATCTTGCATCGGAGTTCAGGCCCCTGGTCAGGTTGCTGGCCCTCTCCTCAGCTGTGCCATCAAAAAACAATGACTCTCTTATTCCAGGATACTCCATAGCAGTTGCCAAAACAGTGCAAGGCTCATTGACAATTGCTGGTGCTCCAAGACATGGTCACGTAGGAGCTGTGATGGCAGTTCAAGAAAACAACGCTGCACAAATGATCGATCCAACCAAATATCAGGTTTGTGTTTACACTTCCGAAGAGATGCTATGAAAAATAATGTCAAGCAAATTAAGAACGATTATTTGACTCTTCTTCTTGTATGTGATAATATGGTTGATGATATGCCACTTATTTCAGTTTCAGATTGGGGAATATTTTGGGGCTGAGGTTTGTGCAATGAATTTGGATCTTGACACCTACACTGATCTAATCCTCATATCGGCCCCGATGTACGTAGACGATGACAGAGAGGGAAGAGTTTATGTTTGCAGCTTAACTGGTTTGGTAAATTACATTAATCTAGTTTTATTCATGAAGTTGTGTGTTTCTTGCTCTGCGAACGTTGAATCTCATCCTTGTGTTTTCACCAGAAAGTGGACTGTCACTTAGCTTCTCCATTGGTACTGAGAGGGGCTGAATCTGACAAAGGAAGGTTTGGGTCGTCTCTTGCCGTCTTGCCTGATCTAAACAGTGATGGTTTCAATGATTTGGCTGTTGGTGCACCTTTGGAAAATGACATGAAAGGCAGTATCTACCTATTCCATGGCGAGGGAGGACAAAGAGGAATTAATCCTGATTTCTCACAGGTTAGCATTATTGAGAAGGCAGAAAAGCTGCAATTTTATTTTAGATTTTTAAATGTTTCTGCTTTCAAGTTTTCCCCTCAAGCTTATATAAGATCTTGTACCATGTAGAACATAGCTGGTGTATTTATGTCTGTATTGTGCATTTCGGCTCTAATGAGGATTCATTGTTTTTTGGAGCCGGCCTCAAGTGGACTCTTGAGGAGCTGCAGCTGTTGCACTTTCGTATTGCCTCTGAAATAAAATCCATACATTTTCCTTATACAGAGAATCACAGGTTCTGAAGTCATGTCAGGACTGATGTTCTTTGGTATGTCGATCAGCCAGTCGTCTTTTGACCTAAGTGGGGACAGCCTGCCAGACTTAGCAGTGGGCTCAAAGGGCAGAGTTGTTTTACTAAGGTAAGAGGTTCTTATTATACAATTAAGTCTCTACCTTCGGTGTTAATTCATGAATTAAATATTCAAATTTTCATTGTATTGTATACCAGTCAGAGGTTAATAAACCAAACTCATAGTTTCTCTGCTCTTATTCAAAACAAGTATTAACCTGTAAGGGCAGGGCCGCCCCTGGCCAAGTGGGGGCCCTAAGCAGGATTTCATTTTGGGCCCCCCTTCCAATAACATAATAATAATAATAATAAATTACAATTACTAACGAATCAAATGAAAAGCCTCTATCCACAGTGGAACAAGAACTTTATAGATTTGTTTTGGTTTTAATGGTAAACTAAACACTGAAATTATTTTAAATACTAGCCTCACAAAATTAAATTGCAATCAATGCAAATATGATTACAACTAATAATATTCATTATGATTGAATTTGATGATATTTCTACATTTAAATATTGTATGTACTTGTTTTCACATGTTGTATTTAGGTTCTACATTTCTACACGTTTATACTTCTATTAAAAACATAGATTGATAGGCTATAAACCTGAACCAACATAAAACCACCAACTGATCAATTAAAAACTCTTTTTTTTCAATAAAGCTGAATATATTGAGTTAACCCAACATTTAATAAATGGTCATCAGGGCCGCTTGAAAATGTAATCTCCAGTCCACATCTAGACACAATTATCATCTCTTCTGTCTCATGATTAGCACGAGCAGACATGCCAGCAGTGTATGTTTATATGCCACAAAGTTTTTTTCTTTTTTATTTCAACAACATACCCACCTTCAGGTGAAGCACGAGCCTCTTCTTGTTTGGACTTTTTCTGTCTTTTGCTAGCTCCCGAATCGTATTGACGTTTGGAAGCCATCTCTCTCTCTCTCTTTACTCTCTACCTGCAAAAAACTGCCTGCCGGCCCATCTGACCGCTGATTGGTCAGATGGGCTTTTAATCATTGCCTCTCTTTTCTCTCTCTCTCTCTCGCCTCGGGCTGACTTGGTGGCGGTGCTCTACGCGCGCCTCTTTGCAAAATTCACGCGCATCCTTTGCGCATTTGCAGAAAATGATACTTTATTGATCCTGAGGGAAATTCAATTCACTTGCGCAAAATGGGGCCCCCCCATGGATCGCGGGGCCCTACGCACAGCGCCTGTTCTGCGTTTAGGGAGGGGCGGGCCTGTGTAAGAGATTGCTTCAGGCCTCTGAAACTAGTTTGGTCTTCTGTTGGACCTAAACTGAAGTTTGTGTTTTCCTGCTCTGTTCATTTCCAGATCAAAGCCAATAGTGATGGTTGAAGCTACAGTAACATACAACCCAAACCAAGTCTCCACTCAAAACTCAAACTGCTCAACACCATTGACAAACAAGGCTACAATCTGCTTTTTCATGACCAGAAACACTCCAGTGGATACAGGTTCCTATATCTCTCTATTTCTCTAAATCACGTAGGTACTGTCTCTCTAATCCAGGACTTTCTGTGACAAACGTCTTAATAACTTTAATCTATTTCAGCTCAAGCAAGGATCAACTACACTCTTACGCTGGACGCCACCCGCAAGGCACCAAACAACCGAGCTTTTATCAGAGATAAGATACGAGAGGAGACCAGATCAATTACTCTTGTTTTACTACGAAAACAATGCAATGATATTGACTTCTTTGTTCAGGTGAGCTATCAGACAAAAACGAAGTCTTGTACATCCTGTAGAGTCAGCTTTTGAATGGCATTAGAATAAGTTACTTTAACTTGCTTCTTACACACTGAAAAATGTCAAAGTATTTCTTAATCTTCTTGCAGGCTTGTCCTGTGGATGCTCTAAATGAACTGCGCAATGAACTCAGATTCACCTTTGAAGGCTTGCTCTCTAACAGAGGTCTGAGCCCAAGTCTTGCCCAGCAAGCTCAGACGACAAAGTATTATCCTGTAAGTTATCTTTGTAGATTCCTTTATTCTTTGGTTGGTTTAAAATTGCAAACACTTTTAAGATGTTGTCTTTATCTAAATCATTGAACAACACAGCTGATATTTCTGATGTAAAATAAAAGTTTTAAGGCCTTTTGTACGTATGTGATGTCAATAAATTTGTACATTTCAATATATTTAACATAATGAGGCTCTGTAATGCAATATGATTCTATCTAAGGAATGTTCACTCATAACTACACGTTATACTAAAGTAGAAACAGATACTGATGTTTTGTGTGCTATCATATACTGTATCAACCAAATGTGGTTTTCCTCATTCTCTCTTCTACAGCTCAGATTTGAGATCAACTGTGGCAATGATGGCAAATGTGTAGATGACATGAAAGTGGATTTCAACTTCACGAGGTGAGTTGCAAAAATCAAGCCAAATTGATGTTTGAAGTAAATTTGCCCACTCACCTTTAAAAGCATGCCCTTGCCCAGTTGCGTTGTTACATATAAAAACTTTGAAGACACATGTTTCAGCTTTGCATACAAGCATACTAATAGTAAACATGTAAGCCTGAGTGTTATTTAAGAAAACCTCTAATTCCTTTCCATGTTTTTTAGTAATTACTTCAGGTGTGGCATATCAAGACATTCCTTTTAGCACCCACTTGGCATTTTTCCTAAGATCATATCAGAACACTGCTTACCAACCTTAGCTGCATTTTTACATGTTGATTAATTAGTAGGCCAAATGATAAGAACCGAAACTGAGATTGTGAACAAAGACGTGGACCTCTGTCAGTTACGTCCCCCATTGATTTTTGAAGAGGCGTTACGAAGCCCAGTGATGATCGTTGCCATATTGGCAATGATGACTCAAACTTTCTTCTGTCTAAACAAAGAACAGGCAAAGAGGTGGCGTTAGGGCAGACTAAATGAAGTCTTGGTTGGTGAAACACTGCTGTATGTCTGTCAAATCAATAGTGCACCTAAACTCTAATTTGAGGACCGACGCATGCACACGCACACACACACACACATATATACACAGCGCTGTTCTCCGCTGCCTGCTCCAACATTACATATGGTCAACATCTTCCCTCTTTTATGTATATATAATATATACCTGAATTTCCCTCGGGATCAATAAAGTATCTATCTATCTATCTATCTATCTATCTATCTATCTGTCTGTCTGTCTGTCTGTCTGTCTCTGTTTCAACCTTGCAAGGTGGATATGAGGCAAAATAACTCACCTCACTATTCTGCCTCCATGATACTGGAGATAGTGGCGTCAGTATCCTGCTTTAAACTGACATCTGAAAGAGCAATAGGCCTTTTTTCCTTTACCTACACCTTTCTTTTTCCTTGTCATCCGTCAGATCTTCAGAGGTTAGAGTTGGCATCGATGAACTGTTGGACGTCACTGTCTCAGTGGAGAACTCAGGAGAAGACTCCTACAACACTCATGCCATTCTAACATACCCGGCTGGACTCTCCTTCAGGAAGTTTACGGTTGTGCAGGTGAAGCGTTAAGATCAAGTCTGTATCAAGTTCATCACTGGTCTGATTTTCTTTCATGAGTTTTCATGGAGACAACTTTTTTTTATTTGTTTTTAATACAGGGAAGAATTGAGTGCAATTCGTTGGACAGTGAGGATGGTTTATCACGAGGAAAGACAGACTGCACTATTGACCAGCCCATTTTCAAGAGTGGCACTACGGTTTGTTTGTTATTTTATTTTAGAAGGAGTCATCTCTCTGCTGTAGAAATATCTCTAATGGCTCTCACTTCCTCAATTTTAGGCTCTTGTCATTGTCTCCTATGGGATTCAAACCAACAGTCAACTTGGAAACAATATTGTTTTTACTGCAAATGCTACCAGGTACAAAAATATTAGGTATTCAGTTTGTTTATGTGCAATAGCCAATTCCCAATTTGTAAAATGATTGGACCTCTCCTTTAGTGGGAATCAGGAGCACTCCCCCTCAAATAAACTCTTCAAAATGAAGAAGATTGATGTGAAGTACAGCATTCTTGCAACAATTGAAAGGTTTGTGTTGCATTGTGTTGAACAACGTTGATAACGTTAATAATTATCATAATTTACAACTTCTTTTCCTTTCATTCAAAGTTGACACTTTATCAGCTAATATTGAGCTTGTCTCTTTAGTTCCCTCAGCTACAACAATTTCACCTATGGAAAAAATGACTTGCAGAAACCAATCCAACAGACAATTTCGGTAAAATCCCAGCACAATCATTATTATTATTATTTTTGTATTCTCTATTGAAACACAGGTACTCTTACTCAGGTAGCTTATATTTCTCTCCTCTCTCTAAGGTTGCAAATGAAGTCAGAGCTCTGAATTTCACAGTAGTGATCAGGGTGCCTGTAAAACTTGGTGATAAAGACATTTGGGTGAATTCAAGCAGTTTTCAGGTAAGTTGGGAATTCAATATAAACTCTTAATTTGAGCTTTTTTTGTTTGCATCTTCAGCCTTACATACATTTGCATCATCGTGGTTATATGAGGATACGATTTTTTTGCCTATTAAACTGAATTATCAACTTTTTTTGTTTTTAGATCCCGGAGTGTCAAAGAGAAACAGATGTGAAACCTAAAGTCACAGATTTCATTGCACAAATACAGAAAAATAAGATTGTGGTAAGTGTGCCTCTGCTGCACAGTTTGTTGCAAAGACTTAAACCTTAAATTGTTAATCCCTATGTGTGTGTTAGATTCCATTCGAGAAAAAGGTTTAAATTGCATTCCACTGTACATTTAGCTGCAAACTCTTTTGCAAATGAAATATGAAAATATATTGTATGTTTGTAGACTTTTTTTAAACTGTTGGAAAGGAGACACTTAAAGTCTACATCTTTGTCCGCCATTTTCCTTTTTTCAATCACAACAGGACTGCTCTGTAGCCACATGTGGTGTGTTCAAGTGCAAAACATTCATGGGAAGACTGGAGAGTAAAAAGTATCAAATCTCTGCCAACCTTAGCTCTCGATGGATAGAACAGGTAAATGATTTGTTTCTGTAATTTACCTGATTGAATTTGAAAGTTGCTAAAATGTGGCTAATAATAACATCAGATTATATATATATATATATTTAATAACATTTTCATTATTTCTCAAACAGATTGGACTTGAATCTGCCAAATTCCTCTTGACCAGCACAGCCACTCTGGAGTACGACAAAAACCAGTACATTTTCTTTTCAACAGGATCTTCTAACACCCCCCCTGTTCACAAGGTGATTGCACAATGATACAACTAGTAATGCTTTTAAATGTGTTTCTATCTAATCCACATCCTCTCTTTTTTCCTGACAGATTGAGACGGAGGTAGAGGTGTATCCTGAACCTGACTTCACCAAAGAGATTGTTGGAGGATCTCTGGGAGGACTGGCTCTACTGGCTTTGCTCACCGCTGGCCTATACAAGGTGAGACACTGTCGACGCAGCTTGAATCGATTTTAAAAATATTTTGATTGTTCGAGTTTTCTCATATTGAGATTTACTTAATGTGAACGTTTGAATGTAATATCTCTTGTTTTCTGCTGTCAGGCTGGCTTTTTCAAGAGTAAGTACAAGCAGTTGATAAGTGAGGACGCAGGAGAAGGAGGGAGTCCAGGTGGTGATGGAGAAGAACCTACACCAGAATAATGTTATATTTTTACCTGCTTTGATAGTTCTGCCAGCTACAGTAAATATGTCGTTTTATGTTAATTGAGCCCTGCGTTAGTTCAGGTGGAATACTGTAGTCTGCCCGCAAGTGGCCATCAGCTGATGTGAAAACTGCCCCAATGCCAACCAATCATTATCACAGTCTGCCCACAAGGCTGTTTATTTAAACCATTCTGCTTCTCACCCCTGTTGCATCACATTCACAAACCATATAAGAGCAATCAGTACTGTAATTAAATCTATAACAGGAGTATTCCTGACTGAACTGGTTTTATAGCTTTAGCACTCAAAGAATTGCATTAAATTCAGACTTTGCTGACAAAGTAAACTGCTGATCAATGTTTTTTTTATTTAAAAAATATGATTTTATGCTTCAATATTTGTCCTTCACCTAACTGAATCAAATAATTTTTGAAAAAGTGTTTGATATATTAAAAACAACAATAAAATTTAAACTTTTGAAGTGTCTTTCTGTATCTAAAGTGCATTAAGAAAATGTAATGACAGCCTAAAAAACAACCTGTTCCTCAATATTACTTTTAAGTGCACTAATAAACAACTTTATCCATCCTCACTAACAAGATGCAGAAAGATGAAAGATGGCATGTCTCCAACAAAAAGAATCAAAATCTAGATGTTTTTGTGAAGACCTAAAAACCTGCACAGAACCTATTTTCTTTCTTTAGACAAGAGGTTCCCAAACTTTTTTAGACCATGGACCCCTTTCAGGGGAGAAAGAGTCCAAGGACCCCCTCATTATTGTAACGTTGATCATCATATATTAATGCAATGTATTGCAAAGTAATAAGGAGTACTCTACAACAATTTGGATACATTTATTCTTAAAAGTAAATTAATTTATAAACTTTGTGTTTAAAAACAATTTTGGCGCAGAGGTGTTTTTTATTTTAAGGGTTTTTTGTTTTTTTAAATCATTTGACAACTCTGAAGTGACAGACATGTGATGCTCATATCAGAGTTGATCAATTGGCACAAAACTAAAGTGGTGGGAGTACGGGACAAAATAGCTGATTTTATTGTTGCTAGAGGTCCAAGTTTGAAGATATGCCTTTTCAATGATACAGCACACTTTTACAATTTTGTTGTAAATTATTCCGCTGACCCCCAAGCTATGGTTCGCGGACCCCATTTTGAGAATAACTGCTGGAAACAAACTGTACAGTATGAAATCCAGTTAAGAGCATTGATAATATGGATTTTGTAATCAAAGAAGAAGAAGATGACTAAATTCCAAATATGGATCATTCTTTTCCGGATTAAACCAGGTCTTAATTTAGACTTGATTTTTTTTGGGGTAAACAAAACGTGACTACATGCCAAGATAATTCAGGGAGATGATGACAAATAACCAAAACTAAAACAGCAAACAGTGACAAACAAACAAAACAATGCTTGAACAATAACGAAAAATTATGATAATAATGAACAATAAAACGCAATGGGGTCATCCATATGGTGTCAGGTGCATCAGGTAGATCAAGGCACAGCTCAGGACATAATTTAGATTAAAGAAATACTTGTGCATTTTTGTTAATACCTGATGAAGATCCATAGTATGAGTACAGATTTTCTCAGAATCAGAAACATTTCCACAACTTGCCACTTGAGTTTCAAGGTCTCAGAGATCTAAGCCAGCTTTATTAGCACAGAGAAAAGCTCATTTACCAAAATGGATACAGTCTCAGAGAATCATCAATCTCTACATAGACTATCACTTAAAAAAAACAAAAAACTTTAAATTTAAAAAATCTTGAGAGAAATAAAATGTATAAGTAGCAAAAAATAACTTTTAACAAAAACATGCTTACCCCTGCTCTTGTTCCCTTTCCCTCAACCTGGCACCCAACATTGACTTCCAATGGGGAAGGTTCTGGCGTTGTTAGTGTCCACACATACAGGCTGGATATAATCCTTGTAGTTTACTGGTTTTCCAAGCTGCAACAATGCAGCACTAGTTATTAGTCAACTAGTCATTTTGCTCACAGAGCCGTTCACATAACACAGTCCACTCACTGACCTCTGGGTTGGAGCTGTTGAGAAGTTAAAGGTTCTCTTTTTTTTTTTTTTTTTGATAATGCTCATAAATCCTTTAAAAATAATGTTGAAGCACTTACGTAGAGAAGCACTCGGCAGATGAGAGGACAAAATTGTCAGCGATGTGGGTTCCCGCACAGGTTACCCTTTTCCGGTGGAGGCTAACCATCCAAGGCTACGCTCCCCCATTCACCTACAGCATGACAGATTGTCTTTTAAAGAAGTAAAAAAAAAAGTATTCCTACCTAACATGAGTCTTTGCCTCATCCTGCCAGAACACCAGCACAAATCATGTTGTCTGGGACTGTACCCACTCCATTGAGGCAGGCTAACCACCATCAAACAAAATAATTGTGTTGATTTAAAGACATGAAAATGAACAACAACGAACAAACTGACAAATCATTCTAAATTGATTAAGTGGAGAAAATGGATTATATTCACAGCAGTCACTTGCAGGACTGGTGATTATAGTGTGACCAGATTTCTAAAGCGAAAATCAGGGACATGTTTAGCATGGTGGTCAAAATTCCAATTTCATAATTATGAATATATTAACTTGGTCAATTCCGTGTTTTTGTACCAAATGTACATATTTGGTGTGTAGTAAAGTAAGAGTACCCAAAAAGGATTCAGTAATACTGCTAGTTATTAGTAGTTTGGTAGTAGTAATTAATTAAAGAAATAAATTAAATGAGTATTCAAAGCAACTCTGTTAAGGCAGTATAGTTTATGTCTGCACCATTAAACATTACAGCATTACCCTCCTCTTCTGCTCTTGTCCAAGCCTTCTCTCTTCTTACTCATCACTCTCTGTACACTCTGATATTCTACAACAGGGCAACATAAAGTGATATTATTGTCATCTTACTGTTATCTTTTTATAACCTTTAGTGTAGAGGGGACAGTGGATGGATTTGGAAGGAGGGACAGAGAGTGGGGAGAGACATGTGGGAGAAACGCCACAGGCCGGACGCGAACCCGGCCATCCACGTGAGCACTGTAGCCTCAATACAGGGACGGGTGCAGTGCCACTGCGTCACCGGCGCCACCTGCACCCCCATTCATATCATTATTATTTTAAGCACACTGTAGCGTAACTTAAGGGTGTATTAAATTGGGCGCCAGACAGACCACTAAGTCCGTCAATACATTATATGAAAGTAAATTAAAGCACACTACGAAGCAAAATTAAATCAAGTTGAAATCCATATATTTAACACAAATTCAGGACAAACAAACATTTCATTCTTTGGGTAACTTTTGAAACACAACATAACCAAAAATGTCCCAACACTTTGGGGTTTTATAACCCTCAAAAAACAGTCCAAAGTTTATGTCCGTTCAAAAAAGGAAAAAATACATTAATGAAGCAAAAGGGGCTTGAGAGCTGAGAGGGTGTGTGTGGGGGAGTGTGTGTGTGTGGGTATCTTATAGTGGGGAAAAAGGAAGGGGAGCCTGGTTTGGGAAAACAGGGGAAGTCTGGAGATGAGGTAGGAGAGAGAGGGGGGGGGATATCACCTGTCCAGGGTTTTTTGGAGTAGAGGTTGAGTTGACAGTCGTCTTCTCCCAGTCATTCAAACATGAACTGATCCATGCCGACTGGATCATGCAGATCCCTGCCCTCAACAATCCCAGTAGAACCCACAGTGGTTGAAAGATCCAGAGAACCAAGGCAAAAAACTCCAAAAGTTCAGCACCTCCACAAAAACATTAAAGGGCTTTACCTCCTTTCCACCTTTCTCCTTTCTTCTCCACTGTCTCCTTTTTTCCTCTTGTTTCTCTCACCTTCTTCCCCAGGTGCAATCACTCCTAATCTTCTTCCCTTCACGACACGCCCCTTTTTTCCTCTTTCCACTCTCACACCTTTCCCAGGTGCAATCACTCCTAATTTTCTTCCCTTCAATGACACGCCCCTTTTTTCCTCTGCTGTGCAGCAGGTTGCCTCTGCACCCTGACTGCTACAACACATCTTGTACAACATGTTCACCAACAACACCAGTGATGGTTTGGCGCTTACCTGAGAGCTGTCTCTGAACTGCACTGTCTTGGATTCAGCATCAGGACACCAAGTAAACAATTTTCCTGGGTTGAACATCAATAATAATGCTGCCCTCTTGTTCGTTTTTTTTTTTCAAAGTTGAAGCTCCGCTCTCGTATTGGTTTAAACGCAGACAGTCCGAGATGGAAGTAGAGAAAAATACTTGCAACCAAGCATCAAATTTGACGACTTGAATGCCACTTTTTTTTTCTCTCTCATTCAATTTCCGGGGACAGCTTTTAACCGCGGACAGGGCAGCCTAATCGGGGACTTTCGCTGGAAAATCGATATTATATAAATATTCCGATCTAACATGAGTCTTTGCCTCATCCTGCCAGAACCCCAGCACATCATGTTATCTGGGACTGTACCCACTCCATTGAGGCAGTTACACTGCAGAGTTTCAGAGAACAGTAATGACACTGAGGCGGAAACAAGAAGACAGACAATTTACACATCCACCTGCTGTGTATAAGACACATTGTCCAAACTGTTAGCCAACTACAAACAGACTCACCTCCCTCCTGAACTGCGCCCCAGCCAGTGACCCAACTGTCAGTACCGTTGTTGAATGTGTTGTCAATCGTTGCCAGACACACAGGTCTGATGTAGTCTGGATTTGGATGCAAAATGATTGTGTCCACACTCTTGGTCACTTCATTTGGGTTCTCGCCTCGAAGGTTCTGACGGCCAAGAGAGACCTGCCAATCGGTGGGACTTGCACTGATTAAAGATGACAGAAAGGCATTGGTTTCAGGAAGACAGTGGACCAAAAGCATGGCAAAAGTACTGACTGAAAGACATTTGTTTCGACTACCCACCTGAAGAAGCAGTGAGCAGCAGTCATTACCCACTCTCTGTTGATGAGGGAACCACCACAAACATGGCCGCCAAATATCTGCAGACTGACCTGCCAGGGCCAACTTCCAGGTGGCGCGTCTTCACCTCCAACTATCCTGGTGTTCAGGGGAGTCATGCCACACACTGCAAACAACACACAAGGTATTGAAGATGGATCTAAAGTATCTCTGTCGGTTCACAAAGGGGTTCACATTATTTTAGAGAAAACAATCAGGACAAAAATGTTTGTAATAGAACTTGGAAAAAACAACAGCTAAATAACTAGACAATAAGTTGTTACAGTATATGGTTGTATTTTAATTTGTAAAGGACATTTTGTTTAGCTCTTGTATAGTTATTTGTGCATATAGACAATGTATTCTTCTGGTGTTTCTTAAGTATCCCTTCACTGTGTGTTCAATTTAAGAAGTGTTAGTTCAAAGTACATTTGAAAATTGAGCAGAGTACATCAGACACTTGTGCATCAAAGTAAGTACTTGCAGCTCTAGAAGATGAGAAAGCACAGTCGGAAGAGCAATTAGACATTGAACTTGTGGACTCAGAAAGACAAGACATTGAAAAATGTCAGAGAACGGTGTGGAGATTTTGAAAAACTCAAGATTGGGTTGTTGCAATCACCTTCTCAAGTTGAAATAGGTTAGACGATCAGAGAGACCCAAAAGAAAAAATGCTTCAGTATAACAGTGATTAACAAGGAAAGAAAAGTTTATGTCAAGGTATGAGGTTAAACTGACAAGGCCTAAAATTAAGAAAGAAGGCTCAAAAACTGATTTAAGTGAAATGTTTAAATCCATAGAAAAATTGGAGTCAATTAGAAAAAATTAGACAAAATAAACCAAAGAAAGGGTATAGTTTGTTGGTTAAACTGGATAATATCGTTGTTATTGTAGCAATATATGACTTAAAAATTGATTGATAATTCTTTTTACGAAAGAATTCCAAAAGTATTTGGTTGGTTAACATGTCGTGAATATAAATCTTTGTAAATTTGGTGGAGCTGTTGTAAAAATGTGTTCCAGTTACTGACATCTACTGGTTTAATTGTGTGTTGCCAAAGTGTTCAGCATGCGGCATTAACATTGAAGCAATGTGTGCTGCAGGAGCTATTGCCCATTGTAGGACACAGAAGGAGAAGCATGATTGAAGAACATGAAAGTTAGTTTAATTTGTAATGGACATTTTATTAAGCTTTTGTATAGTTATTTGCACTGATAAATGTTTGTGTCTTTATTTACTTAATTTTTAGTTGTTCACAGTGTTTGCTGAGAAAAAGGAAACACATTTTGGTCAAACATCACTTGGACTGTGGCTTATATGTACTGGAAGAACAAACTTTAGAGCAGTTAGAGGTCAAAAAGCAGAAAGCGAAAAAAACACTACATACGTACAAAAATACACTATAAAAGTAAAAGACAATAAAATAACAGAAGTTAACTGGAAAATACTGAACCATTATCAGAGTGTAGTGGTTTATGGCCTGAGAGAAAGTGTAAAAACTTGGATGTAACTAATTAAATAAAACTGCATCATTGTTGGTAGCTTGAGTTGATTCCTCTAAAGAAAACTTGGAAACTTGTAAATGGGTGTTTTTTTGTGCTCGGGGTTATGAGTCTAAAAAATACTACTGCTTAAGTGGTTAGATCAAGCCTTAAAGGTTAGCTGTCCTTCATGCCATCAAGTACCACATGGAGTGTGCTCAAAAAAAGTTAACTGTCAAATTGAAACCCCTCCTACATTAGAGTGTCTCAAACTGGCTGTCCAATTTCATCTCCTGCCTTGACAGTAGGAAAAGACACTCGGTGGTCCGTAATCACAATAGCTTCAAAACAAAACAAAAAGAGCTCATAAAATACAGAATCACAAGGTTTCTTTCATGGGAGTATGACAATGGCATGGATGATTACTACGGCAGGATTCCTGACGGGTAAGATGAGTTCATTGCTCCTATGGCTTCCATCATCTCGATGCCCCAACTAAAAATTAATGAATAATAATGTAATTTAATTATTTTGATTCATCATCTGTAAGATTTGTTCCTTATGCTTTACCTTTAATAACTGCTCAACACTTTATAGAAAAACTGTTAAGATGATCAGTTCCACATTTGCATTTTCAATTTAACCAGTCAAGTATTAAATGAAGCAGAAATAGGAGCATAATGAAAGGTTTCCTCCATCTGCTATTGCTGAATATGTATATACATTATATTATGTGATTTAATGTAATTCCATGACAGCAATAAAGCACACAGAACTGGACTGATACATAACAGGAGTGTTCAGAAGATCAATGACAAAAAATATGTTGACTGTGTAAACTTCAAGCCAAACAAATGTTTCTAATGATGACAAGAAATAGAAGAACCTAAAATCATAGAGAAGAGGAAAAAATGTGAATTTGGGACTAAAAATTAGTTACCAACATTTATGGATTTTCAATTAATGTCAGTCTGAGTTGACTAGATAAGAGGAAGCCAGTACAGTATTTCCTTAAAACGCACCATCTAATCATGAAATACATTATAGACACAAGGAAGTCTTTAGTCGTGTTGAAATCATGTCCATTTTTAGAAACTCTCATGTTGTGACCAAATAAGGATACAAGGGATGACAATACAGCTTTCTTGATGTCAGGAAATACTGTGAGATAACAAAAATAGAAATAAGGCCTCCTACATGTTGCCATGTCACAACTGTGTCTCATTAAATGCCAGAATAAACATTTGAAGCTCCTAAAAATAGGATAATTATGATATCGAACTACAATCATAAATGATCAGAAAGAGATAAACGTCTCCAAAAAGTCTTCTGGAATATGTTTCAAATGAAAGATTATGTAGGTTCAGAACCTTTTCTGACTCTGGCTCTCTCTAGTGGCATTATAGAGCAACACAACAGCAGACATTTTCTACATACATAAACTTGATCAATTTTCAAACATTATCTCGATGCACTGCCTGCTGTCACTTGAACTTATCCGTTGATTAAAACTGAAACATGAAGGTTTTTTTTTTTCTTCTCAGTGTTAAAAGTTGCACTGTGTTTTAATATCGATGCTGTGGCCTGGAAGACCTTACAAAACAACGCTGAAGGATTTGGATACCAAGTTGTGCAGAGACAATCTGAGTAAGTCAAATTCATAGATTTAAAGGGAAATACAGGTTTATAATTTGTCAATTGTCTACAAATTAGTTCTGTTCATTTCTTTTATTTCTGCTGTCATTGATGTTATGTCAGAAACACTCAAGTGTTGAGCATTTTAACATAGAAAAAAGGATTATGATTGATTTTGTTTCACTTGTCTCAATAAAAAAGTCTCTTTCACTTTTCTCTGGTTTTATTTCATCAGCATACTGGTCAGTGCTCCTCTTGAACAATATTCTCAGACAGGAAGAGGAGTAATCTATAGATGTTCCACCACTTCCTGTCAAAGACTGTCACTTCAAAGTAAGCAGCTACTCATTTCCCTATGCTGCTTTATTAAATATAAAGCTTTAGTTTATATATTAAGAAAGCGGCACCCTGAGAGAATATTTTCATGTTTTTTTGGGGGGGTGGTTTTTTACGCAGCACCAGAATTTGCAGTCAACATGTCCCTTGGTCTGGCAATGGCAAATGATCCTGCAACACAAAACACATTGGTAAGCAGAAAAACTGCAGAGCATCTTTCTAATATCAACGCATTGATCTGCAAATGGACATGTACTGTACAAACAATGGTCCTTATATTTGACATTATCCCGTTTAAGATCATCTTAATAACTTTTTGCTAATATTTTTGTAGGTGTGTGGACCAACCATCCCAAAAGACTGCCGAAGTATCACCATGTATGACGGTGTATGCATAGAAATAGGCAGTAACAATGGGGTCCTACGTTCAATGCCCTCTGCCCCTAAAGGTAAATATTTGTTTTTTTTTTTATAAGAGTAAGAAACATTTAATCATAGAAGTGTCGTAAAAGGTTCAATAATATTTGCACATAACTGAACATTTAATTACTTTGGAAGCACAACAGAAGATGCTCAGTGGCAGGAATCAAAGCATCAGAGTACTTTTCTTATTGCCAATACAGATACATCTGACCAGGCAGACACTACACTCATCATCAATGTAGAAAAAGATGTTTGATAAGTGTTAAAGTACTCGACTCCTCTTTTCGACAGCGTGTCCACCCCAAGCAGACATTGCATTCCTGTTGGACGGCTCAGGCAGTGTATATCCCAACCAATTTACAACAATGAAGAATTTTGTAAAGGAGATGATCAGCTTGTTCCAGGGTGACACAAAGGTAGGATTGAGTTCATGCGGGCCAGTCAAACCATAACATTTTTTTTTAATATCTTTAGCTTTATATGATATTATTTTGTGTTCTAGTATCATTTTACCAATCTATAAACATATCACTGAACTAATCATTTTCTTCCTTGTTGCAGTTTGCCATTGCTCAGTTTTCCGATCAGTTCAAGATCCATAATTACTTTAATACATTTGATGCTACAAGATGGAAGGATCAAATTAACCAAATACAACAGCTCGGTGGAGAAACTTATACAGCAAGAGCCATCCGTCGTGTTGTGTAAGTGCATTCAAAATGTCGATGACAGTTCCTGCTTTGATCATTTACAGACAGGAAGTGGATTGTAAGATTTCTAATATTTAACAGTTTAAAATTCACTAACAATTTTCATGGTATGTGATGTTTTAAAGATTTGAAATTGCACATTATTCAGGACTGCACTGTGCTTTTCCAAAGTTTAGGGTTAAGACCTTCATGTTACAAAAAGATAGTGGAGCAACTCAGGTTTTATTAATGTGCAATGATGACACTGGACTGATACGAATCAGGAGAACTTTAATGAATGTTGTTTTTGTCAAACCCTACTGCCCCTATCAATAAGACATGTTTATCATTAATACTGCAAAGTTCTAATTGACACAACTGACATCATTATACTTATAATTTGATTTTGTTTTTGTGTTTTTGTACACTGACTTCTATTGTATGAAAAATTCTCGTAGTGCTCAAAGAGTTTAAAAATCATTTTTTAATATTTACTTTTATTTAAAACAAATATTAACCAACAGTGATATACTTTGATTAAATTCTAGTTGAAGAAGGAGCAAAAATACCCACTTTTATAATATTATTGAACTTCCTGTTTTAACACCTCACAAACAAGAATCACAATCTGTATCAAAAGCAGGTGTCTTTTTTCTCTTTTTTTCCAGCGACCAGATCTTTTTCAAAGATAGAGGTGCAAGGACAGATGTGAAGAGAGTTTTGATCATAATTACAGATGGAAAATCTAATGGCAGATATGACATGGATACAGCAGTACGATCTGCTGAAAGCAACAAGATAGTTCGATTTGCTATCGGGGTAAGTTGTATCTGTGTTTATAGCTTTGTCTTTTTTTTTCCACCTGCATCAAATGTGATCAGTAAGAGTTTAAGCAGAGCCTGTATTTGACCTACAAAGTACAACATGTTGAACACTGTTTTCAAACATCTCTAGGTTGGGTCTGCATTTAGTTCACTGGCTGCGAAAAACGAACTACATAGGATTGCATCTTCTCCTTCAGCAGACCATGTGTTCAGGGTGGAAAGCTTTGAAGCGCTTGATAAAATACGAGACGTTTTGCAGAAGAAAATATTCTCTATTGAAGGTACGAATGTAAACTCATTATAGATCTAATTAAAATGAATAACATTTGTCTTGTTATAAAAATTACGAGTTTGTTTTGTCAGTTATTAAAAGACTTTTTTCATGCTGACCATCCATTCATTGAATGTAAGTCAACAGTAATAGAGTTGTTTTCTTTAGTACACCACAGTAAATCCAATGATACAAATAAGAAGTAGGATAATTCAAACTACATGCAGAGCAAAGTATTTGTCATTTATGTTGCTTTCACAGGATCTCAATCGGCTGGAGAGACACTGAAAAGAGAAATGTCTCAAAGTGGATTCAGTGCAGCTTATGCTCCTGAGGTAATTACAATTACAAGATATCCACTAGGCAGTAATAAACTTTTGAATGTGTGAATTTTTTGAAAAACACGTTGTTGAAATGTCTCAAAATTAATTAAAGGGATTATGGATGAGTATCGTTGGTGCTAACCAGTGGAAGGGAGGCTTTGATCGATACACAGCCACACCCAGGAGCTTTGAACCTGAAATGTTGTCTGACAGTTACCTGGGTAAGAACATGCAATTTTTCTTGTGCATTTGTATCACTAACCTTATGAGACAATGATTAACAGTCCTACAAAGCTGGTTATCAACCTGATAGGTAAACCCAGTTTCCAAGAGTGCGTTCAAATAAAGGGGTGGAGTGAGCCTCATTCAACCTTTCACAATCATCACTGCGTCTGACGCCAGCAGATCATCAAATCTAACAAACACTGAACAAACTATATTAATAATATAAAGATGGTAAAAAAAAACTGCAGGCTGCCATAGACTAAAGTTGTATAAATGCAGGTATGACAACTGGCAGGTAAAAGAAAAATCTGACTCTGACTCTTTCATGTGGCGAGTATAACAGTTTGAGAAGTTATATTTCAGCTGCAGCTCTGGTGATCACAAACAGAGGGACATGGAGACACTAAACATTAACATAAAAATATAATTCAAAGCCATAAGAAGGATATCAACACTGAAGTTACCTCGCTAACCCAAATCTTGCATCGGAGTTCAGGCCCCTGGTCAGGTTGCTGGCCCTCTCCTCCGCTGTGCCATCCAGAAACAATGACTCTCTTATTCCAGGATACTCCATAGCAGTTGCCAAAACAGTGCAAGGCTCATTAACAATTGTTGGTGCTCCAAGACATGGTCACGTAGGAACTGTGATGGCAGTCCAAGAAAACAACGCTGCACAAATGATCGATCCAACCAAATATCAGGTTTGTGTTTACACTTCCGAAAAGAGGCTATAAAAAGATGTCAAGCAAATTAAGAATACAAGCTTATTTTACTCTTCTTCTTGTATGTGATTATATGGTTGATGATATGCCACTTATTTCAGTTTCAGATTGGGGAATATTTTGGGGCTGAGGTTCGTGCAATGAATTTGGATCTTGACAACTTCACTGATCTAATCCTCATATCAGCCCCGATGTACGTAGACGATGACAGAGAGGGAAGAGTTTATGTTTGCAGCTTAACTGGTTTGGTAAATTACATTAATCTAGTTTTATTTATGAAGTTGCATATTTCTTGCTCTGCGACCATTGAATCTCATCCTTGTGTTTTCACCAGAAAGTGGACTGTCACTTAGATTCTCCATTGGTACTGAGAGGGGCTGAATCTGACAAAGGAAGGTTTGGGTCGTCTCTTGCCGTATTGCCTGATCTAAACAGCGATGGTTTCAATGATTTGGCTGTTGGTGCACCTTTGGAAAATGACATGAAAGGCAGTATCTACCTATTCCATGGCGAGGGAGGACAAAGAGGAATTAATCCTGATTTCTCACAGGTTAGCATTATTGAGAAGGCAGAAAAGCTGCAATTTTATTTTAGATTTTTAAATGTTTCTGCTTTCAAGTTTTCCCCTCAAGCCTATATAAGATCTTGTACCATGTAAAACATAGCTGGTGTACACTTAACTATACAAAAAAACATACTTTGACTCATTGTCTACATTCATTGGTTTCTGAAGAGGTTTTATGAACACCAACTATACAGTTGCTTCATTGGGAATGCTAACTCCAATTAATAACCTGCTAACTAATAAGTAGGCTTCCTGTAAAACCTATTCTAAGTTATCATCTCATCTTTCCACCTAACAGTTTAAAGCAGGGTTTCTTAACTTTTTGACCTTGGGGCCCAACATTTTCAGGGCAAGGTAGTCTGGGGCCCAATCGAGTGAATGGTTCTGATTTAACTTTTGCGGTCATTTTTATTTAATAGCTATTTGTGTCACTATGTTGTAATAATGAATCCTGTTCTTCATTTGTATGTTTTTTAATCAATATATAACCTATACATAGGCTAATTATGCATAAAACCTTGCACAAGTTAAGATCATTTAATTAATTTTGCTCATATAAAACCATGTTTAAGTGCATGTTTGTCAAATAAGTAACACAATATAAACTTAGCAACAAAAGCAATAAAATTAGGTGCTCAATGAATTTAGGTAAATTTGTTGAAATTAAAATGAGCATTCTGTTTTGTGTAGCGCTGCCCCCGTTGCTGTCATTATTTTTTCGTTTTAAGAACCTCTCCATGACGTTTCCATTCAGATTCAGGCCCCGTTTACACGGAGACGCTGTGACAGCAAGACGAAACATTTGGACATGCGCAGTAGTCGACAACAAACAACAATGGCGGCGGCTATGTGCTTCAGCAGCTATTCGCGTTGTATCGTCTTTTAAAACAGAACCTTGATATGATACATCGTGTATGTCGCCGCCAAAAGAGCAACGAATACTTGCGGCAAATAGTTCAACATTTACCCAAGCACAGGGCGACCATATGCAGCATTTAGATAAAACCTGGGAGAACTAGCCGCTAAACAGGATGTTGTGGAGGAAGTGGTTATACTGCTGAGTGTCGCGCGTGTCGCGTTGTAAAGTTCCACTACTTCTAACTGATGATACTGCCTCTGGTGGTCGGAGAGTATACTGCAGGCCAACGATCACGGCCCTTAGGGCCCACAGATGCAAACATATTATCCCCTTGCGGCCCTGCAGGTGGCGCTCGCGGCCCTTCGAAGGGCCCTATGGTTAAGAAACCCTGGTTTAAAGGGATCCTTCACCCATTTGCTTGCAGTTTTGTATTATTAGAAACCTGGTAGTGTCACGTTCGCTGGTAGGAAACAGGGAGGAGGACCCAAGTGCGGATAAATAAGATTTATTTTAACTAAAAAGGCAAAACACAAACTTACTTAATAAATCCAAAATGAGGAACAGAGCATATCCAAAAAACAAAATCCAAAAACCACAAGGAGCAAGGAGACAAACCATGACAAAAGACACCGACAAACTGCACCAACAAAAGACATAAGACAATGATCCGACAAGAGGGAAAGCAAACACAGAGACTATATAGACAGGGGTAATCAGACACAGGTGAGACTAAACAGACAGGTGAGGACAATCAGGGTAATCAAGACAGGAGGGAAACACAGAGAGGCAGGAAACTAGACAACACTGAAAACTACAAGGTAAAACATGGAACACAAGGAACTAAAGGATGTATGAAAACAGAATCACAGGGAGAAGACAATACCGAATAAAACTGGAAACACTAACGACTAAACAAGTAAACACCAAGAATCATTCACACAAGTAACATTTTTGAATGATCATGCATCCCACCCTCATTTTCCCCTGAGATGGAAAAGCTCTGTAGGCCTATATAATCAAGGTCTGATAATTAGTCTTATTAGAACACACAGGGAAGTATGACACAAATTCACGATTTTTGCGTTATTGGAGGCTGCTTTTTGACCACTGATACGACAGACCTATTACAGATCAGTGGGCGGGTCCTCACTCCCAGAATTGAAACTTAATGTCCACCATATTGCTAAGCTAACAAGCTTTATGGAGAAAGCTAATAAGAACCGAGAATGCTACTCCAGGGGGACATGAAACATGAAAGAGAACTTGAGGAAACGTCATAAGAAGAAGGAACACACAAAAACAAGATTCTATAAAAACCCCTTCAAGTTCCCTGATCATTACGAAGCAGGAGCTGGAAGGACATTTTGAAAAGGTCCACTATGACACAAAAAGGCACGAACAGATAGTTATCCCACATGACATCCCGACTATTAAACCTCCTGAATTCGACCTGGAGACTGGCCCTCCAAAATGGAAGGAAGCAGAGCATACAGTATGGCGTGTAAGATCTGCATCAACCACTGGGCCGAAAGGAGCCCCGTCTCAGCTCTACAAGAATGCACCAGATGTGCTACGCTATCTTTGGAGGCTCACAAGAATAGTGTGGCAGAAGGGAATAATACTTAAGGCGGGGCGAAGGGCTGGAGGGCTGCTAATTCCCAAGGAGAAAGGATGCGACAGACATAAGTCATTTCCGGCCAATCTGCCTTCTCAATGTTGAGGGGAAAATCTTCTTCAGCGTGATAGCACAGAGGTTGTCCACCTACCTGGAGAAGAACAAGTACATTGATACATCCATACAGAAGGCTGGCATTCCTGGGTTCTCTGGTTGCTTGGAGCACACCACTATGATCTGGCACAAAATCCAAGCAGTGAAGAAAGACAAAAGAGACATCCATGTCATCTTCCTTGACCTGGCCAATGCCTTCGGATCAGTTCCCCATAACCTCTTCTGGGAATCTTTCAACTTCTTCCACGTTCCATCATCCATCACTAGTCTTGTCACGACCAGAACAGAGACTCAAGCGTACGACTCAGGGTAAGAGCAAAAAACAATCCTGTTTATTACAGGCAGGGTTCGGTACACGGGTAATCAGTCAGTTCCAGGCAGAAGTACAAAAAACGGCAGGCAGGGTTCGGTGCACAAAGATCAGTCAGTTCCAGGCAGAAATGGCTCGGCGTCCCACGCTACATAACTAACATCAGCCTCTTCGGCAAAGGGGTCCTTGAACTGCCAATCACAAGCCTCACCGAAGAGTACAAGTGCTCTAAAGTAACACTTCAGATGACTTTAAAGGACTCCAGAGACACCATCCGAAGCGGAGCATCATGCTACGTCAGCCCTCAGGCACAGTGACATTGTAGGGCAGGAGTGCCCATTGCCCAACCAGTCAATCGCGGTCTACTGGTTGACCGCGGACTGATTCCCAGTCCACTGCGAGTCAACGTAAATATTGCACAATCACAGCCAGCATGACATCACGAGGAGGGGCTGCGGACGTCTTCGCACCGACCGCGTTGCTATGATTGGCGACAGAGCGAGATATGTATTGCAAGATATGTATGATAGGAAGTTGACAGCTGTCAACAGTAGCTAGCAGCTAGTCAGAGCGTTTACACACTCCCAAACTTAACGTGTGTGTGTGTGCGTGCGTGCGTAAGGAGGGAGGGAGGGGTTGTGATGTAAAGGATGGAGGGAGGGGATGTGATGTAATTGATTTTAATGTTCAGCACTTTACATATAAATTGCTATATAAATAAAGATGATTGATTGATGCCTTGTGGTTGTGTGACAACAAGAAAGAGCGTTGCGAAGTTAGTTACTGCAGACTGGAAACAACGTGTGTGGGTTTGACATTGGACTGGTAGATCACGGGAAGTTGGCTACTTGAAAAGTAAATCTTGGGTCAAAAAAGGTTGGGCACCCCTGTTGTAGGGCATGTCCAATTGGGAAGAGGAGGCTTTGACCTTTCAGCAAGTAAGACAACTTGTCATAAGGCCCTTAACATCAGAGAGGAGGAAAATGGTAGTCGACGAGGTGCGCTGTCAGGAAGTGGCAGAAAGAAGAGCAAAGGCTGTCTCTCTTGTCAAGCAGGGGCAATGGATGAGGTGGGAAGGCCTGGAAATTAGAAAGTTCAGCTGGAGGGAGCGCTGGGAAATGGAGGCAAGCAACATCAACTTCATCATCAGAGCCACCTATGACGTTCTCCCATTTCCAAAAAATCTCCACCAATGGTATGGCGAGGACCCAACCTGTGCCCTCTACCCAAATCCAGCAACTCTCAAGCACATCCTGACCGGTTGTTAGACCAGTCTCACTCAAGGCCGTTACACCTGGAGGCACAACCAGGTCCTCAAGGATCTGGCAGCAGCTCTTGAAAACAAGAGGATTACAACCTCACGGCCCCAACCTTCACCCAAGAGAGACAGAAAAAGCCCAACCATCCCCCTACTAAACCAGAAGTTAGACAACTCGGCCAGACTTGGTACTCAGGTCCCCATCACTGAGGTCCGTCTACACCACAGAGCTCACAGTCCCATGGGAGAATTTAACTGAAGAGGCCTATGAGCACAAGAAACTGGGCTACTCAGAACTGGCAGCAGACGTTCAACAACGAGGATGGAAAGGAAAAGACTCTCCAGTTGAAGTAGGATGCAGAGGTTTTGTGGCTTCTTCCACCATCAGGCTGCTGAAAGACCTTGGCATCCATGGACAAGCTCTGCGACAGACAGTGAGGTCAGTCTCTGAGGCGGCCGAAAGAAGCAGCCAATGGATCTGGATCAAGCGGAAGGACCCTTGCTGGGCTCAAAGAGCAACAACATAACCTGCTCACTAATCCCCCCTCTAGCTGAACTGCTAAACAGACTTTTCCAAGCCAGCAGCTTCAGCAAACAATGAATAACATGGAAGTTACACCTCACCGACCAGAGACAGCTTCTCCAATCCTCAAGATGTCAATCTGAACTGCCGAGCGGGCTTTTCCAAGCCAGCAGTATCCGCCACAAACAACAAGGAAGTGACACCGACTATCCAGTCGGTCGCTGAAGGAGGGTGCCCAACTCTCTCGCTCACTTCCTGGATCCTGGATACTATCACATAGAGGTCACAAACAGGGTCTACGATCAGCTCTATGCTTGATTTTGGGAACAGGGCGTCACCAGTTAAACAACTGGGCAATTCTCATGATTGGGCAGGGGACAAAAGCTTAGATTTGATCATCCTGGAGCTGGCCACCTTTGATAAGGGTGTCTAGTGTTAAAAGGCCTGTACACTGTGACTCAAAGGTACACTACTGATGATGTGTCCCATGGTTCATGATTCCCTGACTATCTTGTATGGGTCCCTGACCCGTTCCTTGTGAGTCCCTAACTCGTTCTTATGGATCCATGTCCATAACCTACTCTATCTATTTATATGAATGGTTGTTTCGTACCCTTTTGATGACTTGTATCTATTAGAATGGTTGTTTCTTATACTTTTCATAATTTCAGTCCCTGACTATTTATAGTCCAGGAAAGTATTGGTTTGTGTGCATGTAAAACACTTTGGTCAGCTGAAGCTGTTCTAAATGTGCTATATAAACTTGATTTGACTTGACTTTTGCTTAGATTCCCAAGATTTACATCTTTCCCATGTCTGAGATACAGCTCTCACGCCACTCTCAACATCAAGGCAAATCTCATGTGTATTACCACCCATTGGCACAATGGACAGTTTTCCATCATGTCCCGTATTTCATGATTCTGTAAAAGGAGCAACACAGCTACAGTGGGAGTTGCCTGCTGTGCTGTGAACTATTTGAGTTGTCTCCTGAACCATCAGCAACAATGTGTCCTTATATCAGTCAAATCATTCACTGCCCCTTATTATGTCTCCTTTTCACCATAAAATATACAAAGTAGAAGATTTACATGACAAATAAAAAAATCTTTCTCTAAATATATCTTTAAAAAAAAAAATCATGTTTAATCAACCAAAATTGTGTAAATATGATTATGTCTGCTTTAATATTGTGCATTTCTATATCAGTTCAAATGAGGATTATTTTTTGGAACCAGCACAAGTGGAAACTTGAGGAGCTGCAGCAGTTGCACTTTCATATTGGCTTCATTTTTCAACAAACAGGATTGCCTCTGAAATATAATCCATACATTTTCCCTCTACAGAGAATCACTGGTTCTGAAGTCATGTCAGGACTGATGTTCTTTGGCATGTCGGTCAGCCAGTCGTCTTTTGACCAAAGTGGAGACAGCCTGCCAGACTTAGCAGTGGGCTCAAAGGGCAGTGTTGTTTTACTAAGGTAAGAGGTTCTTATTATGCAAATAAGTCTCTACCTTTGGTGCTAATTTATCAATGAAATGTTAAAATTTTCATTGTAATGTATACCAGTCAGAGGTTAATAAACCAAATTGATAGTTTCTTTGCTCTGATTTAACACAAGTATTAACCTGTAAGGGATTGATTCAGGCCTCTTAAACTAGTTTGGTCTTCTGTTGGACCTAAACTGAAGTTTGTGTTTTCCTGCTTTGTTCATTTCCAGATCAAAGCCAATAGTGATGGTTGAAGCTACAGTAACATACAATCCAAACCAAGTCTCCACTCAAAACTCAGACTGCTCAACACCATTGACAAACAAGGCTACAATCTGCTTTTCCATGACCAGAAACACTCCAGTGGATACAGGTTCCTATATCTCTCTATTTCTCTAAACCACGTAGGTACTGTCTCTCTAATCCAGGACTTTCTGTGACAAACGTCTTAATAACTTTAATCTATTTCAGCTCAAGCAAGGATCAACTACACTCTTACGCTGGACGCCACCCGCAAGGCACCAAACAACCGAGCTTTTATCAGAGATAAGATACGAGAGGAGACCAGATCAATTACTCTTGTTTTACTACAAAAACAATGCAATGATATTGACTTCTTTGTTCAGGTGAGCTATCAGACAACAAAAACGAAGTCTTGTACATCCTGTAGAGTCAGCTTTTGAATGGCATTAGAATAAGTTACTTTAACTTGCTTCTTACACACTGAAATATGTCAAAGTATTTCTTAATCTTCTTGCAGGCTTGTCCTGTGGATGCTCTAAATGAACTGCGCAATGAACTCAGATTCACCTTTGAAGGCTTGCTCTCTAACAGAGGTCTGAGCCCAAGTCTTGCCCAGCAGGCTCAGACGACAAAGTATTATCCTGTAAGTTATCTTTGTAGATTCCTTAATTCATTGATTGGTTTGAAATTGCAAACACTTTTAAGATGTCTGTATTGAAAACATTGAACAACAAAATTTCAACAAAATGCTATTTCTGATGTAAAATAAAACTTTTAAGGCATTATTTTACATCTGTGATTTCTTGTCAATAAAATCATACATATCAAGATATTTAACATAATGAGGCTCTGTAATGCAATATGATTCTTTCTAAGCAATGTTCATTCATAACTACATTTAATTCTTAAGTAGGTACACAAACCTATAACTGATGTTTTGCGTGCTATCATAACCAAATGTGTTTTACCTCATTCTCTCTTCCACAGCTCGGATTCGAGATCAACTGTGGCAAAGACGGCAAATGTGTAGATGACATGAAAGTGGATTTCAACTTCACGAGGTGAGTTGCAAACATCTAGCCAGTCAGATGACAAGAGACAGTTTACACGCTCACATTCAAAAGTATGCCAAGAATTATTAGGGAATTATAAGGGAAAATTGCAAAAATCTGGGAATAAATTCCTTACCAGATTGGCAAAATATCTGATAAAATTCCCTCAGTACAAGCCAAGGTCAAGCCTTTCGCTCAGTGAATTGCTGTGCCTTTTTGAGCAGCTAGCTCAATTCAAAAGCACCCCACAGGTTGTGATTGCACAACAATGCTTGAACAGAATTCTCTTATTAGTTTTGGTTACGCCATAATGATAATGTGTAATTTCAAAGCTTTACAATGTTGTGGAAGGGCGACCGGCATGACACACAGCAACTAAAGCTACATACACCCACACAATCATGACACACAAAGGCACACACACGAAAACACACACACACAGCGCTGTTTCCCGCTGCCTGCTCCAACATTAAATTAAAACATCTTCCCTCCTTTACGCCTCTGTTACAACTTTTGCAAGGTGGAAATGAGGCAAAACAACTCACCTCACTATTCTGCCTCCATGATACTGGAGATAGTGGCGTCAGTATCCTGCTTTAAACTGACATCTGAAAGAGCAATAGACCTTTTTTCCTTTACCTACACCTTTCTTTTTCCTTGTCATCTGTCAGATCTTCAGAGGTTAGAGTTGGCATCGATGAACTGTTGAATGTCACTGTCTCAGTGGAGAACTCAGGAGAAGACTCCTACAACACTCATGCCATTCTAACATACCCCGCTGGACTCTCCTTCAGGAAGTTTACGGTTGTGCAGGTGAAGCGTTAAGATCAAGTCTGTATCAAGTTCATCACTGGTCTGATTTTCTTTCATGAGTTTTCATGGAGAAAACTTTTTTTTATTTGTTTTTAATACAGGGAAGAATTGAGTGCAATTCGTTGGACAGTGAGGATGGTTTATCACGAGGAAAGACAGACTGCACTATTGACCAGCCTATTTTCAAGAGTGGCACTACGGTTTGTTTGTTATTTTATTTTAGAAGGAGTCATCTCTCTGCTGTAGAAATATCTCTAATGGCTCTCACTTCCTCAATTTTAGGCTCTTGTCATTGTCTCCTATGGGATTCAAACCAACAGTCAACTTGGCAACAATATTTTTTTTACTGAAAATGCTACCAGGTACAAAAATATTAGGTATTCAGTTTGTTTATGTGCAATAGTCAAATCCCAATTTGTAAAATGATTGGACCTCTCCTTTAGTGGGAATCAGGAGCACTCCCCCTCAAGTAAACTCTACAAAATGAAGAAGATCGATGTGAAGTACAGCATTTTTGCAACAATTGAAAGGTTTGTGTTGCATTGTGTTGAGCACAATTGATAACTTAAAACTAATAATTATAGAAACTTTGTTCCTTTCATTCAAAGTTGACATTTTATTAGCTAATATTGAGCTTGTCTCTTTAGTTCCCTCAGCTACAACAATTTCACCTATGGAAAAAATGACTTGCAGAAACCAATCCAACATACAATTTCGGTAAAATCTATAATCATTATAACAGCGATTATTTTTATATGTATTCTCTATTTAAACACAACTTTCCTCTCTCTAAGGTCACAAATGAAGTCAGAGCTCTGAATTTCACAGTAGTGATCAGGGTGCCTGTAAAACTTGGTGATAAAGACATTTGGGTGGAGTCAAGCAGTTTTCAGGTAAGTTGAGAATTCCCTCCGATAAAAACTCTTAATTTGAGCTTTTTTTGTTTGCATCTTCAGCCTTACATACATTTGCATTATCGTGGTTATATGAGGATAAGATGTCTGTTAAACTGAATAATCAGATTTTTTGGTTTTCAGATCCCGGAGTGTCAAAGAGAAATAGATGTGAAACCAAAAGTCACAGATTTCATTGCACAAATACAGAAAAATAAGATTGTGGTAAGTGTGCCTCTGCTGCACAGTTTGTTGCAAAGACTTAAAGCTTAAATGGTTAACCCCTTTGTTTCTTAGATTCCTTTAAAACATTCCACTGCAAAGTCTCTCTAAAATATGGCAAATATTTGATTTTTCTATATATGCAGAGTTTCTTAAACTGTTGGAATGCAGTCACTTAAAGGTCTTTGTCTTTCTCTGCTATTTTCCTTTTTTCAATCACAACAGGACTGCTCTGTAGCCACATGTGGTGTGTTCAAGTGCAAAACATTCATGGGAAGACTGGAGAGTAAAAAGTATCAAATCTCTGCCAACCTTAGCTCTCGATGGATAGAACAGGTAAATGATTTGTGTTTGTAATTTACCTGATTGAATTTGAAAGTTGCCAATATGTGGCTAATAATACCATTAGATTATATTATATATAATTATCCAATAACATTTTCAAACAGATTGGACTTCAATCTGCCAATTTCCTCTTGACCAGCACAGCCACTCTGGAGTACGACAAAAAACAGTACATTTTCTTTTCAACAGGATCTTCTAACACCCCCCCTGTTCGCAAGGTGATTGCACAATGATACAACTATTAATACTTTTAAATGAGTTTCTATCTAATCCACATCCTCTCTTTTTTCCTGACAGATTGAGACGGAGGTAGAGGTGTATCCTGAACCTGACTTCACCAAAGAGATTGTTGGAGGATCTCTGGGAGGACTGGCTCTACTGGCTTTGCTCACCGCTGGCCTATACAAGGTGAGATACTGCAGACAAACTCTTTCAGTTTATATGCAGCATGCAAAGATATTAATGGGGAAATATTATGGAAAATCCACTTTTACAGTGCATTTGAACATTTATTTGGGTAACCTGTGCAGGTCTGGGATTTTTATTAGGAATGATATCTACTGGGAAAACTCAGGGGGGTTAATTGCATTTAAAGAGACACACACCAAAACAAAACTTTGTAAGAGAGCATACAGGACCATAAACCTTCTCTGGTGCTTGATTGTTTTACTTTGACCAAAGCACTGCACAGGTTTTTCGTTCAGACCACAGGGACTGATTTAAATGTGGAAAAGGCGGATAATCGGTCCACTTTGAAATCATTTTGACTGTTCGAGTTTTTTAATATTGAGCTTGACTTATTGTGCACATTTGAATGTTTTCTGCTTTCAGGCTGGCTTTTTCAAGAGTAAGTACAAGCAGATGATAAGTGAGGACGCAGGAGAAGGAGGGAGTCCAGGTGGTGATGGAGAAGAACCTACACCAGAATAATGTTATATATTTATCTGCTTTGAAATTTCTGCCATCTAAACATGTCATTTTATTTTTTAATAGTTTATTTTTTAACCCTCACTTCAAAAACCTTTACTGTTGAATTTTCCTGGACTAAATTATCACATCAAAAATGATCAATATTTTTGTTATTAGAAAATATGTGTTTATGCTTTGTCAATGTTGTCAAAATTAATTTTCACTTGTCACAAAACTTGAGTCATTTTCATCTTCTTGTGTTGAAAGAAAGTCAAAGGTATAACATAAGTTACATTCAAGTTTTCCTTCATCTTCCTGAAAAAAACCGTTTGACACATTAAAAACATTATACAACAGTAAAATGTAAACTTCTGAAGTACCTCATGATTGTAACAATTCACTTTGAGTCAATTCAGAATCCACTATAAAATCCTGTTATTTCCATACAAAACAGCTACACAACCTCGCCCCTAGCTACATTTTTGACCAGCTTGTACCAAAAAGATGAATTGCACAGCACGCTTAGTGATGAGTCTTTGTTGTGATAAATTATTTTAAAAAAAAGAAGAAAAATAAAAAAAAGTCAGTGTCACGACAAAGGAGGCAACCAACACTTTGAGTACAGGTCACAAAGAGCTACATCATATTAAGTTTGTTCTCTCAAAAAATAATACAAGAAGGGGAAGAAAGAAGAAAGGATGAGCAAAAGGAAAAGGGTGTAACGTTGATGACAGCTGTCTGTCTCTCTCTCTCGCGCGCGCGCGCACAGCGCGGCACCGTAATACGTTGTACAGATTTGCCGTTTTTACGAGCAGCTCCCATACAATGTAAAGGTGAATGATTGGCACTTGCACCTTCTACAAATAGTTTTTTAATTGATTGAATGTGATTACAAACTTTACATAAGCTGATGTGAACACAGCACTCGCCCATATATGGCGAGCTGACACCTGTCACTCAGCAGGATGCCTGGATCTCTCCTCACACCACAACTTCTCTCCTGAGGCCGTTATTCCTCTAATCCTGCCTGTTTCTGCTCTCTATCACATCTAACAGGTTCATAATAATAAGCCAGCACACCATTATATGTAAAGGAATACATATTTTCTTCCTCTTTATTGACGGGAGTGACACTCGGATCCATGATTTTCTATGTTAAACAGACGGGGATTCAGTGGGACTCCCTTATGTTACGTCACAGCCGAATGCGGAAGTAAAGAGCAAAGACGTGCGAAAACGTACTAAAACGTCTCCAGGAGACCCTGGGGGTTATTAATTTCAGAATTTCTTTAAAAACAGTATTGTTAACGTATTTTCCTATGATTAGTTAAGTTTTGTCTTTAACCTGCAATATGCTCTTTAAGTGTGTTGCAATGACAATTTATGGGACAAATTGCACGTCTCTATCATGCAACTCTATCATGCCCACATCTGAGGCAGTTTTATCAGCACAGAGAAAAGCTCACGTAACAACATGAATACATTAATACATAAATTTACAATCTTCAGAGAAATTCAAAAAATAACTTTCAACAAAAACATGCTTACCCCTGCTCTTTCTCCCTTTCCCCCAGCCTGGCACCCAACATTGCCTTCCAATGGGAAAGGTTCTGTCATGTTTTGGGGTTATTGTGCTTCCCACGGATGTGTATTGTCTGTCTTCCCTGTCTGTCTGCTCCTCCTGTGTTTCCCTTCCCCCCCTTAATCATTATGGGAGTCAAGTGTGTCCACAGGTGTTCGGGATCTAATCAGCGCTGCATTTAAGTCTGCTCTCTCCCTGCAGTTGGTGCCAGATTTCTGTTCATCTCCCATTGGGTTGTACGCCTTGTGTCAGCTCTCTCTAGAAGATTTTGGATTTTTGGATGTTCGTGGTTTTCCCTTGTGATATTGACCCTCTCGTGTTTTTCCTCTCGTCAGCTCCCAAAACCAGCGTCACCTGCAACTCCGTCACTCGTCGTTTGTCCGTGTGAATCTGGCTTCTCTTCACGCGTGTTGGAATCGGGGATCACGTTTAGAGTCGCATTGATGTCGTTGTCGCACATTTATTCACCTTCTGTCACTAGCTTGTATTTATTAAATTTGTTGTTGATTGTTACTGGTTCGTCTCTGAGTCGTACGTCTGGGTCAAACCCTATTCTGAGACGTAACAGGTTCTGCTGTTGTTAGTGTCCACACACAGGCTAGATAGTACTGTTTTTTTCAAGCTGCAGCAATGCAATGTTTGAACTAGTCATGTTGCTCACTCTACTGTTCGTGATGCCAAGAGACTCAAACTCTTCAGTTTGTGCTGTATAAATAAAGCTGACATTGACATTCAGAGCCGTTCACATGTTGGTGGCCAATAAACAGTCCACTCACTGACCTCTGGGTTGGAGCTATTGAGAAGTTAAAGTTCCCTTTTTTTATTATCAAGCTCATAAATCCGATAAAAATCATGTTAAATGTTGAAGCACTTAGGTAGAGAAGCACTCGGCAGATGAGAGGACAAAATTCTCAGCGACGTGGGATCCTGCACAGGTTACCTTTTTCTGGTGGAGGCTAACCACCCAAGGCTATGTCCCCCCATTCACCTACAGCATGACGGATTGTCTTTTTAAGAAGTAAAAAAAAAAAAAAAGTATTCCTACCTAACATGAGTCTTTGCCTCATCCTGCCAGAACACCAGCACAAATCATGTTGTCTGGGACTGTACCCACTCCATTGAGGCAGTTACACTGCAGACCTTCAGGGAATGGTAATGACACTGAGGGGGCAACAAGAAGACAGACAATTTACACATCCACCTGCTGTGTATAAGAAACATTGTTCAAACTGTTAGCCAGCAACAAGCAGACTCACCTCCCTCCTGAACTGCGCCCCAGCCAGTCACCCGCTGCCAGACACACAGGTCTGATGTAGTCTGTGAATTGGACTGGTGTGGAAAGCCTGATGAGAGCAATGTCATTGTCGCTGGTGACACTGTCATAATTTGGATGCAAAATGATTGTGTCCACACTCTTGGTCACTTCATTTGGGTTCTCGCCGATGGTATCACAGCAGCGCATCTCCCAATCCATCCTGTTGGTAGATCCTAAAGATACTAGGGCCACACTGTACCACAAGTTGAGCTCAAAACTAGTTTTATGTTCAGAGGTCTTCTCCAGCCAATCCAGAAGACCTTCCCACAATCCGAGGACTTTGCATTGTCCTCCTTTTGGTCTCATTGTGGATTATGGCGTACACATGTCACACAGGCTTTACAAAAAATATGTGAAGAGTTAAATCCATAAATTGTAAAATGTTGGTTTAGCAGAGATACCATCCTTCCTGTTGAGACATGGCAAGGCCCATGGCTCAAAATAGTTTGCAGTTTCTGCTTTTTCACTTTATTTCCCGTTTTCTCAAGATGTCTCAACAAGGCCAAAGAGTCAATTCTGCACTGTTCAAAACGTCATCTACGCAGACTCATATGAATTTGACCTCCCTCTGGAGGGTCAAAAGTTGACAAGCAACTGTGTAAAAACAGTTGGACTGTCCACAAACCCTTGGGGAAGTCGTTTGTAGGTGTATGTTTTTCCCCAAAATAAAAACGCGAACCTAAACTGAGAAAAAGGAATTACTTAAATCAATGACTGTAAAATATTTGCTGTTGGGTTTCAACAAATTTAACAATGTGTATGGATCTGGCACTAAGAGTGCTCTGGTCTAGACTGCTTCATTTGTCTCCTCTACTTTGATTCACTCGTCCTATACCTGCTTGGAATCCACCTCGGCTGCGGTTGTGACCATGAGGTGGACCACCTTGCAGGAAGAAAACGTCATTGCATCCTATGTCATCTGCCCAAAATGTGTCTGTAGATTTCATATCCTGCTTCTCAACAACTCAATGTGCGTGTCTAACCCACTGCATCACTTGATCAGGGCTAGCGGTGTGGACTTCGACATAAATACTTTCTCTCCCAAGCTGACACCCCTGGTAGAAGCCCATTTAACAAAACATTTTTAAACTGCTGTTTATATGGGCCTGTACCATTCTCAGTGTATGGGATGCCGCTGTGAACCCGGAACCCTTTTCTAATCTGGCTCTGAAATCATCAGGTCCTTCGTGCAATTTCTGTTTGATCCCTGAGAGATGGGCATAGTTGGCTGTTTTCTTGAAAGATTTTCTAACCCTTCCAAAAAGGGAATCTAATTGAGTTTTATATCCTCCCAATATGTCCCCATTATCGGTCCCCTGAAACAAAAGCTCATATATTTTATAAAATGTAAAAATGTTCCCATTTTAGAGCTCATGTTTTATCAAATTAAACAGTCATATAAGGGGCTCATAGGTATTTTAACACTGAGAAACAAGAATGTCTCTTCTCATGAGTTACTAGATTTCCTTTAATCAATCTTCTACTATTTATGCCATTTGTAATAATAGATCTATTGCATTTTATAAATTATATTTTAACATAGACATAACACAGACCTCTACACACAGATGAACAACAAAAAGACTGTCCTTCTGTCATGAGTTACGGGCAGAAAACGGGAGGGGACACAATTGCAGGAAAACCAAATCAGAATTTATTAAACAAAAGGCAAAAACAAAAACTCATTCAAAATAAATCCAAAATGTACCAAAATCCATGAGGAGCAAAACAAATTAATCCAAAGGAGCAAACGACAGGCAAAGGCGGACACTCACGAAAGACTACAAACACTCAACACTAAATCCAAAAATGAGGAACAGAGGGTATCCAAAAACTAAATCCAAACACGGGGAACAGAGAACATCCAAATACAAATCCAGGGTACATGCACATGAGACAAACGACAGTGATCCGACAAGAGACTGAGGAAAACACAGAGACTAAATAGACGCGTAATCAGACGCAGGTGAGACTAATAAGACAGGTGAGGACAATTAGAGTTATCACACAGGCGGGAAACACAAGGAACAAAGAACACAAGACCAGAACACTGAGGACAAGTACAAAGTAAAACCCAACACTGACAACACCACCAAAACCAGATATACAAAATAAAACAGGAAACACTAAAGACTAGGCTTAAAAGGAAGGAACAGGAAGTAAACTTACAGGCAACATAGGAGGACACAGGGAAACACAGTAAAGACTTAAGTAAACAAGACTATGAAACACTAAAACACATAAGGGAAACAATCAACACCAGGAAACAAACAGAACACTCAGGAAAGAATGAAAACTAAAATAAGACAAAACACAGAACCAAACCATGACACCTGCAGACTACATTTTCAAACACAAACTCCAAAGGTACACTCCACTTTGAGGTCTAGAGAATCTTTTTCCTCTATTTGTTTATTTTCAACTTGCCTGTAACCTTGTGCTTTCTATATATTCTATATACATTCAGATATTTAACAATATCTGAATGTCTCTGGAACATCACCTTCTAGTGCCCCGTCATTTGAGGACTTAAAACAACTGCAACAGTTGTCCATTATGTCAATGTGGTTTCTTCTTTATCCAGAGGTTTGCAACCTACTTCAACAGACCACCAGTTTACGTCGACACTGTTAAGGTTTCCGCTGGTACTGCTTCTTCAGTTACAGCTTTCGTGTCTCAACTCTCACAACACACACAGAAAAACAAAAAACTTCCTATTACTGCAGTTTCACTATTTCTCTTTTAGCGCTTATCACAGTGGTCTCAAAGGATCCCGTAGTCTCAATCCACAGGCGGAGGGGATGTCTATATCACCGACCTGGCGGAGAATTTACCCCCCAGGGCTTTTCTTCGGACTGTCCTAGTAGAATCGACCGTCGACGGGTTTTGATGTGTCTTCCTCCTCCTGTCAGCGAATGGGTATGTTGGGATCCGGGTCATGGGACCAAGTAATATGTCAGGTTCAAGGACTCTCACCTTAACCTTCAGACATACAGTATGTCAGGTTCAAGGACTCTAACCTTAACCTCCAGACATACAATTTACCAGATAATGAAATAACGGACACGGACAAGGATAATCTTTGTACGCTTCTGCAGAAGGGGAAAAGCAGCCTCAGAGATCTCAACCTCTCGCCGACTCTGTTCCGCTTTTCTTCCACTTTGCTTCGCTCTTTATTGAGAATAAATGGGCGTTTACATAAGTGTTAGTAGGCGTGATCATAAACCGTTAGTTAATACAATCGTACAGAAAAGTCTGCTACTGAGTGATTGACAAGTAGATAATATGCGTTGTGTAATCAACAGGTCTAGACTGGTTAAACATGCTGATTTGACGAATTTTGTTACAAGCTAAAAGTAAATCTACGAAACTGGCAACTTACCCTAGTGGAGGTTTCTACTACTACTTATAGTAAGATATTATGAAAAGCATACTGGAAATCTCCCGAAATATGTGTCAGCAAAAAGCATTGAACAATTAATAATATGGTTCTCGATTTTCTAACACTATCTTTCTCAAAACCAATGTGACTTCTTCATGAATGTTCCTGAAGCGAGCCACAGCGGCAGTGTTTGGGAATCCCAGATCTATCAGTGACCCCAAAAGTGTTATGCCTTTGATGCATAATCACTTGCTAGAGGTGAAGACATCTCTTCACCCGCCGCCTCCTGGCAATTTTGTCAGAGAAGATTTGTACGCCAGAAAAAGATGGCGGAGCGTGCAATATCTGACACACCAATTGGAGCAGATGGCACCAATAATATTTGACTGACATAAATAAGCCTATGACAACAGTAGCATGTGCCCAAAAGAAATTTGCGAGTTGGGAATGTAGTAATTGTTAGATATTACCAGAAATGAGCAGAAATTAGCTAGAGTATTAGATGGTGATGATGATGGATTTTTACCTTTCGCCCAAGCGAAAAGTAAAAATCCAAGTAGAAAAGGGAGATTTAGCAAAGAAAGGTGAACCCTTGAACCCTCTTACTTTTCCTAACCACTTATAGAGGTAAAAAATAATAATAATACATGCACGCAAAACATACACCATGAAAATGTTCAAGGTTCAAGTTCAAGGTTCAAGGTTCTTTATCGTCAATTCCAAAATATGTCAGACATACAGTGAAATCGAAATTACGTTTCCCCCCTCCCCACGGTGCAATGTAGATAAAAAAGGTACGGTAAATAAAATAAAACAAGGTAAGAAAAGATAAATAATATTTGCATTAATAAACCTTAATGTGCAAAAAGTGCAAAGTTAAATAAAATGTAGTATAAAACAAGATTATAAGAAAAGTGAAACTTGTGCATGCGTGCAATGTGCAATAAGTGACCAGGGTTCTGTTTCAATGTTCAAACAGGAGGAGGTTCCAATGTTCAGTGTTCATGGGGGCAGAGGGGAGGGAAGGGAGGGACGAGAGGGAAGAGAGTTCAGCTTCCTGACAGCTTGGTGGAAGAAGCTGTTTCTCAGTCTGGTAGAGCCGGCCCGCAGGCTGCGGTACCGTCTCCCCGATGGCAGGAGGCTGAAGAGGCTGTGTGAGGGGTGGGTGGGGTCACTCACAATGCGGGTTGCTTTGCGGGTGAGGCGGGTGCCGTAGAGGTCCAGAAGAGAGGGGAGCGGGACACCGATGATCCGTTCAGCCGCCTTCACTGTGCGCTGCAGGGTCTTGTGGTTGGCAGCAGTGCAGCTCCCCAGCCACACAGTGATGCAGCTGGTCAGAATGCTCTCGATGGTGCCTCTGTAGAAGGAGCACATGATGGGTGGGGGTGCTCGTGCTCTCTTCAGCTTACGGAGGAAGTAGAGGCGCTACTGGGACTTCTTGGCCAGTAACATGTAACATGAACAACCAGCAGAAGTTAAGACGGAAATACTCCACCTTTATCAGAGTGTAGTTTTTTATAGCCCCAGAGGAAGTGTCAAGCCTTGGATGTTGCAAATTAGGTAAAGCTGCGTCATTGATGATGCAGTTGATTTCTCTAAAGGAAACCTGGAAACTTGTAAATGGATGTTTTATTGTGCTTGGGGTTATGAGTCTTTAGAAAAAACTACTGCTTAAAAGGTTAGATCAAACATTAAAGATAATCTGTCCTTCATGCCATCAAGTACCACATGGAGTGTGCTCAAAAAAAGTAAACTGGAAGTCAAAGTGAAACCACTCCTACTTAAGAGTTCCTCTATCTGACTTCCTCAGCTTTAAGCCAGCTTGTGATTTGTGCATTTATTCTTTCGACATCTCCTGCCGACAGGAATAGATACTAGGTCGCCCTTAACTAAATCGGGAAAAAAAGTGTTTGCGCTCATGAAATACAGAATTACAAGGTTTCTTTCATGGGAGTATGACAATGGCATGGATGATTACTACGGCAGGATTCCTGACAGGTAAGATGAGTTCATTGCTCCTATGGCTTCCATCATCTCGACTTGAGCCCCAACTAAAAATTAATGAATAATGATGTAATTTAATTATTTTGATTCAATCTTCATCATCTGTAAGATTTGTTCCTTATGCTTTACCTTTAATAACTGCTCAACACTTTATAGAAAAACTGTTAAGATGATCAGTTCCACATTTGCATTTTCAATTTAACCAGTCAAGTATTAAATGAAGCAGAAATAGGAGCATAATGAAAGGTTTCCTCCATCTGCTATTGCTGACTATGTATATACATTATATTATGTGATTTAATGTAATTCCATGACAGCAATAAAGCACACAGAACTGGACTGATACGTAACAGGAGTGTTCAGAAGATCAATGACAAAAAATATGTTGACTGTGTAAACTTCAAGCCAAACAAATATTTCTAATGATGACAAGAAATAGAAGAACCCAAACTCATAGAGAAGAGGAAAAAAATGTGGATTTGGGACCAAAAATTTGTTACCAACATTTATGGATTTTCATTTAATGTCAGTCTGAGTTTACTAGATAAGAGGAAGCTACATTATTTCCTTAAAACGCACCATCTAATCATGAAATACATTATAGACACAAGGAAGTCTTTAGTTGTGTTGAAATCATGTCCATTTTTAGAAACTCTCATGTTGTGACCAAATAAGGATAAAAAGGATGACAATAAAGCTTTCTTGATGTCAGGAAATACTGTGTGATAACAAAAATAGAAATTAGGCCTCCTACATGTTGCCATGTCACAACTGTGTCTCTATAAATGCCAGAATAAACATTTGTAGCTCCTAAAACTACAATCATAAATGATCAGAAAGAGATAAACCAAAAGAAAGTCTTCTGGAATATGTTTCACATGAAAAATTATGTAGGTTCAGAACAAGAACCTTTTCGGACTCTGGCTCTCTCTAGTGGCATTATAGAGCAACACAACGGCAGACATTATCCACATACATAAACTTGATCAATTTTCAAACATTATCTCGATGCACTCCTCGCTGCGACACTTGAACTTATCCATCTACACTGAAACATGAAGGTTTTTTTTTTCTTTTTCTCAGTGTTAAAAGCTGCACTGTGTTTTAATATCGATCCTGTGGCCTGGAAGACCTTACAAAACAATGCTGAAGGATTTGGATACCAAGTTGTGCAGAGACAATCTGAGTAAGTCAAATTCATAGATTTAAAGGGGAATACAGGTTCATAATTTGTCAATTGTCTACAAATTAGGTTCTGTTCATTTCTTTTATTTCTGCTGTCATTGATGTTATGTCAGAAACACTTAAGTGTTTAGCATGTTAACACAAAACAAAAGCATTGGGATTTATTTTGTTTCACTTGTCTCAACAAAAAGTCTCTTTCACTCGTCTCTCTGGTTTTATTTCATCAGCCTGCTGGTCAGTGCTCCTCTTGAACAATATTCTCAGACAGGAAGAGGAGAAATCTATAGATGTTCCACCACTTCCTGTCAAAGACTGCCACTTCAAAGTAAGCACCTACTCATTTCAAAATGCTGCTGGGGGGGGGGGGGGGGGGGTCAAGACAGATTTGCTCATAAAAATAAGGGGATGACTTTCTTGTAGTTTGTTAGTTGTTTGCATATTTAAAACACTATAAAATACTCAATCATTTCTTAAGTTCAATGCTAAATTTACCTTTTCAATGACACTTTGAAACCATGTAACTCGACAAGATCAGGCTGTTAAACATTTCACTAATGCTGCTAGGACTCAATAGAACACTGAGGAAAGTATGTTGTAGTAGTCACTGAGACTGTGATGTGTTGCTTTTAAAGCATTCTGAGAGAATATAATGAAGTTTTTGGTTTTTCTATGCAGCACCAGAATTTGCAGTCAACATGTCCCTTGGTCTGGCAATGGCAAATGATCCTGCAACACAAAACACATTGGTAAGCAGAAAAACTGAGTATTTCTGATATCAACGCATAGGACATGTATAAATGAACAATTTTTTGTCTAAAATTAAATAATTGTCCTTATATTTGACATTATCCTGTTTGAGATCAGGGACTTAATGACCTTGTTGCTAATGTTTTTGTAGGTGTGTGGACCAACCATCCCAAAAGACTGCCGAAGTATCACCATGTATGACGGTGTATGCATAGAAATAGGCAGCAACAATGGGGTCCTACGTTCAATGCCCTCTGCCCCGAAAGGTAAGGTTTGCAAATAACTGAACATTTAATTACTTTGGAAGCACAACAGAAGATGCTCAGTGGCAGGAATCAAAGCATCAGAGTACTTTTCTTATTGCCTATACAGATACATCTGACCATCTAACAAGGCAGACACTACACTCATCATTAATGTAGAAAAAGATGTTTGATAAGTGTTAAAACTACTCGACTCCTCTTTTCGACAGAGTGTCCATCCCAAGCAGACATTGCATTCCTGTTGGACGGCTCAGGCAGTGTAAATCCCAACCAATTTACAACAATGAAGAATTTTGTAAAGGAGATGATCAGCTTGTTCCAGGGTGACACAAAGGTAGGATGGAGTTCATGCGGGCCAGTCAAACCGCAGAATTACCCTTTTTATAATGTCTTGAGCTTTATATGATATTATTCTGTGTTCTAGTATCATTTTACCAATCTATAAACATATCACTGAATTAATCATTTTCTTCCTTGTTGCAGTTTGCCATTGCTCAGTTTTCCCATCTGTTCACGATCCATAATTACTTTAATACATTTGATGCTACAAGATGGAAGGATCAAATTAACCAAATAAAACAGCTCAGTGGAAGTACTTTTACAGCAACTGCCATCCGTCGTGTTGTGTAAGTGCAGTCAAGATGTCAATGAGAGTTCCTGCTTTTATCATTTACAGACAGGAAGTGGATTGTAAGATTTGTATTTGAAATTGCACATTATTCAGGCCTGCAATGTACTTTTCAAAAGTATTGGGTTAAATAATGTTAAAGAACGATAGTGGAGCAACTCAGGTTTTATTAATGTGCAATGATGACACTGGACTGATTCGAAAATGGAGAACTTTAATTAATGGGTTTTATCAAACCCTACTACCCCTATCAAAAAGACATGTTTATCATTAATACTGCAAAGTTGTAATTGACACAACTGACATCATTATATTTATCATAATTTGATTTTGTTTTAATGCGTTCCAGTCCAATACACTTACTGCCATTGTATGACAATTCATTTGCTGTGCTGAATCTTTACTTTTATTGTTCAAACTTTTAACCACCAAAGAGGTAAACATCTCAAATTGTGTCTGAATAGTGAATTTAATTCTAGTTGCAGAGTAAAAATACCCATTTTTATGAATTATTTGAACTTCCTTTTTACTTTCTTAAAATATGAATGATATTTTAACACCACGAAAACAAAAATTAAAATCTTTTTTCTCTTATTTTCCAGCGACGAGATCTTTATCGAAAGTAGAGGTGCAAGAAAAGATGTGAAGAGAGTTTTAATCATAATTACAGATGGACAATCTAATGGCAGATATGACATGAATACAGCAGTACGATCTGCTGAAAATAAAAAGATAGTTCGATTTGCCATCGGGGTAAGTTGTATCTATATACATGTATATGTGTGTGTGTGTGTGTGTGTGTGTGTGTGTGTTTATAGCTCTGTCTTTTGCTTAGCCTATATCAAATGTGATCAGTAAGAGTTTAAGCAGAGCCTGTATTTGACCTACAAAGTACAACATGTTGAACACTGTTTTCAAACATCTCTAGGTTGGGTCTGCATTTAGTTCACAGGCTGCGATAAACGAACTACATAGGATTGCATCTTCTCCTTCAGCAGACCATGTGTTCAGGGTGGAAAGCTTTGAAGCGCTTGATAAAATACGAGACGTTTTGCAGGAGAAAATATTCTCTATTGAAGGTACGAATGTAAAATCATTATGATTTGAATTGAAATAACTTGAATTTTTCTTGTTACAAAAATTACGAGTTTGTTTTGTCAATTATTAAATAAATATGTTCATGTCATGCTGATCATCCATTCATTGCATGTAAGTCAACAGTAATAGAGTTGATTTCTTTAGTACACCACAGTAAATCCAATGATACAAATAGGAAGTAGGATAATTCAAACTACATGCAGACAAAAGCCTTTTGTTACTTATGTCCTCATTTATGTTGCTTTCACAGGATCTCAATCGGCTGGAGAGACACTGAAAAGAGAAATGTCTCAAAGTGGATTCAGTGCAGCTTATGCTCCTGAGGTAATTACAATTACAAGATAGGCAGTAATAAACTTTTGAATGTGTGATTTGTTTAACCTTCAACTAAAGTTCTGAAGTAAAAACACGTTGTTGAAATGTCTTGAAATTAAATAAAGGGAATACGGATGAGTATCGTTGGTGCTAACCAGTGGAAGGGAGGCTTTGATCGATACACAGCCACACCCAGGAGCTTTGAACCTGAAATGTTGTCTGACAGTTACCTGGGTAAGAATATAAAAGTTTTCTGTGTGTATCAGCCTGACAAAATGCTGTTCTCAAATTTAATAACTTATGAAGCCATACAGTGTAAGTGATTTTAGATCAAATTCAAGAGTCATATATTGTTGTTGAAGTGTGAAATGCAAAGGTCCATTATACTGTTCTTTTGACAGGGTGGCACAGTTCCTTTATGACAAAAACTAGATTCTGCTGGTACCTCTTATCTGATGGCTGGATGTAGAACAGTTTGTGGGATGGGTGGATAGGGTCCTTGGTAGCCAATCACTGATGGGGAAGAGGGGCACCACTGATTGAGCTGGCAGTCTTCACCTCACCCTTTAAAGCTGCTGTTGTTCGACTGCTTCACAGTCTCCAAACTGTGTGAGTGTAAACATGCTTATAATGGTGGCCCTCATCAGAGGGGATGTAGCTGCTGTTGAGCCATTTAGTTTATGGCCGAAGTGTTGACAGAGGAGTTTAGTTTGTCTACAACGGGCACACCTGGGGCCTGTACTACGAAGCGAGTTCAACATACCCAGGGTGTCTCCGGGTTATCTGGCTTCACTAAGCCTAATATAAGAGTCCGTGATTAACAGTCCTACAAAGCTGGTCATCAACCTGATAGATAGACCCAGAGTCTCAAGAGTGTGTTCACATGAAGGGGCAGAGTTAGTTTCATTCAACCTATCACAATCATCACTGCGTCTGACACCAGCAGATCATCATATTACTCAACAAACTATATTAATGATATAAAGAGGTTTAAAATAAAACAGCAGGTTCCCATAAACTAAAGTTGTATAAATACAGGAATGAAAACTGGCTGATAAGAGAAAAATCGCAGAGCAGCAATGTCCAAACTATATTTTCTAATATCTTCTTTCCATCATTAGTGTCTCCAGTGTCTCCATCAGTCCATCTATCTATCTGACTACAATAACTCAGCTGCAGCTCTGATGATAACAAACAGAGCAACATGGAGACACTAAACATTAACATAAAAATATAATTAAAGCCATAAGAAGGATATCAACACTGAAGTTACCTCGCAAACCCAAATCTTGCATCAGAGTTCAGGCCCCTGGTCAGGTTGCTGGCCCTCTCCTCAGCTGTGCCATCCAAAAACAATGACTCTCTTATTCCAGGATACTCCATAGCAGTTGCCAAAACAGTGCAAGGCTCATTGACAATTGTTGGTGCTCCAAGACATGGTCACGTAGGAACTGTGATGGCAGTCAAAGAAAACAATGCTGAACAAAAGATCGATCCAACCAAATATCAGGTTTGTGTTTACACTTCCGAAGAGATGCTATGAAAAATATTGTCAAGCAAATTAAGAACGATTATTTTACTCTTCTTCTTGTATGTGATAATATGGATGATGATATGCCACTTATTTCAGTTTCAGATTGGGGAATATTTTGGGGCTGAGGTTTGTGCAATGAATTTGGATCTTGACACCTACACTGATCTAATCCTCATATCGGCCCCGATGTACGTAGACGATGACAGAGAGGGAAGAGTTTATGTTTGCAGCTTAACTGGTTTGGTAAATTACATTAATCTAGTTTTATTCATGAAGTTGTGTGTTTCTTGCTCTGCGAACCTTGAATCTCAATCCCTGTGTTTTCACCAGAAAGTGGACTGTCACTTAGATTCTCCATTGGTACTGAGAGGGGCTGAATCTGACAAAGGAAGGTTTGGGTCGTCTCTTGCCGTATTGCCTGATCTAAACAGCGATGGTTTCAATGATTTGGCTGTTGGTGCACCTTTGGAAAATGACATGAAAGGCAGTATCTACCTATTCCATGGCGAGGGAGGACAAAGAGGAATTAATCCTGATTTCTCACAGGTTAGCATTATTGAAAAGGTAGAAAAGTTGCCATTTTATTTTCGATTTTTAAATGTTTCTGCTTTCAAGCTTGCCCCTCAAGCTTATATAAGATCTTGTACCATGTAAAACATAGCTGGTGTGCACTTAACTATATAAAACATACGTTGACTCATTGTCTACATTCATTCGTTTCTGAACAGGTTTTATGAACACCAACTATGCAGCTGCTTTATTGGGATTGCAAATTCCAACTAACTACCTGATAATTGAAAAACAGGCTATTTCCTCATCTTTCCAGTTTCTTTTAAAAAAGCCAACAGTTTAAAATCAGAAATTAAAGTTGTCAAAAGTAAAGCCTTATCTGCTGGACCATCAGCTTCTATCTGATGGTCTCTTATAAATCTCTTATCAGTCAAATCATTCACTGCCCCTCATTATGTCTCCTTTGCACCTTAGCATATACAAAGCAGATGATTTACATGACACTAAAACCTTTCCCTGAATATATCTTACCAAAAAATAAATCAGCTATTGGGACCATAATTGTGTAAACACATTTATGTCTGTATTGTGCATTTCAGCTCTAATGAGGATTCATTGTTTTTTGGAGCCGGCCTCAAGTGGACTCTTGAGGAGCTGCAGCTGTTTCACTTTCGTATTGCCTCTGAAATAAAATCCATACATTTTCCTTATACAGAGAATCACAGGTTCTGAAGTCATGTCAGGACTGATGTTCTTTGGTATGTCGGTCAGCCAGTCGTCTTTTGACCAAAGTGGGGACAGCCTGCCAGACTTAGCAGTGGGCTCAAAGGGCAGAGTTGTTTTACTAAGGTAAGAGGTTCTTATTATACAATTAAGTCTCTACCTTCGGTGTTAATTCATAAATTAATTATTCAAATTTTCATTGTACTGTATCCCTTTGATACACAAGCTATGCTTACCCCCTCTAATACACAACATGGGTCAAAAATGACCCGCATTCATTTCCTATGGAATTTCATGTACAGCTGACCTTTTCTTTGCTGTACTTTTTAAATAAATGTATTTGATCATTTAATATACCAGGTAACCATTAGATATCTTGTTTGTGATTACCATAAATCATTATTTTTATGTTTGCTTTCTTACTTTTTAAAGAAATAGAGGTTTTGTATGAAAACATGAGTTTACACACATGGGTCAAAAATGACCCGTATTGATTTCCTATGGAATTTCATGTAAAGCTGGCCTTTTCTTTGCTATACTTTTGAAATTATTGTATTTGAACATTTAATATACCATTTATATTGGATTTGATCACCACAAATCATTATTTTTATCTTTGCTTTTTTTATTTATGAACAATAATAGCTTTTGTGTTATATCATCAAGTTTACACACATGGGTCAAAAATGACCCTTGTAGGCAGGTGTGATTTAAAGACATATTATATTAATAATGTTATTAAGTTAATTATTTTAGAAGTGATTTGGACCATATAATAACACATTTAATATGTTAAATATGTTTATTTCTCAGTTTGTCACTTATTACATACACATATCACTATTGTTGACTTGCCCTCCTGTATGATGTCCTCCTGAGGCTACGTTAAGTTGTTTTCGCTCACATCTGCCATTGCTCTCTGGGATATGCTTTTGGAGTGGGGGCCTGCCCTCCATGAGTCTCTTGATATGTTCATGACAAGCTTTACTCAGCTCCTTCATGAATAGCAGCCATGCATCGGTCTCCTCTCCGATGAAGTTGGTGTAGGCATTGAACCCAAGCACCATGGGTCATCTCTGTGTTCTCTGCTTACACAAGTATGTGTAAACCATCTGATTGGGATTACTCCTCCTTTTATGTAGTTGTAGTACTGGATCACGTCTGATTTCTTCTTCACAATGTTTTCATCCACTGCTTTGTCATAATACATGGTACTTAGGACAACAGCAGCCTTTCCCTTCTGTGGCACATCGCTCGCCATGGTCATGCTGCCTTTGAATCCAAATTCTGAGCTTTGTTTCTCCCTCCTCTATGATGGCTTCATGACAGGCAGTATGTATGGCTTGTTCTGGTGAAGGTATATACAGTCTGTGTTGCATCAGAGTTGGGCAGTGTGTCTTTCCCCCAGCTACCAATGAAACACGACATTTTAAGTTGAAACCTCGTTATTTAGAAAGAGATCTACTTAGACCGATGTACAGCGGCTATTCATGAAGGAGCTGAGTAAAGCTTGTCATGCAACATATAAAAAGACTCATGGAGGGCAGGCCTCCACTCCAAAAGCATATCCCAGAGGGCAATGGAAGATGTGGGCTAAAACAACTTAACGTAGCCTCAGGAGGACATCATACAGGAGGTCATTTTTGACCCATGTGTGTAAACTTGATGATATAATACAAAAGCTATTGCTAAAAAGCAAAGATAAAAATAATGATTTGTGGGGATCAAATCCAATATATTAAATTAATTAATGGTATATTAAATGTTAAAATACAATAATTTCAAAAGTATAGCAAAGAAAAGGCCAGCTTTACATGAAATTCTATAGGAAATGAATGCGGGTCATTTTTGACCCATGTTGTGTATTAGAGGGGTAGTGCTACAAAAAAATGTTTTATTCAAAAAGTAAAAAAGTGAAAAACAAAATAAAGTTTTGTGATGATCAAAAACAAGTTAATTGAGGAATACCTGGAATACTGTATAATAAAATTAATATATGGCAAAGATATAGAGAAAAAAAAACACAGCCGGGTCATTTTTGACCCATGTTGTGCATCAAAGGGGTATAACAGTGATTCAACACAAGTATTAACCTGTAAGGGATTGATTCAGGCCTCTGAAACTAGTTTGGTCTTCTGTTGGACCTAAACTGAAGTTTGTGTTTTCCTGCTTTGTTCATTTCCAGATCAAAGCCAATAGTGATGGTTGAAGCTACAGTAACATACAACCCAAACCAAGTCTCCACTCAAAACTCAGACTGCTCAACACCATTGACAAACAAGGCTACAATCTGCTTTTCCATGACCAGAAACACTCCAGTGGATACAGGTTCCTATATCTCTCTATTTCTCTAAATCACGTAGGTACTGTCTCTCTAATCCAGGACTTTCTGTGACAAACGTCTTAATAACTTTAATCTATTTCAGCTCAAGCAAGGATCAACTACACTCTTACGCTGGACGCCACCCGCAAGGCACCAAACAACCGAGCTTTTATCAGAGATAAGATACGAGAGGAGACCAGATCAATTACTCTTGTTTTACTACGAAAAAAATGCAACGATATTGACTTCTTTGTTCAGGTGAGCTATCAGACAACAAAAACGAAGTCTTGTACATCCTGTAGAGTCAGCTTTTGAATGGCATTAGAATAAGTTACTTTAACTTGCTTCTTACACACTGAAAAATGTTGTGTTCAAAGTATTTCTTAATCTTCTTGCAGGCTTGTCCTGTGGATGCTCTAAATGAACTGCGCAATGAACTCAGATTCACCTTTGAAGGCTTGCTCTCTAACAGAGGTCTGAGCCCAAGTCTTGCCCAGCAGGCTCAGACGACAAAGTATTATCCTGTAAGTTATCTTTATCTTTATAGATTCCTTCTTTATTGATTGGCTTGAATTTGTGAACACTTTTACAATGTTGTCCGTATTGAAATCATTGAACAACAAAGCTGCTATTTCTGATGTAAAATAAAACTTTTACGGCATTATTTTACATCTGTGATTTCTTGTCAATACAATTGTATATTTCAAGAAATTTAACATAATGAGGCTCTGTAACGCAATTTGATTCCGTCAAAGCAGTGTTCACCCACTACTACATTTAATTCTTAAGTAGGTACACAAACCTATAACTGATGTTTTGCGTGCTATCATAACCAAATGTGTTTTACTTCATTCTCTCTTCCACAGCTCGGATTCGAGATCAACTGTGGCAAAGACGGCAAATGTGTAGATGACATGAAAGTGGATTTCAACTTCACGAGGTGAGTTGCAAAAATCTAGCCAGTCAGATGACAAGAGACAGTTTGCACGCTCACATTCAAAAGTATGTAAGAATTTCTACCAATAGTAGAGGAATATTGCAAAAATCTGGGAAAAAAGTCCTTACAAGATTGGCCAAATATCTGATAAAATTCCCTCAGTACAAGCCAAGGTCAAGCCTTTCGCTCAGTGAATTGCTGTGCCTTTTTGAGCAGCTAGCTCAATTCAAAAGCACCCCACAGGTTGTGATTGCACAACAATGCTTGAACAGAATTCTCTTATCATTAGTTTTGGTTACGCCATAATGATAATGTGTAATTTCAAAAGCTTTACAATGTTGTGGAAGGGCGACCGGCATGACACACAGCAACTAAAGCTACATACACCCACACAATCATGACACACAAAGGCACACACATGAAAACACACACACACAGCGCTGTTTCCCGCTGCCTGCTCCAACATTAAACATTCTCAACATCTTCCGTCCTATACGCCTCTGTTACAACTTTTGCAAGGTGGAAATGAGGCAAAACAACTCACCTCACTATTCTGCTTCCATGATACTGGAGATAGTGGCGTCAGTATCCTGCTTTAAACTGACATCTGAAAGAGCAATAGGCCTTTTTTCCTTTACCTACACCTTTCTTTTTCCTTGTCATCCGTCAGATCTTCAGAGGTTAGAGTTGGCATCGATGAACTGTTGGACGTCACTGTCTCAGTGGAGAACTCAGGAGAAGACTCCTACAACACTCGTGCCATTCTAACATACCCCGCTGGACTCTCCTTCAGGAAGTTTACGGTTGTGCAGGTGCAGCGTTAATATCAAGTCTGTATCAAGTTCATCACTGGTCTGATTTTCTCTCATGAGTTTTCATGGAGAAAACTTTTTTTCATTGGTTTTTAATACAGGGAAGAATTGAGTGCAATTCGTTGGACAGTGAGGATGGTTTATCACGAGGAAAGACAGACTGCACTATTGACCAGCCCATTTTCAAGAGTGGCACTACGGTTTGTTTGTTATTTTATTTTAGAAGGAGTCATCTCTCTGCTGTAGAAATATCTCTAATGGCTCTCACTTCCTCAATTTTAGGCTCTTGTCATTGTCTCCTATGGGATTCAAACCAACAGTCAACTTGGAAACAATATTTTTTTTACTGCAAATGCTACAAGGTACCAAAATATTAGGTATTCAATTTGTTTATGTGCAATAGTCAAATCCCAATTTATAAAATGATTGGACCTCTCCTTTAGTGGGAATCAGGAGCACTCCCCCTCAAGTAAACTCTACAAAATGAAGAAGATCGATGTGAAGTACAGCATTCTTGCAACAATTGAAAGGTTTGTGTTGCATTGTGTTGAACAACGTTGATAACGTTAATAATTATCATAATTTACAACTTCTTTTCCTTTCATTCAAAGTTGAAATTTCATCAGCTAATATTGAGCTTGTCTCTTTAGTTCCCTCAGCTACAACAATTTCACCTATGGAAAAAATGACTTGCAGAAACCAATCCAACAGACAATTTCGGTAAAATCCTAGCACAATCATTATTATTATTATTTTTGTATTCTCTATTGAAACACAGGTACTCTTATTCAGGTAGCTTATATTTCTCTCCTCTCTCTAAGGTTGCAAATGAAGTCAGAGCTCTGAATTTCACAGTAGTGATCAGGGTGCCTGTAAAACTTGGTGATAAAGACATTTGGGTGGAGTCAAGCAGTTTTCAGGTAAGTTGGGAATTCAATATAAACTCTTAATTTGAGCTTTTGTTGTTTGCATCTTCAGCCTTACATACATTTGCATTACCGTGGTTATATGAGGATACGATTTTTTTGCCTGTTAAACTGAATAATCAGCTTTTTTTGTTTTCAGATCCCAGAGTGTCAAAGAGAAACAGATGTGAAACCTAAAGTCTCAGATTTCATTGCACAAATACAGAAAAATAAGATTGTGGTAAGTGTGACTCTGCTGCACAGTTTGTTGAACAGAATTAAAACCTGAAATTAATCCCTATGTGTTTTAGATTTCATTACAGATTAAGATTAAAATTGCATTCCACTGCACATTTAGCTGCAAACTCTTTTGCAAATGAAATATGAAAATATATTGTACGTTTGTAGAGTTTTTTTAAACCGTTGGAATGGAGAAACTTAAAGTCTACATCTTTGTCCGCCTTTTTCCTTTTTTTCAATCACAACAGGACTGCTCTGTAGCCACATGTGGTGTGTTCAAGTGCAAAACATTCATGGGAAGACTGGAGAGTAAAAAGTATCAAATCTCTGCCAACCTTAGCTCTCGATGGATAGAACAGGTAAATGATTTGTGTCTGTAATTTACCTGATTGAATTTGAAAGTTACCAATATGTGGCTAATAATACCATTATATTATATTATATATAATTATCCAATAACATCTTCAAACAGATTGGACTTCAATCTGCCAAATTCCTCTTGACCAGCACAGCCACTCTGGAGTACGACAAAAACCAGTACATTTTCTTTTCAACAGGATCTTCTAACACCCCCCCTGTTCGCAAGGTGATTGCACAATGATAAAACTATTAATACTTTTAAATGTGTTTCTATCTAATCCACATCCTCTCTTTTTTCCTGACAGATTGAGACGGAGGTAGAGGTGTATCCTGAACCTGACTTCACCAAAGAGATTGTCGGAGGATCTCTGGGAGGACTGGCTCTACTGGCTTTGCTCACCGCTGGCCTATACAAGGTGAGATACTGCAGACAAACTCTTTCAGTTTATATGCAGCATGCAAAGATATTAATGGGGAAATATTATGGAAAATCCACTTTTACAGTGCATTTGAACATTTATTTGGGTAACCTGTGCAGGTCTGGGATTTTTATTAGGAATGATATCTACTGGGAAAACTCAGGGGGGTTAATTGCATTTAAAGAGACACACACCAAAACACATACACGATCACAAACCTCTGGATTCGTGTGAAATGTTGAATAGCTCAGCACAGACTTTTCAATTAGACCACAGGGGACTGATTTAAAACGTGGAAAAATGATATAAAATGGCCACTTTGAAAATATTTTGACTGTTAAGAGTTTGACTTGACTTATTGTGCACATTTGAATGTTTTCTGCTGTCAGGCTGGCTTTTTCAAGAGTAAGTACAAGCAGATGATAAGTGAGGACACAGGAGAAGGAGGGAGTCCAGGTGGTGATGGAGAAGAACCTACACCAGAATAATGTTTTGCTTTGATATTTCTGCCAGCTAAACATGTCATTTTATGTAAATTGTTTATAGTTTTTCTCCAATGCTCACTTCCAACGTATTGAATTCAGCTTATGCTTATGTGGACTAAATTATCACATTTTCAATTATGATCAATGTTTTACTAAAAAATATGTTTTCATGCTTTGTCAATATTTATTATAGTCTATATGTGATTAAAAATTACATTTCACTTGTCACAAAACTTGAGTGATTTTCACCTTCATGTGTTGAAAGAAAGACAAAGGTATAACATGAGTTACATTCAAGCTTTCCTTTATCTAACTGAAAAAACAACACATTTTGAATATTAAAAACATTATACAACAGTAACATGTAAACTTTTGAAGTGCCTCATGATGTAACAATTCTATCACTTTGAGTATCTGAAGTGCATTAACAGAATTTCACAAGAGCCATAAAAAAGAGCTAACATTATGATAAAAGGAACATTGAGGCCATAGGGACGGCGAACGAAAGGAATAAGGAAATTGTGAAACTTCCTGCATTTCCTGTTGCTAACGGAGTTGGCATGTCACCAACCGTCTCCTTCAAAAAGGATCCAAATCTAGAGGTTTTTGCGAAGACCTGAACATCCGCACGAACTGATTTACTGCCACTCATTGACACGACAGCCACCTGGAACCAAGAAGAGTCTGACTTGCAAAGTAGAGGGGCACCCTGATCCCCCTGCAGATGAAAACCAGAAGAATCCTCATAAGTGATTAAATGACTTTTGAACTGAAACACAGTTTTCTGGCTGTCATAACTACAGAGTATGGTGTTTGGATAGAATCACATTTCACAATTGGTTATTTAATTGTTATTCAGGGGGTAAAAGCCTTACAAAAGTGGATAAGATCAAATAACCCGAAAAAACGTACATGCTTTTCTGAAATAGCTGATAATTAACAGAGAAAATAAAGAACATTGCAGTATTTAAAAAAAGATTTGTCTGCATTACATGAGATGTGCAATTCAAAGCACAGAGAAAAGCTTGTTTACCAACATGAATACAGTCTTAGAGAATGACAGCTCCTGTGAGGAGTTGTCATTTTGTGTGCCTTTTGGCATAGCCTGGAGACAAAGTGTTAAGTATGAAATCAGAGCATCAAAGGTAATCAAATAAGAAGAAGAAAAAATAAACTAAACTATGTGTTCAATTTAGATTGAAATAAGAGAATATGAATAATAACTTGTGCAAAATGTATGGACAGAGAAAGAGAGAGAGATTATCATGTAATAAGGTGAAGAAAGAACAAGAAGATCAATAAAATAAAAATGGGGGAAAAATGAAAGGAAAATAGAAAAAGTTTCAAGAAATATTTGCATATTGTGAAATTTGTTATTACCTGCTGAAGATCCATGGTATAAGTGCAGATGTTCTCAGAATCAGAAACATTTCCACAACTTGCCACTTGAGTTTCAATATCTCGGAGACCTGAGCCAGCTTTATCAGCACAGAAAAAAGCTCATTTACCGACACGAATACAGTCTTAGAGAAACATCAATCTCTATGTAGACAATCACATACAAAAAATAACTTTAAATTTAAAAAATCTTTAGAGAAATAAAATGTGTAAGTAGCAAAAAATAACTTTCAACAAAAACATGCTTACCCCCGCTCTTGTTCCCTTTCCCCCAACCTGGCACCCAACATTGACTTCCAACGGGGAAGGTTCTGGCGTTGTTAGTGTCCACACACACAGGCTGGATATAATCCTTGTAGTTTACTGGTTTTTCAAGCTGCAGCAATCCAATGTTTGAACTTGTCATTTTGCTCACTATAATGTTCGTAACGCCAAGAGACATCTCAAACTCTTCAGAGCCGTTCACATGTTGGTGGCCAAGAAACAAAGTCCACTCACTGACCTCTGGGTTGGAGCTGTTGAGAAGTTAAAGGTTCTCATTTTTAATTATCAAGCTCATAAATCCGGTAAAAATTATGGTAAATGTTGAAGCACTTACACAGAGAAGCACTCGGCAGACGTGAGGACAAAATTGTCAGCGATAAGGGTTCCCGTGCAAGTGTATACCCCATTCCTGTGCAGGCTAACCATCCAGGGCCATGTTCCCCCAAGTACAACACCAGTGTCACCAACAGCACGACTATTCATGGGGGCTTCACCACACACTGACCCTGAATAAAATTATTGAAATAATTTGAAGAAATTAAAATAAACAACAACGAATAAACTGACAAATCATTCTGAATAAATTAGGTGGAGAGAATGGATTATATTCACAGCACTCACTTGCAGGACTGGTAATAATTGTACTTGGTTTTGATGTTGGAGGTGTTGGAGGTGTTGATAGGCCAGGACAGGTGTAGCCGCTGTCAGCATCCAGGCCATTGGAGGTGAACTGGACGAAGCCAGGCTTATCTGAGCTGATGAGGGACTCGATCCAGGACTGGTAACGGGAAACCCTGGAGTAGACTCCCGGGAGATTGGGCCGAGCACAGCCAAAACCAAAACTCACAACTCCAGACTGGACCCAGATGGAGCCCTGCTGATTCACCATTGGACCTCCTGAGTCACCCTGGGAGTTGGAAGCAAAGAAATGAAGGTCACTGCTTTTGGAATGGGACAGATTGTCTGTCAGGAAGCAAAAAAAAAAAAAGATTCCTACCTGACACGAGTCTTTGCCTCCTTCCAGAACTCCAGCACAAATCATGTTGCCTGTGACTGTACCCACTCCATTGAGGCAGTTACACTGTCGATTTCCCAGAACTGGCACCTGCACTTCTTGCAGAGTTTCAGGGAACGGCAATGACACTGAGGCGGAAACAAGAAGACAGACAATTTACACATCCACCTGCTGTGTATAAGACACATTGTCCAAACTGCTAGCCAGCAACAAGCAGACTCACCTCCCTCCTGAACTGCGCCCCAGCCAGTGACCCAGCTGTCAGTACCGTTGTTGAATGTACTGTCACCCGATGCCAGACACACAGGTCTGATGTAGTCTGTGAATTGGACTGGTCTGGAAAGTCTGAGCAGAGCAATGTCATTGTCGCTGGTGACACTGTCATAGTTTGGATGTAAGATTATGGAGGAAACCCTTCTGGTCACTTCATTTGAGTTCTCGCCTTGAAGGTTCTGACGGCCAAGAGAGACCCTCCATCTATTTGTGCTTGCACTGAAATAAAATGTATTAAAATGCATCGCTTTGAGATAAGACAAGATAATCCTTCACTCATTTCGCCAACTGAGACATTTAAAAAAAAAAGTAAATAGAAGAAAAACAGTCTCCAAGATATAGAGACCGACGGAGGATGATTACACAATTTGAGATTATCAACTCACCTGGAGAAGCAGTGAGCAGCAGTCATTACCCACTCTCTGTTGATGAGGGAACCACCACAAACATGGCCGCCAAATATCTGCAGACTGACCTGCCAGGGCCAACTTCCAGGTGGCGCGTCTTCACCTCCAACTATCCTGGTGTTCAGGGGAGTCATGCCACACACTGCAAACAACACACAAGGTATTGAAGGTGGATCTAAAGTATCTCTGTCGGTTCACAAAGGGCTTTTTTAAACACATTCTTTAAGAGAAAACAATCATGACAAAAACTTTGGGAATAGATCTCCAGAAAAAAAACTAAACAAGTTGGCAATTAGATGTTACCCTCTATATGTTTTGGTTGTAAACTTCTTAAACTGACAACGCCTTGTGGATTCAACAGAACAGACAACGGGACTGACAGCAGTCCTCATGTCCCCATCTGTGCAAGAACACGCTTAGGCTGTGAGCAACGTACAGTACATCCGGAAACAAGCATTCCCCACGATGTCATTTCTTTTTCTACAAATTGAAAAGAAGGTGACATTCATATAAGAAGCACTTGGGCATCTGGGATACTTACACTCAGCACTTGAGGCTGTTGATCCTGAATCTGGGGTGGTTTCATCTGGTGCAACAGTAGTAGGGGTAATAACAGGGGGTGGCAGGCCAGGACAGGTGTAGCCGCTGTCAGCATCCAGCCCATTGGAGGTGAACTGGACGAAGCCAGGCTTATCTGAGCTGATGAGGGACTCGATCCAGGACTGGTAACGGGAAACCCTGGAGTAGACTCCCGGGAGATTGGGCCGAGCACAGCCAAAACCAAAACTCACAACTCCAGACTGGACCCAGATGGAGCCCTGCTGATTCACCATTGGACCTCCTGAGTCACCCTGGGAGTTGGAAGCAAAGAAATGAAGGTCACTGCTTTTGGAATGGGACAGATTGTCTGTCAGGAAGCAAAAAAAGAAAAAAAGATTCCTACCTGACACGAGTCTTTGCCTCCCTCCAGAACTCCAGCACAAATCATGTTGTCTGTGACTGTACCCACTCCATTGAGGCAGTTACACTGTCGATTTCCCAGAACTGGCACCTGCACTTCTTGCAGAGTTTCAGGGAACGGTAATGACACTGAGGCGGAAACAAGAAGACAGACAATTTACACATCCACCTGCTGTGTATAAGACACATTGTCCAAACTGCTAGCCAGCAACAAGCAGACTCACCTCCCTCCTGAACTGCGCCCCAGCCAGTGACCCAGCTGTCAGTACCGTTGTTGAATGTACTGTCACCCGCTGCCAGACACACAGGTCTGATGTAGTCTGTGAATTGGACTGGTGTGGAAAGCCTGATAAGAGCAATGTCATTGTCGCTGGTGACACTGTCATAATTTGGATGCAAAATGATTGTGTCCACACTCTTGGTCACTTCATTTGGGTTCTCGCCTTGAAGGTTCTGACGGCCAAGAGAGACCTGCCAATCGGTGGGACTTGCACTGATTAAAGATGACAGAAAGGCATTGGTTTCAGGAAGACAGTGCGCCAAAAGCATGGCAAAAGTACTGACTGAAAGACATTTGTTTCGACTACCCACCTGAAGAAGCAGTGAGCAGCAGTCATTACCCACTCTCTGTTGATGAGGGAACCACCACAAACATGGCCGCCAAATATCTGCAGACTGACCTGCCAGGGCCAACTTCCAGGTGGCGCGTCTTCACCTCCAACTATCCTGGTGTTCAGGGGAGTCATGCCACACACTGCAAACAACACACAAGGTATTGAAGATGGATCTAAAGTATCTCTGTCGGTTCACAAAGGGCTTTTTTTAAACACATTCTTTAAGAGAAAACAATCATGACAAAAACTTTGGGAATAGATCTCCAGAAAAAAAACTAAACAAGTTGGCAATTAGATGTTAGCCTCTAAATGTTTTGGTTGTAAACTTCTTAAACTGACAACGCCTTGTGGATTCAACAGAACAGACAACGGGACTGACAGCAGTCCTCATGTCCCCATCTGTGCAAGAACACGCTTAGGCTGTGAGCAACGTACAGTACATCCGGAAACAAGCATTCCCCACGATGTCATTTCTTTTTCTACAAATTGAAAAGAAGGTGACATTCATATAAGAAGCACTTGGGCATCTGGGATACTTACACTCAGCACTTGAGGCTGTTGATCCTGAATCTGGGGTGGTTTCATCTGGTGCAACAGTAGTAGGGGTAATAACAGGGGGTGGCAGGCCAGGACAGGTGTAGCCGCTGTCAGCATCCAGCCCATTGGAGGTGAACTGGACGAAGCCAGGCTTATCTGAGCTGATGAGGGACTCGATCCAGGACTGGTAACGGGAAACCCTGGAGTAGACTCCCGGGAGATTGGGCCGAGCACAGCCAAAACCAAAACTCACAACTCCAGACTGGACCCAGATGGAGCCCTGCTGATTCACCATTGGACCTCCTGAGTCACCCTGGGAGTTGGAAGCAAAGAAATGAAGGTCACTGCTTTTGGAATGGGACAGATTGTCTGTCAGGAAGCAAAAAAAGAAAAAAAGATTCCTACCTGACACGAGTCTTTGCCTCCCTCCAGAACTCCAGCACAAATCATGTTGTCTGTGACTGTACCCACTCCATTGAGGCAGTTACACTGTCGATTTCCCAGAACTGGCACCTGCACTTCTTGCAGAGTTTCAGGGAACGGTAATGACACTGAGGCGGAAACAAGAAGACAGACAATTTACACATCCACCTGCTGTGCATAAGACACATTGTCCAAACAGTTAGCCAGCAACAAGCAGACTCACCTCCCTCCTGAACTGCGCCCCAGCCAGTGACCCAGCTGTCAGTACCGTTGTTGAATGCACTGTCACCCGCTGCCAGACACACAGGTCTGATGTAGTCTGTGAATTGGACTGGTGTGGAAAGCCTGATAAGAGCAATGTCATTGTCGCTGGTGACACTGTCATAATTTGGATGCAAAATGATTGTGTCCACACTCTTGGTAACTTCATTTGGGTTCTCGCCTTGAAGGTTCTGACGGCCAAGAGAGACCTGCCAATCGGTGGGACTTGCACTGATTAAAGATGACAGAAAGGCATTGGTTTCAGGAAGACAGTGCGCCAAAAGCATGGCAAAAGTACTGACTGAAAGACATTTGTTTCGACTACCCACCTGAAGAAGCAGTGAGCAGCAGTCATTACCCACTCTCTGTTGATGAGGGAACCACCACAAACATGGCCGCCAAATATCTGCAGACTGACCTGCCAGGGCCAACTTCCAGGTGGCGCGTCTTCACCTCCAACTATCCTGGTGTTCAGGGGAGTCATGCCACACACTGCAAACAACACACAAGGTATTGAAGATGGATCTAAAGTATCTCTGTCGGTTCACAAAGGGCTTTTTTAAACACATTCTTTAAGAGAAAACAATCATGACAAAAACTTTGGGAATAGATCTCCAGAAAAAAAACTAAACAAGTTGGCAATTAGATGTTAGCCTCTATATGTTTTGGTTGTAAACTTCTTAAACTGACAACGCCTTGTGGATTCAACAGAACAGACAACGGGACTGACAGCAGTCCTCATGTCCCCATCTTTGCAAGAACACGCTTAGGCTGTGAGCAACGTACAGTACATCCGGAAACAAGCATTCCCCACAATGTCATTTCTTTTTCTACAAATTGAAAAGAAGGTGACATTCATATAAGAAGCACTTGGGCATCTGGGATACTTACACTCAGCACTTGAGGCTGTTGATCCTGAATCTGGGGTGGTTTCATCTGGTGCAACAGTAGTAGGGGTAATAACAGGGGGTGGCAGGCCAGGACAGGTGTAGCCGCTGTCAGCATCCAGTCCATTGGAGGTGAACTGGACGAAGCCAGGCTTATCTGAGCTGATGAGGGACTCGATCCAGGACTGGTAACGGGAAACCCTGGAGTAGACTCCCGGGAGATTGGGCCGAGCACAGCCAAAACCAAAACTCACAACTCCAGACTGGACCCAGATGGAGCCCTGCTGATTCACCATTGGACCTCCTGAGTCACCCTGGGAGTTGGAAGCAAAGAAATGAAGGTCACTGCTTTTGGAATGGGACAGATTGTCTGTCAGGAAGCAAAAAAAGAAAAAAAGATTCCTACCTGACACGAGTCTTTGCCTCCTTCCAGAACTCCAGCACAAATCATGTTGTCTGTGACTGTACCCACTCCATTGAGGCAGTTACACTGTCGATTTCCCAGAACTGGCACCTGCACTTCTTGCAGAGTTTCAGGGAACGGTAATGACACTGAGGCGGAAACAAGAAGACAGACAATTTACACATCCACCTGCTGTGTATAAGACACATTGTCCAAACTGCTAGCCAGCAACAAGCAGACTCACCTCCCTCCTGAACTGCGCCCCAGCCAGTGACCCAGCTGTCAGTACCGTTGTTGAATGCACTGTCACCCGCTGCCAGACACACAGGTCTGATGTAGTCTGTGAATTGGACTGGTGTGGAAAGCCTGATAAGAGCAATGTCATTGTCGCTGGTGACACTGTCATAATTTGGATGCAAAATGATTGTGTCCACACTCTTGGTCACTTCATTTGGGTTCTCGCCTTGAAGGTTCTGACGGCCAAGAGAGACCTGCCAATCGGTGGGACTTGCACTGATTAAAGATGACAGAAAGGCATTGGTTTCAGGAAGACAGTGCGCCAAAAGCATGGCAAAAGTACTGACTGAAAGACATTTGTTTCGACTACCCACCTGAAGAAGCAGTGAGCAGCAGTCATTACCCACTCTCTGTTGATGAGGGAACCACCACAAACATGGCCGCCAAATATCTGCAGACTGACCTGCCAGGGCCAACTTCCAGGTGGCGCGTCTTCACCTCCAACTATCCTGGTGTTCAGGGGAGTCATGCCGCATACTGCAAACAACACACAAGGTATTGAAGATGGATCTAAAGTATCTCTGTCGGTTCACAAAGGGCTTTTTTTAAACACATTCTTTAAGAGAAAACAATCATGACAAAAACTTTGGGAATAGATCTCCAGAAAAAAAACTAAACAAGTTGGCAATTAGATGTTAGCCTCTAAATGTTTTGGTTGTAAACTTCTTAAACTGACAACGCCTTGTGGATTCAACAGAACAGACAACGGGACTGACAGCAGTCCTCATGTCCCCATCTGTGCAAGAACACGCTTAGGCTGTGAGCAACGTACAGTACATCCGGAAACAAGCATTCCCCACAATGTCATTTCTTTTTCTACAAATTGAAAAGAAGGTGACATTCATATAAGAAGCACTTGGGCATCTGGGATACTTACACTCAGCACTTGAGGCTGTTGATCCTGAATCTGGGGTGGTTTCATCTGGTGCAACAGTAGTAGGGGTAATAACAGGGGGTGGCAGGCCAGGACAGGTGTAGCCGCTGTCAGCATCCAGTCCATTGGAGGTGAACTGGACGAAGCCAGGCTTATCTGAGCTGATGAGGGACTCGATCCAGGACTGGTAACGGGAAACCCTGGAGTAGACTCCCGGGAGATTGGGCCGAGCACAGCCAAAACCAAAACTCACAACTCCAGACTGGACCCAGATGGAGCCCTGCTGATTCACCATTGGACCTCCTGAGTCACCCTGGGAGTTGGAAGCAAAGAAATGAAGGTCACTGCTTTTGGAATGGGACAGATTGTCTGTCAGGAAGCAAAAAAAGAAAAAAAGATTCCTACCTGACACGAGTCTTTGCCTCCTTCCAGAACTCCAGCACAAATCATGTTGTCTGTGACTGTACCCACTCCATTGAGGCAGTTACACTGTCGATTTCCCAGAACTGGCACCTGCACTTCTTGCAGAGTTTCAGGGAACGGTAATGACACTGAGGCGGAAACAAGAAGACAGACAATTTACACATCCACCTGCTGTGTATAAGACACATTGTCCAAACTGCTAGCCAGCAACAAGCAGACTCACCTCCCTCCTGAACTGCGCCCCAGCCAGTGACCCAGCTGTCAGTACCGTTGTTGAATGCACTGTCACCCGCTGCCAGACACACAGGTCTGATGTAGTCTGTGAATTGGACTGGTGTGGAAAGCCTGATAAGAGCAATGTCATTGTCGCTGGTGACACTGTCATAATTTGGATGCAAAATGATTGTGTCCACACTCTTGGTCACTTCATTTGGGTTCTCGCCTTGAAGGTTCTGACGGCCAAGAGAGACCTGCCAATCGGTGGGACTTGCACTGATTAAAGATGACAGAAAGGCATTGGTTTCAGGAAGACAGTGCGCCAAAAGCATGGCAAAAGTACTGACTGAAAGACATTTGTTTCGACTACCCACCTGAAGAAGCAGTGAGCAGCAGTCATTACCCACTCTCTGTTGATGAGGGAACCACCACAAACATGGCCGCCAAATATCTGCAGACTGACCTGCCAGGGCCAACTTCCAGGTGGCGCGTCTTCACCTCCAACTATCCTGGTGTTCAGGGGAGTCATGCCGCATACTGCAAACAACACACAAGGTATTGAAGATGGATCTAAAGTATCTCTGTCGGTTCACAAAGGGCTTTTTTTAAACACATTCTTTAAGAGAAAACAATCATGACAAAAACTTTGGGAATAGATCTCCAGAAAAAAAACTAAACAAGTTGGCAATTAGATGTTAGCCTCTAAATGTTTTGGTTGTAAACTTCTTAAACTGACAACGCCTTGTGGATTCAACAGAACAGACAACGGGACTGACAGCAGTCCTCATGTCCCCATCTGTGCAAGAACACGCTTAGGCTGTGAGCAACGTACAGTACATCCGGAAACAAGCATTCCCCACAATGTCATTTCTTTTTCTACAAATTGAAAAGAAGGTGACATTCATATAAGAAGCACTTGGGCATCTGGGATACTTACACTCAGCACTTGAGGCTGTTGATCCTGAATCTGGGGTGGTTTCATCTGGTGCAACAGTAGTAGGGGTAATAACAGGGGGTGGCAGGCCAGGACAGGTGTAGCCGCTGTCAGCATCCAGTCCATTGGAGGTGAACTGGACGAAGCCAGGCTTATCTGAGCTGATGAGGGACTCGATCCAGGACTGGTAACGGGAAACCCTGGAGTAGACTCCCGGGAGATTGGGCCGAGCACAGCCAAAACCAAAACTCACAACTCCAGACTGGACCCAGATGGAGCCCTGCTGATTCACCATTGGACCTCCTGAGTCACCCTGGGAGTTGGAAGCAAAGAAATGAAGGTCACTGCTTTTGGAATGGGACAGATTGTCTGTCAGGAAGCAAAAAAAGAAAAAAAGATTCCTACCTGACACGAGTCTTTGCCTCCTTCCAGAACTCCAGCACAAATCATGTTGTCTGTGACTGTACCCACTCCATTGAGGCAGTTACACTGTCGATTTCCCAGAACTGGCACCTGCACTTCTTGCAGAGTTTCAGGGAACGGTAATGACACTGAGGCGGAAACAAGAAGACAGACAATTTACACATCCACCTGCTGTGTATAAGACACATTGTCCAAACTGCTAGCCAGCAACAAGCAGACTCACCTCCCTCCTGAACTGCGCCCCAGCCAGTGACCCAGCTGTCAGTACCGTTGTTGAATGCACTGTCACCCGCTGCCAGACACACAGGTCTGATGTAGTCTGTGAATTGGACTGGTGTGGAAAGCCTGATAAGAGCAATGTCATTGTCGCTGGTGACACTGTCATAATTTGGATGCAAAATGATTGTGTCCACACTCTTGGTCACTTCATTTGGGTTCTCGCCTTGAAGGTTCTGACGGCCAAGAGAGACCTGCCAATCGGTGGGACTTGCACTGATTAAAGATGACAGAAAGGCATTGGTTTCAGGAAGACAGTGCGCCAAAAGCATGGCAAAAGTACTGACTGAAAGACATTTGTTTCGACTACCCACCTGAAGAAGCAGTGAGCAGCAGTCATTACCCACTCTCTGTTGATGAGGGAACCACCACAAACATGGCCGCCAAATATCTGCAGACTGACCTGCCAGGGCCAACTTCCAGGTGGCGCGTCTTCACCTCCAACTATCCTGGTGTTCAGGGGAGTCATGCCGCATACTGCAAACAACACACAAGGTATTGAAGATGGATCTAAAGTATCTCTGTCGGTTCACAAAGGGCTTTTTTTAAACACATTCTTTAAGAGAAAACAATCATGACAAAAACTTTGGGAATAGATCTCCAGAAAAAAAACTAAACAAGTTGGCAATTAGATGTTAGCCTCTAAATGTTTTGGTTGTAAACTTCTTAAACTGACAACGCCTTGTGGATTCAACAGAACAGACAACGGGACTGACAGCAGTCCTCATGTCCCCATCTGTGCAAGAACACGCTTAGGCTGTGAGCAACGTACAGTACATCCGGAAACAAGCATTCCCCACAATGTCATTTCTTTTTCTACAAATTGAAAAGAAGGTGACATTCATATAAGAAGCACTTGGGCATCTGGGATACTTACACTCAGCACTTGAGGCTGTTGATCCTGAATCTGGGGTGGTTTCATCTGGTGCAACAGTAGTAGGGGTAATAACAGGGGGTGGCAGGCCAGGACAGGTGTAGCCGCTGTCAGCATCCAGCCCATTGGAGGTGAACTGGACGAAGCCAGGCTTATCTGAGCTGATGAGGGACTCGATCCAGGACTGGTAACGGGAAACCCTGGAGTAGACTCCCGGGAGATTGGGCCGAGCACAGCCAAAACCAAAACTCACAACTCCAGACTGGACCCAGATGGAGCCCTGCTGATTCACCATTGGACCTCCTGAGTCACCCTGGGAGTTGGAAGCAAAGAAATGAAGGTCACTGCTTTTGGAATGGGACAGATTGTCTGTCATAAAGCAAAAAAAGAAAAAAAAGATTCCTACCTGACACGAGTCTTTGCCTCCCTCCAGAACTCCAGCACAAATCATGTTGTCTGTGACTGTACCCACTCCATTGAGGCAGTTACACTGTCGATTTCCCAGAACTGGCACCTGCACTTCTTGCAGAGTTTCAGGGAACGGTAATGACACTGAGGCGGAAACAAGAAGACAGACAATTTACACATCCACCTGCTGTGCATAAGACACATTGTCCAAACAGTTAGCCAGCAACAAGCAGACTCACCTCCCTCCTGAACTGCGCCCCAGCCAGTGACCCAGCTGTCAGTACCGTTGTTGAATGCACTGTCACCCGCTGCCAGACACACAGGTCTGATGTAGTCTGTGAATTGGACTGGTGTGGAAAGCCTGATAAGAGCAATGTCATTGTCGCTGGTGACACTGTCATAATTTGGATGCAAAATGATTGTGTCCACACTCTTGGTCACTTCATTTGGGTTCTCGCCTTGAAGGTTCTGACGGCCAAGAGAGACCTGCCAATCGGTGGGACTTGCACTGATTAAAGATGACAGAAAGGCATTGGTTTCAGGAAGACAGTGCGCCAAAAGCATGGCAAAAGTACTGACTGAAAGACATTTGTTTCGACTACCCACCTGAAGAAGCAGTGAGCAGCAGTCATTACCCACTCTCTGTTGATGAGGGAACCACCACAAACATGGCCGCCAAATATCTGCAGACTGACCTGCCAGGGCCAACTTCCAGGTGGCGCGTCTTCACCTCCAACTATCCTGGTGTTCAGGGGAGTCATGCCGCATACTGCAAACAACACACAAGGTATTGAAGATGGATCTAAAGTATCTCTGTCGGTTCACAAAGGGCTTTTTTTAAACACATTCTTTAAGAGAAAACAATCATGACAAAAACTTTGGGAATAGATCTCCAGAAAAAAAACTAAACAAGTTGGCAATTAGATGTTAGCCTCTAAATGTTTTGGTTGTAAACTTCTTAAACTGACAACGCCTTGTGGATTCAACAGAACAGACAACGGGACTGACAGCAGTCCTCATGTCCCCATCTGTGCAAGAACACGCTTAGGCTGTGAGCAACGTACAGTACATCCGGAAACAAGCATTCCCCACAATGTCATTTCTTTTTCTACAAATTGAAAAGAAGGTGACATTCATATAAGAAGCACTTGGGCATCTGGGATACTTACACTCAGCACTTGAGGCTGTTGATCCTGAATCTGGGGTGGTTTCATCTGGTGCAACAGTAGTAGGGGTAATAACAGGGGGTGGCAGGCCAGGACAGGTGTAGCCGCTGTCAGCATCCAGCCCATTGGAGGTGAACTGGACGAAGCCAGGCTTATCTGAGCTGATGAGGGACTCGATCCAGGACTGGTAACGGGAAACCCTGGAGTAGACTCCCGGGAGATTGGGCCGAGCACAGCCAAAACCAAAACTCACAACTCCAGACTGGACCCAGATGGAGCCCTGCTGATTCACCATTGGACCTCCTGAGTCACCCTGGGAGTTGGAAGCAAAGAAATGAAGGTCACTGCTTTTGGAATGGGACAGATTGTCTGTCATGAAGCAAAAAAAGAAAAAAAAGATTCCTACCTGACACGAGTCTTTGCCTCCTTCCAGAACTCCAGCACAAATCATGTTGTCTGTGACTGTACCCACTCCATTGAGGCAGTTACACTGTCGATTTCCCAGAACTGGCACCTGCACTTCTTGCAGAGTTTCAGGGAACGGTAATGACACTGAGGCGGAAACAAGAAGACAGACAATTTACACATCCACCTGCTGTGTATAAGACACATTGTCCAAACTGCTAGCCAGCAACAAGCAGACTCACCTCCCTCCTGAACTGCGCCCCAGCCAGTGACCCAGCTGTCAGTACCGTTGTTGAATGTACTGTCACCCGCTGCCAGACACACAGGTCTGATGTAGTCTGTGAATTGGACTGGTGTGGAAAGCCTGATAAGAGCAATGTCATTGTCGCTGGTGACACTGTCATAATTTGGATGCAAAATGATTGTGTCCACACTCTTGGTCACTTCATTTGGGTTCTCGCCTTGAAGGTTCTGACGGCCAAGAGAGACCTGCCAATCGGTGGGACTTGCACTGATTAAAGATGACAGAAAGGCATTGGTTTCAGGAAGACAGTGCGCCAAAAGCATGGCAAAAGTACTGACTGAAAGACATTTGTTTCGACTACCCACCTGAAGAAGCAGTGAGCAGCAGTCATTACCCACTCTCTGTTGATGAGGGAACCACCACAAACATGGCCGCCAAATATCTGCAGACTGACCTGCCAGGGCCAACTTCCAGGTGGCGCGTCTTCACCTCCAACTATCCTGGTGTTCAGGGGAGTCATGCCGCATACTGCAAACAACACACAAGGTATTGAAGATGGATCTAAAGTATCTCTGTCGGTTCACAAAGGGCTTTTTTAAACACATTCTTTAAGAGAAAACAATCATGACAAAAACTTTGGGAATAGATCTCCAGAAAAAAAACTAAACAAGTTGGCAATTAGATGTTAGCCTCTATATGTTTTGGTTGTAAACTTCTTAAACTGACAACGCCTTGTGGATTCAACAGAACAGACAACGGGACTGACAGCAGTCCTCATGTCCCCATCTGTGCAAGAACACGCTTAGGCTGTGAGCAACGTACAGTACATCCGGAAACAAGCATTCCCCACAATGTCATTTCTTTTTCTACAAATTGAAAAGAAGGTGACATTCATATAAGAAGCACTTGGGCATCTGGGATACTTACACTCAGCACTTGAGGCTGTTGATCCTGAATCTGGGGTGGTTTCATCTGGTGCAACAGTAGTAGGGGTAATAACAGGGGGTGGCAGGCCAGGACAGGTGTAGCCGCTGTCAGCATCCAGCCCATTGGAGGTGAACTGGACGAAGCCAGGCTTATCTGAGCTGATGAGGGACTCGATCCAGGACTGGTAACGGGAAACCCTGGAGTAGACTCCCGGGAGATTGGGCCGAGCACAGCCAAAACCAAAACTCACAACTCCAGACTGGACCCAGATGGAGCCCTGCTGATTCACCATTGGACCTCCTGAGTCACCCTGGGAGTTGGAAGCAAAGAAATGAAGGTCACTGCTTTTGGAATGGGACAGATTGTCTGTCAGGAAGCAAAAAAAGAAAAAAAAGATTCCTACCTGACACGAGTCTTTGCCTCCTTCCAGAACTCCAGCACAAATCATGTTGTCTGTGACTGTACCCACTCCATTGAGGCAGTTACACTGTCGATTTCCCAGAACTGGCACCTGCACTTCTTGCAGAGTTTCAGGGAACGGTAATGACACTGAGGCGGAAACAAGAAGACAGACAATTTACACATCCACCTGCTGTGTATAAGACACATTGTCCAAACTGCTAGCCAGCAACAAGCAGACTCACCTCCCTCCTGAACTGCGCCCCAGCCAGTGACCCAGCTGTCAGTACCGTTGTTGAATGTACTGTCACCCGCTGCCAGACACACAGGTCTGATGTAGTCTGTGAATTGGACTGGTGTGGAAAGCCTGATAAGAGCAATGTCATTGTCGCTGGTGACACTGTCATAATTTGGATGCAAAATGATTGTGTCCACACTCTTGGTCACTTCATTTGGGTTCTCGCCTTGAAGGTTCTGACGGCCAAGAGAGACCTGCCAATCGGTGGGACTTGCACTGATTAAAGATGACAGAAAGGCATTGGTTTCAGGAAGACAGTGCGCCAAAAGCATGGCAAAAGTACTGACTGAAAGACATTTGTTTCGACTACCCACCTGAAGAAGCAGTGAGCAGCAGTCATTACCCACTCTCTGTTGATGAGGGAACCACCACAAACATGGCCGCCAAATATCTGCAGACTGACCTGCCAGGGCCAACTTCCAGGTGGCGCGTCTTCACCTCCAACTATCCTGGTGTTCAGGGGAGTCATGCCACACACTGCAAACAACACACAAGGTATTGAAGATGGATCTAAAGTATCTCTGTCGGTTCACAAAGGGCTTTTTTTAAACACATTCTTTAAGAGAAAACAATCATGACAAAAACTTTGGGAATAGATCTCCAGAAAAAAAACTAAACAAGTTGGCAATTAGATGTTACCCTCTATATGTTTTGGTTGTAAACTTCTTAAACTGACAACGCCTTGTGGATTCAACAGAACAGACAACGGGACTGACAGCAGTCCTCATGTCCCCATCTGTGCAAGAACACGCTTAGGCTGTGAGCAACGTACAGTACATCCGGAAACAAGAGATTCCCCACGATGTCATTTCTTTTTCTACAAATTGAAAAGAAGGTGACATTCATATAAGAAGCACTTGGGCATCTGGGATACTTACACTCAGCACTTGAGGCTGTTGATCCTGAATCTGGGGTGGTTTCATCTGGTGCAACAGTAGTAGGGGTAATAACAGGGGGTGGCAGGCCAGGACAGGTGTAGCCGCTGTCAGCATCCAGCCCATTGGAGGTGAACTGGACGAAGCCAGGCTTATCTGAGCTGATGAGGGACTCGATCCAGGACTGGTAACGGGAAACCCTGGAGTAGACTCCCGGGAGATTGGGCCGAGCACAGCCAAAACCAAAACTCACAACTCCAGACTGGACCCAGATGGAGCCCTGCTGTTTCACCATTGGACCTCCTGAGTCACCCTGGGAGTTGGAAGCAAAGAAATGAAGGTCACTGCTTTTGGAATGGGACAGATTGTCTGTCATAAAGCAAAAAAAGAAAAAAAGATTCCTACCTGACACGAGTCTTTGCCTCCCTCCAGAACTCCAGCACAAATCATGTTGTCTGTGACTGTACCCACTCCATTGAGGCAGTTACACTGTCGATTTCCCAGAACTGGCACCTGCACTTCTTGCAGAGTTTCAGGGAACGGTAATGACACTGAGGCGGAAACAAGAAGACAGACAATTTACACATCCACCTGCTGTGCATAAGACACATTGTCCAAACAGTTAGCCAGCAACAAGCAGACTCACCTCCCTCCTGAACTGCGCCCCAGCCAGTGACCCAGCTGTCAGTACCGTTGTTGAATGCACTGTCACCCGCTGCCAGACACACAGGTCTGATGTAGTCTGTGAATTGGACTGGTGTGGAAAGCCTGATAAGAGCAATGTCATTGTCGCTGGTGACACTGTCATAATTTGGATGCAAAATGATTGTGTCCACACTCTTGGTCACTTCATTTGGGTTCTCGCCTTGAAGGTTCTGACGGCCAAGAGAGACCTGCCAATCGGTGGGACTTGCACTGATTAAAGATGACAGAAAGGCATTGGTTTCAGGAAGACAGTGCGCCAAAAGCATGGCAAAAGTACTGACTGAAAGACATTTGTTTCGGCTACCCACCTGAAGAAGCAGTGAGCAGCAGTCATTACCCACTCTCTGTTGATGAGGGAACCACCACAAACATGGCCGCCAAATATCTGCAGACTGACCTGCCAGGGCCAACTTCCAGGTGGCGCGTCTTCACCTCCAACTATCCTGGTGTTCAGGGGAGTCATGCCACACACTGCAAACAACACACAAGGTATTGAAGATGGATCTAAAGTATCTCTGTCGGTTCACAAAGGGCTTTTTTTAAACACATTCTTTAAGAGAAAACAATCATGACAAAAACTTTGGGAATAGATCTCCAGAAAAAAAACTAAACAAGTTGGCAATTAGATGTTACCCTCTATATGTTTTGGTTGTAAACTTCTTAAACTGACAACGCCTTGTGGATTCAACAGAACAGACAACGGGACTGACAGCAGTCCTCATGTCCCCATCTGTGCAAGAACACGCTTAGGCTGTGAGCAACGTACAGTACATCCGGAAACAAGAGATTCCCCACGATGTCATTTCTTTTTCTACAAATTGAAAAGAAGGTGACATTCATATAAGAAGCACTTGGGCATCTGGGATACTTACACTCAGCACTTGAGGCTGTTGATCCTGAATCTGGGGTGGTTTCATCTGGTGCAACAGTAGTAGGGGTAATAACAGGGGGTGGCAGGCCAGGACAGGTGTAGCCGCTGTCAGCATCCAGCCCATTGGAGGTGAACTGGACGAAGCCAGGCTTATCTGAGCTGATGAGGGACTCGATCCAGGACTGGTAACGGGAAACCCTGGAGTAGACTCCCGGGAGATTGGGCCGAGCACAGCCAAAACCAAAACTCACAACTCCAGACTGGACCCAGATGGAGCCCTGCTGTTTCACCATTGGACCTCCTGAGTCACCCTGGGAGTTGGAAGCAAAGAAATGAAGGTCACTGCTTTTGGAATGGGACAGATTGTCTGTCATAAAGCAAAAAAAGAAAAAAAGATTCCTACCTGACACGAGTCTTTGCCTCCCTCCAGAACTCCAGCACAAATCATGTTGTCTGTGACTGTACCCACTCCATTGAGGCAGTTACACTGTCGATTTCCCAGAACTGGCACCTGCACTTCTTGCAGAGTTTCAGGGAACGGTAATGACACTGAGGCGGAAACAAGAAGACAGACAATTTACACATCCACCTGCTGTGCATAAGACACATTGTCCAAACAGTTAGCCAGCAACAAGCAGACTCACCTCCCTCCTGAACTGCGCCCCAGCCAGTGACCCAGCTGTCAGTACCGTTGTTGAATGCACTGTCACCCGCTGCCAGACACACAGGTCTGATGTAGTCTGTGAATTGGACTGGTGTGGAAAGCCTGATAAGAGCAATGTCATTGTCGCTGGTGACACTGTCATAATTTGGATGCAAAATGATTGTGTCCACACTCTTGGTCACTTCATTTGGGTTCTCGCCTTGAAGGTTCTGACGGCCAAGAGAGACCTGCCAATCGGTGGGACTTGCACTGATTAAAGATGACAGAAAGGCATTGGTTTCAGGAAGACAGTGCGCCAAAAGCATGGCAAAAGTACTGACTGAAAGACATTTGTTTCGACTACCCACCTGAAGAAGCAGTGAGCAGCAGTCATTACCCACTCTCTGTTGATGAGGGAACCACCACAAACATGGCCGCCAAATATCTGCAGACTGACCTGCCAGGGCCAACTTCCAGGTGGCGCGTCTTCACCTCCAACTATCCTGGTGTTCAGGGGAGTCATGCCACACACTGCAAACAACACACAAGGTATTGAAGATGGATCTAAAGTATCTCTGTCGGTTCACAAAGGGCTTTTTTTAAACACATTCTTTAAGAGAAAACAATCATGACAAAAACTTTGGGAATAGATCTCCAGAAAAAAAACTAAACAAGTTGGCAATTAGATGTTAGCCTCTATATGTTTTGGTTGTAAACTTCTTAAACTGACAACGCCTTGTGGATTCAACAGAACAGACAACGGGACTGACAGCAGTCCTCATGTCCCCATCTGTGCAAGAACACGCTTAGGCTGTGAGCAACGTACAGTACATCCGGAAACAAGCATTCCCCACGATGTCATTTCTTTTTCTACAAATTGAAAAGAAGGTGACATTCATATAAGAAGCACTTGGGCATCTGGGATACTTACACTCAGCACTTGAGGCTGTTGATCCTGAATCTGGGGTGGTTTCATCTGGTGCAACAGTAGTAGGGGTAATAACAGGGGGTGGCAGGCCAGGACAGGTGTAGCCGCTGTCAGCATCCAGCCCATTGGAGGTGAACTGGACGAAGCCAGGCTTATCTGAGCTGATGAGGGACTCGATCCAGGACTGGTAACGGGAAACCCTGGAGTAGACTCCCGGGAGATTGGGCCGAGCACAGCCAAAACCAAAACTCACAACTCCAGACTGGACCCAGATGGAGCCCTGCTGATTCACCATTGGACCTCCTGAGTCACCCTGGGAGTTGGAAGCAAAGAAATGAAGGTCACTGCTTTTGGAATGGGACAGATTGTCTGTCAGGAAGCAAAAAAAGAAAAAAAGATTCCTACCTGACACGAGTCTTTGCCTCCCTCCAGAACTCCAGCACAAATCATGTTGTCTGTGACTGTACCCACTCCATTGAGGCAGTTACACTGTCGATTTCCCAGAACTGGCACCTGCACTTCTTGCAGAGTTTCAGGGAACGGTAATGACACTGAGGCGGAAACAAGAAGACAGACAATTTACACATCCACCTGCTGTGCATAAGACACATTGTCCAAACAGTTAGCCAGCAACAAGCAGACTCACCTCCCTCCTGAACTGCGCCCCAGCCAGTGACCCAGCTGTCAGTACCGTTGTTGAATGCACTGTCACCCGCTGCCAGACACACAGGTCTGATGTAGTCTGTGAATTGGACTGGTGTGGAAAGCCTGATAAGAGCAATGTCATTGTCGCTGGTGACACTGTCATAATTTGGATGCAAAATGATTGTGTCCACACTCTTGGTCACTTCATTTGGGTTCTCGCCTTGAAGGTTCTGACGGCCAAGAGAGACCTGCCAATCGGTGGGACTTGCACTGATTAAAGATGACAGAAAGGCATTGGTTTCAGGAAGACAGTGCGCCAAAAGCATGGCAAAAGTACTGACTGAAAGACATTTGTTTCGACTACCCACCTGAAGAAGCAGTGAGCAGCAGTCATTACCCACTCTCTGTTGATGAGGGAACCACCACAAACATGGCCGCCAAATATCTGCAGACTGACCTGCCAGGGCCAACTTCCAGGTGGCGCGTCTTCACCTCCAACTATCCTGGTGTTCAGGGGAGTCATGCCGCATACTGCAAACAACACACAAGGTATTGAAGATGGATCTAAAGTATCTCTGTCGGTTCACAAAGGGCTTTTTTAAACACATTCTTTAAGAGAAAACAATCATGACAAAAACTTTGGGAATAGATCTCCAGAAAAAAAACTAAACAAGTTGGCAATTAGATGTTAGCCTCTATATGTTTTGGTTGTAAACTTCTTAAACTGACAACGCCTTGTGGATTCAACAGAACAGACAACGGGACTGACAGCAGTCCTCATGTCCCCATCTGTGCAAGAACACGCTTAGGCTGTGAGCAACGTACAGTACATCCGGAAACAAGCATTCCCCACAATGTCATTTCTTTTTCTACAAATTGAAAAGAAGGTGACATTCATATAAGAAGCACTTGGGCATCTGGGATACTTACACTCAGCACTTGAGGCTGTTGATCCTGAATCTGGGGTGGTTTCATCTGGTGCAACAGTAGTAGGGGTAATAACAGGGGGTGGCAGGCCAGGACAGGTGTAGCCGCTGTCAGCATCCAGCCCATTGGAGGTGAACTGGACGAAGCCAGGCTTATCTGAGCTGATGAGGGACTCGATCCAGGACTGGTAACGGGAAACCCTGGAGTAGACTCCCGGGAGATTGGGCCGAGCACAGCCAAAACCAAAACTCACAACTCCAGACTGGACCCAGATGGAGCCCTGCTGATTCACCATTGGACCTCCTGAGTCACCCTGGGAGTTGGAAGCAAAGAAATGAAGGTCACTGCTTTTGGAATGGGACAGATTGTCTGTCAGGAAGCAAAAAAAGAAAAAAAGATTCCTACCTGACACGAGTCTTTGCCTCCTTCCAGAACTCCAGCACAAATCATGTTGTCTGTGACTGTACCCACTCCATTGAGGCAGTTACACTGTCGATTTCCCAGAACTGGCACCTGCACTTCTTGCAGAGTTTCAGGGAACGGTAATGACACTGAGGCGGAAACAAGAAGACAGACAATTTACACATCCACCTGCTGTGTATAAGACACATAGTCCAAACTGCTAGCCAGCAACAAGCAGACTCACCTCCCTCCTGAACTGCGCCCCAGCCAGTGACCCAGCTGTCAGTACCGTTGTTGAATGTACTGTCACCCGCTGCCAGACACACAGGTCTGATGTAGTCTGTGAATTGGACTGGTGTGGAAAGCCTGATAAGAGCAATGTCATTGTCGCTGGTGACACTGTCATAATTTGGATGCAAAATGATTGTGTCCACACTCTTGGTCACTTCATTTGGGTTCTCGCCTTGAAGGTTCTGACGGCCAAGAGAGACCTGCCAATCGGTGGGACTTGCACTGATTAAAGATGACAGAAAGGCATTGGTTTCAGGAAGACAGTGCGCCAAAAGCATGGCAAAAGTACTGACTGAAAGACATTTGTTTCGACTACCCACCTGAAGAAGCAGTGAGCAGCAGTCATTACCCACTCTCTGTTGATGAGGGAACCACCACAAACATGGCCGCCAAATATCTGCAGACTGACCTGCCAGGGCCAACTTCCAGGTGGCGCGTCTTCACCTCCAACTATCCTGGTGTTCAGGGGAGTCATGCCGCATACTGCAAACAACACACAAGGTATTGAAGATGGATCTAAAGTATCTCTGTCGGTTCACAAAGGGCTTTTTTTAAACACATTCTTTAAGAGAAAACAATCATGACAAAAACTTTGGGAATAGATCTCCAGAAAAAAAACTAAACAAGTTGGCAATTAGATGTTAGCCTCTAAATGTTTTGGTTGTAAACTTCTTAAACTGACAACGCCTTGTGGATTCAACAGAACAGACAACGGGACTGACAGCAGTCCTCATGTCCCCATCTGTGCAAGAACACGCTTAGGCTGTGAGCAACGTACAGTACATCCGGAAACAAGCATTCCCCACAATGTCATTTCTTTTTCTACAAATTGAAAAGAAGGTGACATTCATATAAGAAGCACTTGGGCATCTGGGATACTTACACTCAGCACTTGAGGCTGTTGATCCTGAATCTGGGGTGGTTTCATCTGGTGCAACAGTAGTAGGGGTAATAACAGGGGGTGGCAGGCCAGGACAGGTGTAGCCGCTGTCAGCATCCAGCCCATTGGAGGTGAACTGGACGAAGCCAGGCTTATCTGAGCTGATGAGGGACTCGATCCAGGACTGGTAACGGGAAACCCTGGAGTAGACTCCCGGGAGATTGGGCCGAGCACAGCCAAAACCAAAACTCACAACTCCAGACTGGACCCAGATGGAGCCCTGCTGATTCACCATTGGACCTCCTGAGTCACCCTGGGAGTTGGAAGCAAAGAAATGAAGGTCACTGCTTTTGGAATGGGACAGATTGTCTGTCAGGAAGCAAAAAAAGAAAAAAAGATTCCTACCTGACACGAGTCTTTGCCTCCTTCCAGAACTCCAGCACAAATCATGTTGTCTGTGACTGTACCCACTCCATTGAGGCAGTTACACTGTCGATTTCCCAGAACTGGCACCTGCACTTCTTGCAGAGTTTCAGGGAACGGTAATGACACTGAGGCGGAAACAAGAAGACAGACAATTTACACATCCACCTGCTGTGTATAAGACACATAGTCCAAACTGCTAGCCAGCAACAAGCAGACTCACCTCCCTCCTGAACTGCGCCCCAGCCAGTGACCCAGCTGTCAGTACCGTTGTTGAATGTACTGTCACCCGCTGCCAGACACACAGGTCTGATGTAGTCTGTGAATTGGACTGGTGTGGAAAGCCTGATAAGAGCAATGTCATTGTCGCTGGTGACACTGTCATAATTTGGATGCAAAATGATTGTGTCCACACTCTTGGTCACTTCATTTGGGTTCTCGCCTTGAAGGTTCTGACGGCCAAGAGAGACCTGCCAATCGGTGGGACTTGCACTGATTAAAGATGACAGAAAGGCATTGGTTTCAGGAAGACAGTGCGCCAAAAGCATGGCAAAAGTACTGACTGAAAGACATTTGTTTCGACTACCCACCTGAAGAAGCAGTGAGCAGCAGTCATTACCCACTCTCTGTTGATGAGGGAACCACCACAAACATGGCCGCCAAATATCTGCAGACTGACCTGCCAGGGCCAACTTCCAGGTGGCGCGTCTTCACCTCCAACTATCCTGGTGTTCAGGGGAGTCATGCCACACACTGCAAACAACACACAAGGTATTGAAGATGGATCTAAAGTATCTCTGTCGGTTCACAAAGGGCTTTTTTTAAACACATTCTTTAAGAGAAAACAATCATGACAAAAACTTTGGGAATAGATCTCCAGAAAAAAAACTAAACAAGTTGGCAATTAGATGTTAGCCTCTAAATGTTTTGGTTGTAAACTTCTTAAACTGACAACGCCTTGTGGATTCAACAGAACAGACAACGGGACTGACAGCAGTCCTCATGTCCCCATCTGTGCAAGAACACGCTTAGGCTGTGAGCAACGTACAGTACATCCGGAAACAAGCATTCCCCACAATGTCATTTCTTTTTCTACAAATTGAAAAGAAGGTGACATTCATATAAGAAGCACTTGGGCATCTGGGATACTTACACTCAGCACTTGAGGCTGTTGATCCTGAATCTGGGGTGGTTTCATCTGGTGCAACAGTAGTAGGGGTAATAACAGGGGGTGGCAGGCCAGGACAGGTGTAGCCGCTGTCAGCATCCAGCCCATTGGAGGTGAACTGGACGAAGCCAGGCTTATCTGAGCTGATGAGGGACTCGATCCAGGACTGGTAACGGGAAACCCTGGAGTAGACTCCCGGGAGATTGGGCCGAGCACAGCCAAAACCAAAACTCACAACTCCAGACTGGACCCAGATGGAGCCCTGCTGATTCACCATTGGACCTCCTGAGTCACCCTGGGAGTTGGAAGCAAAGAAATGAAGGTCACTGCTTTTGGAATGGGACAGATTGTCTGTCAGGAAGCAAAAAAAGAAAAAAAGATTCCTACCTGACACGAGTCTTTGCCTCCTTCCAGAACTCCAGCACAAATCATGTTGTCTGTGACTGTACCCACTCCATTGAGGCAGTTACACTGTCGATTTCCCAGAACTGGCACCTGCACTTCTTGCAGAGTTTCAGGGAACGGTAATGACACTGAGGCGGAAACAAGAAGACAGACAATTTACACATCCACCTGCTGTGTATAAGACACATAGTCCAAACTGCTAGCCAGCAACAAGCAGACTCACCTCCCTCCTGAACTGCGCCCCAGCCAGTGACCCAGCTGTCAGTACCGTTGTTGAATGTACTGTCACCCGCTGCCAGACACACAGGTCTGATGTAGTCTGTGAATTGGACTGGTGTGGAAAGCCTGATAAGAGCAATGTCATTGTCGCTGGTGACACTGTCATAATTTGGATGCAAAATGATTGTGTCCACACTCTTGGTCACTTCATTTGGGTTCTCGCCTTGAAGGTTCTGACGGCCAAGAGAGACCTGCCAATCGGTGGGACTTGCACTGATTAAAGATGACAGAAAGGCATTGGTTTCAGGAAGACAGTGCGCCAAAAGCATGGCAAAAGTACTGACTGAAAGACATTTGTTTCGACTACCCACCTGAAGAAGCAGTGAGCAGCAGTCATTACCCACTCTCTGTTGATGAGGGAACCACCACAAACATGGCCGCCAAATATCTGCAGACTGACCTGCCAGGGCCAACTTCCAGGTGGCGCGTCTTCACCTCCAACTATCCTGGTGTTCAGGGGAGTCATGCCACACACTGCAAACAACACACAAGGTATTGAAGATGGATCTAAAGTATCTCTGTCGGTTCACAAAGGGCTTTTTTTAAACACATTCTTTAAGAGAAAACAATCATGACAAAAACTTTGGGAATAGATCTCCAGAAAAAAAACTAAACAAGTTGGCAATTAGATGTTAGCCTCTAAATGTTTTGGTTGTAAACTTCTTAAACTGACAACGCCTTGTGGATTCAACAGAACAGACAACGGGACTGACAGCAGTCCTCATGTCCCCATCTGTGCAAGAACACGCTTAGGCTGTGAGCAACGTACAGTACATCCGGAAACAAGCATTCCCCACAATGTCATTTCTTTTTCTACAAATTGAAAAGAAGGTGACATTCATATAAGAAGCACTTGGGCATCTGGGATACTTACACTCAGCACTTGAGGCTGTTGATCCTGAATCTGGGGTGGTTTCATCTGGTGCAACAGTAGTAGGGGTAATAACAGGGGGTGGCAGGCCAGGACAGGTGTAGCCGCTGTCAGCATCCAGCCCATTGGAGGTGAACTGGACGAAGCCAGGCTTATCTGAGCTGATGAGGGACTCGATCCAGGACTGGTAACGGGAAACCCTGGAGTAGACTCCCGGGAGATTGGGCCGAGCACAGCCAAAACCAAAACTCACAACTCCAGACTGGACCCAGATGGAGCCCTGCTGATTCACCATTGGACCTCCTGAGTCACCCTGGGAGTTGGAAGCAAAGAAATGAAGGTCACTGCTTTTGGAATGGGACAGATTGTCTGTCATGAAGCAAAAAAAGAAAAAAAGATTCCTACCTGACACGAGTCTTTGCCTCCTTCCAGAACTCCAGCACAAATCATGTTGTCTGTGACTGTACCCACTCCATTGAGGCAGTTACACTGTCGATTTCCCAGAACTGGCACCTGCACTTCTTGCAGAGTTTCAGGGAACGGTAATGACACTGAGGCGGAAACAAGAAGACAGACAATTTACACATCCACCTGCTGTGTATAAGACACATTGTCCAAACTGCTAGCCAGCAACAAGCAGACTCACCTCCCTCCTGAACTGCGCCCCAGCCAGTGACCCAGCTGTCAGTACCGTTGTTGAATGTACTGTCACCCGCTGCCAGACACACAGGTCTGATGTAGTCTGTGAATTGGACTGGTGTGGAAAGCCTGATAAGAGCAATGTCATTGTCGCTGGTGACACTGTCATAATTTGGATGCAAAATGATTGTGTCCACACTCTTGGTCACTTCATTTGGGTTCTCGCCTTGAAGGTTCTGACGGCCAAGAGAGACCTGCCAATCGGTGGGACTTGCACTGATTAAAGATGACAGAAAGGCATTGGTTTCAGGAAGACAGTGCGCCAAAAGCATGGCAAAAGTACTGACTGAAAGACATTTGTTTCGACTACCCACCTGAAGAAGCAGTGAGCAGCAGTCATTACCCACTCTCTGTTGATGAGGGAACCACCACAAACATGGCCGCCAAATATCTGCAGACTGACCTGCCAGGGCCAACTTCCAGGTGGCGCGTCTTCACCTCCAACTATCCTGGTGTTCAGGGGAGTCATGCCGCATACTGCAAACAACACACAAGGTATTGAAGATGGATCTAAAGTATCTCTGTCGGTTCACAAAGGGCTTTTTTTAAACACATTCTTTAAGAGAAAACAATCATGACAAAAACTTTGGGAATAGATCTCCAGAAAAAAAACTAAACAAGTTGGCAATTAGATGTTAGCCTCTAAATGTTTTGGTTGTAAACTTCTTAAACTGACAACGCCTTGTGGATTCAACAGAACAGACAACGGGACTGACAGCAGTCCTCATGTCCCCATCTGTGCAAGAACACGCTTAGGCTGTGAGCAACGTACAGTACATCCGGAAACAAGCATTCCCCACAATGTCATTTCTTTTTCTACAAATTGAAAAGAAGGTGACATTCATATAAGAAGCACTTGGGCATCTGGGATACTTACACTCAGCACTTGAGGCTGTTGATCCTGAATCTGGGGTGGTTTCATCTGGTGCAACAGTAGTAGGGGTAATAACAGGGGGTGGCAGGCCAGGACAGGTGTAGCCGCTGTCAGCATCCAGCCCATTGGAGGTGAACTGGACGAAGCCAGGCTTATCTGAGCTGATGAGGGACTCGATCCAGGACTGGTAACGGGAAACCCTGGAGTAGACTCCCGGGAGATTGGGCCGAGCACAGCCAAAACCAAAACTCACAACTCCAGACTGGACCCAGATGGAGCCCTGCTGATTCACCATTGGACCTCCTGAGTCACCCTGGGAGTTGGAAGCAAAGAAATGAAGGTCACTGCTTTTGGAATGGGACAGATTGTCTGTCAGGAAGCAAAAAAAGAAAAAAAGATTCCTACCTGACACGAGTCTTTGCCTCCTTCCAGAACTCCAGCACAAATCATGTTGTCTGTGACTGTACCCACTCCATTGAGGCAGTTACACTGTCGATTTCCCAGAACTGGCACCTGCACTTCTTGCAGAGTTTCAGGGAACGGTAATGACACTGAGGCGGAAACAAGAAGACAGACAATTTACACATCCACCTGCTGTGTATAAGACACATTGTCCAAACTGCTAGCCAGCAACAAGCAGACTCACCTCCCTCCTGAACTGCGCCCCAGCCAGTGACCCAGCTGTCAGTACCGTTGTTGAATGTACTGTCACCCGCTGCCAGACACACAGGTCTGATGTAGTCTGTGAATTGGACTGGTGTGGAAAGCCTGATAAGAGCAATGTCATTGTCGCTGGTGACACTGTCATAATTTGGATGCAAAATGATTGTGTCCACACTCTTGGTCACTTCATTTGGGTTCTCGCCTTGAAGGTTCTGACGGCCAAGAGAGACCTGCCAATCGGTGGGACTTGCACTGATTAAAGATGACAGAAAGGCATTGGTTTCAGGAAGACAGTGCGCCAAAAGCATGGCAAAAGTACTGACTGAAAGACATTTGTTTCGACTACCCACCTGAAGAAGCAGTGAGCAGCAGTCATTACCCACTCTCTGTTGATGAGGGAACCACCACAAACATGGCCGCCAAATATCTGCAGACTGACCTGCCAGGGCCAACTTCCAGGTGGCGCGTCTTCACCTCCAACTATCCTGGTGTTCAGGGGAGTCATGCCGCATACTGCAAACAACACACAAGGTATTGAAGATGGATCTAAAGTATCTCTGTCGGTTCACAAAGGGCTTTTTTAAACACATTCTTTAAGAGAAAACAATCATGACAAAAACTTTGGGAATAGATCTCCAGAAAAAAAACTAAACAAGTTGGCAATTAGATGTTAGCCTCTATATGTTTTGGTTGTAAACTTCTTAAACTGACAACGCCTTGTGGATTCAACAGAACAGACAACGGGACTGACAGCAGTCCTCATGTCCCCATCTGTGCAAGAACACGCTTAGGCTGTGAGCAACGTACAGTACATCCGGAAACAAGCATTCCCCACAATGTCATTTCTTTTTCTACAAATTGAAAAGAAGGTGACATTCATATAAGAAGCACTTGGGCATCTGGGATACTTACACTCAGCACTTGAGGCTGTTGATCCTGAATCTGGGGTGGTTTCATCTGGTGCAACAGTAGTAGGGGTAATAACAGGGGGTGGCAGGCCAGGACAGGTGTAGCCGCTGTCAGCATCCAGCCCATTGGAGGTGAACTGGACGAAGCCAGGCTTATCTGAGCTGATGAGGGACTCGATCCAGGACTGGTAACGGGAAACCCTGGAGTAGACTCCCGGGAGATTGGGCCGAGCACAGCCAAAACCAAAACTCACAACTCCAGACTGGACCCAGATGGAGCCCTGCTGATTCACCATTGGACCTCCTGAGTCACCCTGGGAGTTGGAAGCAAAGAAATGAAGGTCACTGCTTTTGGAATGGGACAGATTGTCTGTCAGGAAGCAAAAAAAGAAAAAAAGATTCCTACCTGACACGAGTCTTTGCCTCCTTCCAGAACTCCAGCACAAATCATGTTGTCTGTGACTGTACCCACTCCATTGAGGCAGTTACACTGTCGATTTCCCAGAACTGGCACCTGCACTTCTTGCAGAGTTTCAGGGAACGGTAATGACACTGAGGCGGAAACAAGAAGACAGACAATTTACACATCCACCTGCTGTGTATAAGACACATTGTCCAAACTGCTAGCCAGCAACAAGCAGACTCACCTCCCTCCTGAACTGCGCCCCAGCCAGTGACCCAGCTGTCAGTACCGTTGTTGAATGTACTGTCACCCGCTGCCAGACACACAGGTCTGATGTAGTCTGTGAATTGGACTGGTGTGGAAAGCCTGATAAGAGCAATGTCATTGTCGCTGGTGACACTGTCATAATTTGGATGCAAAATGATTGTGTCCACACTCTTGGTCACTTCATTTGGGTTCTCGCCTTGAAGGTTCTGACGGCCAAGAGAGACCTGCCAATCGGTGGGACTTGCACTGATTAAAGATGACAGAAAGGCATTGGTTTCAGGAAGACAGTGCGCCAAAAGCATGGCAAAAGTACTGACTGAAAGACATTTGTTTCGACTACCCACCTGAAGAAGCAGTGAGCAGCAGTCATTACCCACTCTCTGTTGATGAGGGAACCACCACAAACATGGCCGCCAAATATCTGCAGACTGACCTGCCAGGGCCAACTTCCAGGTGGCGCGTCTTCACCTCCAACTATCCTGGTGTTCAGGGGAGTCATGCCGCATACTGCAAACAACACACAAGGTATTGAAGATGGATCTAAAGTATCTCTGTCGGTTCACAAAGGGCTTTTTTAAACACATTCTTTAAGAGAAAACAATCATGACAAAAACTTTGGGAATAGATCTCCAGAAAAAAAACTAAACAAGTTGGCAATTAGATGTTAGCCTCTATATGTTTTGGTTGTAAACTTCTTAAACTGACAACGCCTTGTGGATTCAACAGAACAGACAACGGGACTGACAGCAGTCCTCATGTCCCCATCTGTGCAAGAACACGCTTAGGCTGTGAGCAACGTACAGTACATCCGGAAACAAGCATTCCCCACAATGTCATTTCTTTTTCTACAAATTGAAAAGAAGGTGACATTCATATAAGAAGCACTTGGGCATCTGGGATACTTACACTCAGCACTTGAGGCTGTTGATCCTGAATCTGGGGTGGTTTCATCTGGTGCAACAGTAGTAGGGGTAATAACAGGGGGTGGCAGGCCAGGACAGGTGTAGCCGCTGTCAGCATCCAGCCCATTGGAGGTGAACTGGACGAAGCCAGGCTTATCTGAGCTGATGAGGGACTCGATCCAGGACTGGTAACGGGAAACCCTGGAGTAGACTCCCGGGAGATTGGGCCGAGCACAGCCAAAACCAAAACTCACAACTCCAGACTGGACCCAGATGGAGCCCTGCTGATTCACCATTGGACCTCCTGAGTCACCCTGGGAGTTGGAAGCAAAGAAATGAAGGTCACTGCTTTTGGAATGGGACAGATTGTCTGTCAGGAAGCAAAAAAAGAAAAAAAGATTCCTACCTGACACGAGTCTTTGCCTCCTTCCAGAACTCCAGCACAAATCATGTTGTCTGTGACTGTACCCACTCCATTGAGGCAGTTACACTGTCGATTTCCCAGAACTGGCACCTGCACTTCTTGCAGAGTTTCAGGGAACGGTAATGACACTGAGGCGGAAACAAGAAGACAGACAATTTACACATCCACCTGCTGTGTATAAGACACATTGTCCAAACTGCTAGCCAGCAACAAGCAGACTCACCTCCCTCCTGAACTGCGCCCCAGCCAGTGACCCAGCTGTCAGTACCGTTGTTGAATGCACTGTCACCCGCTGCCAGACACACAGGTCTGATGTAGTCTGTGAATTGGACTGGTGTGGAAAGCCTGATAAGAGCAATGTCATTGTCGCTGGTGACACTGTCATAATTTGGATGCAAAATGATTGTGTCCACACTCTTGGTCACTTCATTTGGGTTCTCGCCTTGAAGGTTCTGACGGCCAAGAGAGACCTGCCAATCGGTGGGACTTGCACTGATTAAAGATGACAGAAAGGCATTGGTTTCAGGAAGACAGTGCGCCAAAAGCATGGCAAAAGTACTGACTGAAAGACATTTGTTTCGACTACCCACCTGAAGAAGCAGTGAGCAGCAGTCATTACCCACTCTCTGTTGATGAGGGAACCACCACAAACATGGCCGCCAAATATCTGCAGACTGACCTGCCAGGGCCAACTTCCAGGTGGCGCGTCTTCACCTCCAACTATCCTGGTGTTCAGGGGAGTCATGCCACACACTGCAAACAACACACAATGTAGTGAAGGTGGATCTAAATTATGTCTGTCGGTTCACAGAGGGCTTTTTTTTTTAACACATTCTTTAAGAGAAAACAATCATGACAAAAACTTTGGTAATAGATCTCCAGGAAAAAAAATTAAACAAGTTGGCAATTAGATGTTAGCCTCTAAATGTTTTGGTTGTAAACCTCTTAAACTGACAACGCCTTGTGGATTCAACAGAACAGACAACGGGTTTGACAGCAGTCCTCATGTCCCCATCTGTGCAAGAACACGCTTAGGCTGTGAGCAACGTACAGTACATCCGGAAACAAGCATTCCCCACTATGTCATTTCTTTTTCTACAAATTGAAAAGAAGGTGACATTCATACAAGAAGCACTTGGGCATCTGGGATACTTACACTCAGCACTTGAGGCTGTTGATCCTGAATCTGGGGTGGTTTCATCTGGTGCAACAGTAGTAGGGGTAATAACAGGGGGTGGCAGGCCAGGACAGGTGTAGCCGCTGTCAGCATCCAGCCCATTGGAGGTGAACTGGACGAAGCCAGGCTTATCTGAGCTGATGAGGGACTCGATCCAGGACTGGTAACGGGAAACCCTGGAGTAGACTCCCGGGAGATTGGGCCGAGCACAGCCAAAACCAAAACTCACAACTCCAGACTGGACCCAGATGGAGCCCTGCTGATTCACCATTGGACCTCCTGAGTCACCCTGGGAGTTGGAAGCAAAGAAATGAAGGTCACTGCTTTTGGAATGGGACAGATTGTCTGTCAGGAAGCAAAAAAAGAAAAAAAAGATTCCTACCTGACACGAGTCTTTGCCTCCTTCCAGAACTCCAGCACAAATCATGTTGTCTGTGACTGTAGTCACTCCATTGAGGCAGTTACACTGTCGATTTCCCAGAACTGGCACCTGCACTTCTTGCAGAGTTTCAGGGAACGGTAATGACACTGAGGCAGAAACAAGAAGACAGACAATTTACACATCCACCTGCTGTGTATAAGACACATTGTCCAAACTGTTAGCCAGCAACAAGCAGACTCACCTCCCTCCTGAACTGCGCCCCAGCCAGTGACCCAGCTGTCAGTACCGTTGTTGAATGTACTGTCACCCGCTGCCAGACACACAGGTCTGATGTAGTCTGTGAATTGGACTGGTGTGGAAAGCCTGATAAGAGCAATGTCATTGTCGCTGGTGACACTGTCATAATTTGGATGCAAAATGATTGTGTCCACACTCTTGGTCACTTCATTTGGGTTCTCGCCTTGAAGGTTCTGACGGCCAAGAGAGACCTGCCAATCGGTGGGACTTGCACTGATTAAAGATGACAGAAAGGCATTGGTTTCAGGAAGACAGTGCGCCAAAAGCATGGCAAAAGTACTGACTGAAAGACATTTGTTTCGACTACCCACCTGAAGAAGCAGTGAGCAGCAGTCATTACCCACTCTCTGTTGATGAGGGAACCACCACAAACATGGCCGCCAAATATCTGCAGACTGACCTGCCAGGGCCAACTTCCAGGTGGCGCGTCTTCACCTCCAACTATCCTGGTGTTCAGGGGAGTCATGCCGCATACTGCAAAATATATTAAAGTAAACATTTGCGGTAACAGAAGTCAAAGTCAATGTCAAGGAACAACCATTCACTTATCGGCTCTATGTACAGTATTTCACTTTAAATCAATATTGATCACATTGTATAAGTATTTTACTTTCTTAAGGATGAAGATGTATTGTACATTCTCACGACAATTCGTGCCCTTCCTGTGATGGTTTTTAACTACCTAGATATGTTGTGTACTTGCCTTATTATTCCTCATTTAAGAAAATATTCCAATGACTAGTCTAGTCCTGGCGCTGTGAGAGACGGCTGCCTCTCCAGTAGCTCTCTCTCTCTTTAGCCCTAATTTTAGCCTTTCTTAACCTTTTTTAAACCTTTTAGCTCTTTTTGTTTACTCTTCCCTGCGAAGAGATCGTGTGCTTTATATTTCCAATGGATACACTTAAGTTTAACACTCAACCAGGGGCCAGTTTTCTCACATATTCTTGGGAGAAAATGCTGGCTCTAAGAACAATGGGACAAGCCAGGATACGACACCCCATCCCAGAGGAGTTGAGGAGGAGACCCAGGGGCTGCAAGGCCGGAGCTAAGCTAAAAGCCGAGACAGCGGAGAAACGGAGGCGCTACAAGCCATCGATTCCCTCCGTCATTATGGGGAATGTGAACTCTCTGCCAAACAAGATCGACGAGCTGTCCGCACTGAACAACCAGCTGACCTACCGTGAGAGCAGCTTGTTTATCTTCATGGAGACATGGCTAAACCACCTCGTACCGGATGCTAACGTGAATATGTTGGGATTCACTGCTGTGAGAACCAACAGAGATGCGAAAGCGAGCGGGAAAAGTAAAGGTGGGGGACTCATCATGTATGTTAACAACCACTGGTGTAAGGCAGGACATGTCTCCATAAAGACAGTCTTATGTTGCCGGGACCTCGAGCTGCTAGCTGTTAACCTGCGGCCTCACTATCTGCCGAGGGAGTTCAGTCACGTGATCGCCATTTGTGTTTACATTCCTCCGAGTGCAGACGTAGCCACTGCATGTGAGAAAATCCCCTCTGTCACTGCTAGGCTGCAGACACAGCACCCTGAGGCACTTATGATCATTTCTGGGGATTTTAACCATGCAACTCTGGACTCAAGTTTGGCTGTTTTTAATCAAGTTGTGGACTGTCCTACACGAAACAACAGGACAATAGATCTTCTGTATGTTAATGTCAAGGATGCATACAGAGCGACTCCCCTCCCCCCATTCGGGAAGTCTGATCACAATTTGGTTCACCTACAGCCATCTTACACCCCCCTGGTCCAAAAGCTGCCGGTTACAACTCGATCCATCAGGAGGTGGTCCCCAGAGATGGAAAGTGCTCTCAGAGACTGTTATAACACCACGGCCTGGGATGTGCTGATGGATCCGCATGGTGAGGACATAGAGGGGATGAAACACTGTCTGAAGGATTACTTGAATTTCTGCGTAAACGTGGTCGCCCCTGTCAAGACTGTCCGGTGTTTCCCTAATAACATGCCATGGGTAACACGGGAAGTTAAGGCTGTCCTTTACAAGAAGAAGGCTGCCTTCAGGAGCAGAGACAGGGAGGCCATGAAGGCAGCACAGCAGGAGGTCAAGCGCTGTGTGAGGGAAGCAAAGGACACCTACAGGAGGAACGGGGAACAAAACCTGATGGAAAGCAACATAAGGGAGGTCTGGGAAGGTGTGAGGACCATCACAGTTCACAACACAAAGACCAGGGCCGCAGGGGGAACAATGGAGAGGGCAAACGAACTGAATGACTTCTTTAACCGGTTCGACCAGTCCCTGCCCCCCCCACCCCCACCCTCACCGCAGCCATCTCTCCTCCTTCCCTCTGCACACGTCCCCTTTTTCTTTGCTTGAAAGTTTTCTTCATGTAATGCAAAAAGCGTCATATTGCATCACATAAAGAAAACTTCCAGGCAAAGAAAAACAAATTTTTTCGTCTCAGGGCAAAATGAGGGTTGGATTCACGACCATTCAACACTGCTACCATGTTTCTAATGATACAAAGTTTCATGCAAATGGGTGAAGTATCCCTTTAAGGTATCATTGATGAGTCATTGTGGCACGTCTGAGTTTTGATATTTGGAACACACAATTCAAGAACGCTCACCCATACATTCTTAACTTGACTGAAATCATAGATTTTAGTTCTTCTCATTGATGTTTTGGTTAGTTTTTTCCTCATCAGCTCCGATAGATGTTTTAGTTTGGCCGTCAAGTCAAGTCAAGTCAATCTATGTGTATGCGTGTGTGTGTGTGTGTGTGTGTGTGTGTGTTTGTGTGTGAGCGAGCTTCCATTTGTTATGCAGATTAGATCCAACTTTTAACAAGCCATCAATGGTCGTGCAAGGATCTACTCACCATCAAGCTGAGCATGTGACTCTGGAATTAGAAAACACATTATGGTTAGTCAAATCTAATCAAAACTCTAATATCCTTTATGGTTTATTATCTGCTTTGTATATCTTTTTGCTTTCATCTGAGGTGTTTGATTTAAAAATTCAAAAAATACAATTTGGTTCCAAAGATTATCGACAGCAACAGTATGTTTTAAATTATTACCTGATTGTATTGTTTTTCTTACATTCTATTGATTTAAATTAAATTTGATTTGAATTTAGCAGTGCCATGGTGATCTTGAATCCTGCCTCGTGAAAGTTGAGTACAATTTAAGCCTAGTTTTTTATTTAAAACTTTAAAAAGATGGAAAATGAGCTGTGATAAGAAAAAAACTGTAACTAAATATTTCAGATAAAAAAAGATACACAATTAAAAAGGATAGAAGTATACATGAATTTGATTCATTTTACCCTTAAATTTGTATACGATGAACAAAATGATAAAATATTTTAAATTATAATCTACCTTAATCAGTATTTAAATAGTCTTAACACTAAAAAAAATGTGTTTAATCACAGTCTTAATATAGTAACCAACAGATTTATTCAACATTGTTGTGTAATATCTCTATTTGTTTAAAAGGTAAATTATGCCCAGGGTGCTACTGTCACTGTTTACAGACAATAGGAAGATGATGTGCGTCAGTTAAATCACAACATTAATTCAGCTTTTGTATGAGAAGTTGGAAATGGTCATTGTACGATGGTCATGCAAACACCATGTCTGGTCACTTAGCTGTAGTCAGAAGTACAATAAATTAGTAATTTTTTCATAACATACTTGCACTTGTGTTGTGCTGTCTTAAAAATTATTCTGATATATATCTGGACTTAATGCTTCAATAATCATTGTATCTCTAACGAGTATAAATAGCTATGTTACAATAAATTAAACGTGAAGTTAAAATAATGAAAGTATGGCGAAATAAATTGATAGAGCAGAGTTGATGTCTTTAGATTTCTTGATTAGTCATTCAGTCCAAACCCAAAGAATTATTAAAAGAAATGTCTTTCAATAAATTTTAAGTGTAAGTATTTAATATAAATATACAGTAAAGAATAAAAGTATTCATTGATGTAAAAAAAAAAAAGTGGTTGTACATTTAAAATACAAAACAATGTACTGTTTTTGCTCACTCCTAAGTTGAGCTACAGTAGTATTTTTTATTTTTCTTTGCATATTAACAAACATGTTGATCAAGTCAAAGTGTGACTTACCTGCAGGTAAAAGACTTGCAAGAGTCAAGATGCAGACCCACTTCCTCAGAGCCATTGTGTTACTTCACAGTTCTTTTTTCTGACTCTTTATATGCCTGCTTTGACCTGTCACCTGCCATGAGGTGTGTCCTTCCCATTATGCACCCCACATAAGATCAACAAAACTTAATGGTAATTTCCTTGTTGAAAAAGACTAAAGCTCCCTAGTTATGTCATGTCACACCTACAAAGCTAAAGAGCGTTCATCATAATCGTAAGTCATATTATTTTCTAAACACAAGTTGGGATGTTGATAGTTTGTTAAACTAAAAGAAAAAAAAGAAAAAATGTAAAAGAAATATCTACATTGAAAGGTTCAACTTTACATATATTAAACAGTCTCAATTATTTTTGCTTTTATTCATTTGTTCTGTGTCCATCTTTAAGCAAGGACAAACCAGTCACTTTTTCAGACTTTGAAAAACCCATGTGAGACAGTGCAAACAACTCTCGCACTCAACCATGGTTGAGAAACAGCCAACAATGGAACATTTTTGTATGATGAATGTGACAAACGCATCTTTGGTAACTGTTTCTTGAACAATTGTGTATTTCAGCACATTGGAAACTATGTAAAAAGATACAATGTTATTTTAGATCCAAAACGCATCATTGTAGCGTCACAAACCAGTTGTCTTACATTTGATGTGACAGGTGGCACTTCTTTATGACTTATATTTAAAAATATGAATATTTGCCATGCCTCAGATTAAATGGGATAAATTTGAAGTGTTGTGTCAGTTTCAGAATTAGTCATGCTTGTTTTCATCATGGTTGCTGAGCAATAAAAAGATTATTCTGAAGTTACAACATAAGCCATTGGCATCATTCATGATTATTTAAGTTATCTCTTGTACTTGTCTTTCAGTGCTATTACGAAACAAAAATCTCCACAAAGGTGAGGAACCCACAAGAATGATGAATAGCTGTGTCGACGTGTCGATGGAATGGCTCACCTAACAAGTAACAATACCATACAGGTATATGTCCGTGTTGTGGCTGCAACCTTTGCTACGTCTGTCAATTTCTGTGTATTTATAAACAGCAAATATGCATTTTGTCAGAAAGGACAAAAATCTTTTCAAATTCAGTTACATAAGGTTACAAAACAAAGTAGCACGCTGTTTGTTTGGTTATGTTTTGTACGCCTACCTTGTTCAGTGAAACTTGGAGTAATTATGTAAGGATAAGGTGATGAAAGCAAACACTACAGATTAACTTGTCAGAAAATAGAACAAAAGGCTTAATTTTAATATACGTTTTCTTTATGACAACCACACCTTGCTGTGCTGCTGGCTTTAGTGGCACTAAGTGTGTTTTCTTTTTATTGCTTTATTCCAATTAAACAAAAACAAAAGGAAATTCTTATGTTTACTAGTACATTTCTTTACCACCGCTTTAAACTTGGTTTCTGGTCCAGTTTATTTTAAACACTATCGATATTTTTATGATAAACATGACGTGTAATATGTAACTCTGGATCCAACATAGTTATCCATCAAAAATACAAATGTAAAAAGAAAAGGGAAACTGTTTTAAAAAACAAACGACGAGCTTTCAGGTGTCCTGCGTTTTAATCAGAGTGGGCTGAAATCAAAATGATACATCTACATTTTATATACTCTTTATAATACTGATTAAAAATATATTATACTGGAACTCTGTTGAAATGTCTTAACCCACCTCATCCAAGATAAAACCTCTAAGCATTAACCAAATAACATTACCAGCTAAATTAACCAGTTTTCACAATCTGTCAAGAATGTTTTTTTGTTTTTTTTTTACATTTCTGTGAGATATTTTTTAATGTCCTGCATTATTTATTTATTTTGAGGTGAATCTTGACTTTTATCAATGAGGGGGAATTTTTGTCTGTGACAACATCCATTGTGATGTGGATGACAATTAGTGTCCGAACAGGGACATCAGGATATGTGGACAGATTAAACTGTGAATCCCCATACATCTACAAAGTTTTTGTTGTGCAGTATTGTAAAGACTCTATTGCTATGGCAGAGTTTGTCAATAAATAAAAGCACAAACCGTAAAGGTGTCAGTGTGAACCTTGTCCTACCTGTGGCAACATTCTCAAATGTTGAATCTTAACCATCTAACTATGGCATTACTTTTTATTTTAGGAGGAAAACAATATTTCACCCTAGTTTTTCAGAGCTTGGGGGTCCCTTATAATATATAAATTATGAAATGTGTGATCAAGTCTGATTTTGGAAAGTTGTCCTGCCATACTGGATAATCAGTGGTGTTGGCACTGTGTGGTGTTCTCCACCGTGGTAAGCATGGAACATCATCATCTGATTCATCATCTTCATTTTGCTCTTCATCCACAGACTCATTCTCACCAGGCAGGTCAGCTGTTTTCAAAAGAAACCAGGAAGAATTAAACAATGTCATATCTCTCTTCACCCACTGATGCACATGCACTCATACGTTCATTACATACAGTATGTTACTCTACTGACTTAAAAAATAACAATTTTTGTATATAAATAAAGAACAAAAGTGTCTCTACTCAATCAAATGCACATCACATATGTTTTAGACAAAGTTATTTAAATGTAAACATGTTAAAAAGTTAACTTTATCTTACCTTCTGCTAGCAGTGTGTCCAAGCCGGCTATGGTCCCAAAAAAAGGACGATCCAGACCCCAGACGGAAGGTCAAATCCACGCCCACCTCAAATTTCATTGGTCACAGACTTGTCATCAGAGTTGTAATGTGATCTTTTATTTTTTTTTAAATCCAAGGGGGCAGTGTGTGTGTGCCAAAATAGTAGTTTGTTGCCTGAGGACAACACCATGCCATAGAGGGTTAAATATAAACCATATAAACAGGTTGATTTGTATATTTTGTATCATAGTTGTCATGAAAACTTTGACCATTTAAAAAAAGAACATGATATGGTGTCTTTCCTTGGTAAATAATGATACAGAGATGCGTTGTTCTGAGAGCTAAACATGTTCATTGACAAATATCTTTTTAACTTTGTATCATGCTGATGTATGAATTGTTTCTAAGAATGTACTGATTTTTAAAAAAAAATCAGGAAGATCTAAAACAGCTCTGCTGTAAGTTTACGATGGCCTTCTCCTTTCTGTTGATTCTGCTGTTTAAGTGAGGTTTGAACTGACCACATGATACGGTGGATCACATAATCCCTGAATGATGCCTTTTAGCATTATATGGCCATTAAAGACACTTTAAAGACAATTTTTAATCCACCTGGAAAAAAATTCTACGGGCACAGATTTTCTGTATGATTTTTTTTGGAGGCTTTGTGGGGATGTTATTGTTTCTCTCTGTGGTGCTGCACTTTTGTCAAGTTGTTTTAGATGACCCTTTTAAATACACTTGACAGATACTGCAACTACAAAATAAAATATCATATTTTTACTCCTACGATGCAGTATAGGGGTTATGTAAAGTGATAAAAGACAGGGACAACAAAAATGTTATGAAAGGCTTTGAGATCATGAGAAAAAAAGAGGCAAACTTTGACAAGAATGTCAGTGTGCTTCTGTCTTTGTGGATCATCTTTCAGAGACCCATCTGTCCACACTGCAAGACAATCAGTTGCACAAACTGACAATAACTGCTGAAAACTTTGTACGAGAGTTCTTAGGAAGCCTAATTTTAGCTGCTGTCATTTTCTGGAAACACGTCTGGTAGAAGCCATGACTTACATGTTTGTTTAGTAGATGAGCTATTTAGTAGATGAGCTATCACAACAAGCATGTTGAAACTCCAATAATTAAGGTAATAAAAAATAAAAAAACATTGCTATTTAAAAGGGGTGACTTGTTTTTTATTGTTGTTGTTGACTTATGTCTAAGCTTTGTTGTTAGTTCTTTATTTGTAACAAGTTGGGACATTTTCAAAATGTGTGTCTTGTTAGACTCTGTACTGAGCTCTTAGTAAACTCAGATAAAAGTGTTTTGGACAATGGACAAGCAGACAGTATGATTAATAATCAGATGTTCTGTTGACTGTCACAGTGGGCTGTGATGTCACAGTTTGGTAACTGATGTAAGGATCTAGTCAGCAGGATAAAAAAAGAACAAAAAACGATGAGTGATGAGTGTTTCACAAGATTAACCCATAGACTGTATAAGACGTGACTCTTCACCAACTGGTTTTAAAACCCAAATGTGCTATATTGAAAAGTTGTCTCAACCTAACTTTCACTAACCAAGAAACAGGCAAGTCGGGAACTAAGGCATTGGTTCTCAGCTGGTCTAGCTCTGGAAAAAGGGTGCACTTTGAACCTTTAGACAGCACAAAACGTGAGAGATCAAAGTGAACAATATTTCAAAAGTGCTTTATAGAAAGGCACACATTTGTGATTCACTGAAAACGTTTGTGTCCTGGCCCAACAGTTTAGAACCACTGCCCTAAAGCTTTCTAGCAAACTGCTGTATGCACCTGCTTTCAGTAATATCAGTCTCACAAGTATGCATAACTATCAGTCACACACATACATCTTATCTTTCATGACATCAAAATGAACAATATTATGAACAAAATGGACAGTGCGTGCCCAGAGGCACTGCTTGTCAACAGGCAAGGAAGGCAACTGCTTGGGGCCCAGACCAGTAGGGAGGCCCCTCAGGTCTGGTAAAACCACAGCAGCAGCCCAAACGTGAAAACCAAAATGTTTCAATAAAAGTCAATCAAGAAAAAAGGAGGAATTATTGATCGTCGATACAGTGGCAGGCATTACGGTGATAAATGCAGGATGTAGGGCCCCCAATAATTTTTTGCCTGGGGCCCCAACAGACTCTAGAATCGCGACTGTGTGTGTGCCAAGAAGGACATGAACTCTTTGCACAATGTAAATTTTTTCCCTTAGCAGGCCATCGTTTTAGTTTTTTCTGATATAAAAGTCGTCATTTAAGAACGAGTGTATGTGACCTCTTCATCTGGGGCCAGCGTTAAGTGGATACTCAAGGAACTGCATTTTTTTTGGTGCTCCCCCATTGTCTTCATTTTTTATTGCCAACGGTTGCCTTTGGATTGGATTGGGTATGAGATCATGAGGGGAAAAAAAACAGAAGCAAACTTTGACAAGAATGTCAGTGTGCTTCTGTCTTTGTGGATCATCTTTCAGAGACCCATCTGTCCGCACTGCAAGACAATCAGTTGCACAAACTGACAATAACTGCTGAAAACTTTGTACGAGAGTTCTTAGGAAGCCTAATTTTAGCTGCTGTCATTTTCTAGAAACATGTTTGTTGATGAGCTATCGCAACAAGCATGTTGAAACTCCAATAATTAAGGTTAAAAAAATAACCGGGGTGACTTGTTTTTTAATGTTGTTGTTGACTTATGTCTAAGCTTTGTTGTTAGTTTTTTATTTGTAACAAGTTGGAACATTTTCAAAATGTGTGTCTTGTTAGACTATGTACTGAGCTCTTAGTAAACTCAGATAGAAGTGTTTTGGACAATGGACAAGCAGACAGTATGATTAATAATCAGATGTTCTGTTGACTGTCACAGTGGGCTGTGAAGTCACGGTTTGGTAACTGATGTAAGGATCTAGTCAGCAGGATAAAAAAAGAACAAAACGATGAGTGATTCATGTTTCACAAGATTAACCCATAGACTGTATAAGACGTGACTCTTCACCAACTGGTTACTGAACGGGAATTTTAAAACCCAAATGTGCTATATTGAAAAGTTGTCTCAACCTAACTTTCACTAACCAAGAAACAGGCAAGTCGGGAACTAAGGCATTGGTTCTCAGCTGGTCTAGCTCTGGAAAAAGGGTGCACTTTGAACCTTTAGACAGCACAAAACGTGAGAGATCAAAGTGAACAATATTTCAAAAGTGCTTTATAGAAAGGCACACATTTGTGATTCACTGAAAACGTTTGTGTCCTGGCCCAACAGTTTAGAACCACTGCCCTAAAGCTTTCTAGCAAACTGCTGTATGCACCTGCTTTCAGTAATATCAGTCTCACAAGTATGCATAACTATCAGTCACACACATACATCTTATCTTTCATGACATCAAAATGAACAATATTATGAACAAAATGGACAGTGCGTGCCCAGAGGCACTGCTTGTCAACAGGCAAGGAAGGCAACTGCTTGGGGCCCAGACCAGTAGGGAGGCCCCTCAGGTCTGGTAAAACCACAGCAGCAGCCCAAACGTGAAAACCAAAATGTTTCAATAAAAGTCAATCAAGAAAAAAGGAGGAATTATTGATCGTCGATACAGTGGCAGGCATTACGGTGATAAATGCAGGATGTAGGGCCCCCAATAATTTTTTGCCTGGGGCCCCAACAGACTCTAGAATCGCGACTGTGTGTGTGCCAAGAAGGACATGAACTCTTTGCACAATGTAAATTTTTTCCCTTAGCAGGCCATCGTTTTAGTTTTTTCTGATATAAAAGTCGTCATTTAAGAACGAGTGTATGTGACCTCTTCATCTGGGGCCAGCGTTAAGTGGATACTCAAGGAACTGCATTTTTTTTGGTGCTCCCCCATTGTCTTCATTTTTTATTGCCAACGGTTGCCTTTGGATTGGATTGGGTATGAGATCATGAGGGGAAAAAAAACAGAAGCAAACTTTGACAAGAATGTCAGTGTGCTTCTGTCTTTGTGGATCATCTTTCAGAGACCCATCTGTCCGCACTGCAAGACAATCAGTTGCACAAACTGACAATAACTGCTGAAAACTTTGTACGAGAGTTCTTAGGAAGCCTAATTTTAGCTGCTGTCATTTTCTAGAAACATGTTTGTTGATGAGCTATCGCAACAAGCATGTTGAAACTCCAATAATTAAGGTTAAAAAAAAAACCGGGGTGACTTGTTTTTTAATGTTGTTGTTGACTTATGTCTAAGCTTTGTTGTTAGTTTTTTATTTGTAACAAGTTGGAACATTTTCAAAATGTGTGTCTTGTTAGACTCTGTACTGAGCTCTTAGTAAACTCAGATAGAAGTGTTTTGGACAATGGACAAGCAGACAGTATGATTAATAATCAGATGTTCTGTTGACTGTCACAGTGGGCTGTGAAGTCACGGTTTGGTAACTGATGTAAGGATCTAGTCAGCAGGATAAAAAAAAAAGAACAAAACGATGAGTGATTCATGTTTCACAAGATTAACCCATAGACTGTATAAGACGTGACTCTTCACCAACTGGTTACTGAACGGGAATTTTAAAACCCAAATGTGCTATATTGAAAAGTTGTCTCAACCTAACTTTCACTAACCAAGAAACAGGCAAGTCGGGAACTAAGGCATTGGTTCTCAGCTGGTCTAGCTCTGGAAAAAGGGTGCACTTTGAACCTTTAGACAGCACAAAACGTGAGAGATCAAAGTGAACATTTGAAAAGTGCTTTATAGAAAGGCACACATTTGTGATTCACTGAAAACGTTTGTGTCCTGGCCCAGAAGTTTAGAACCACTGCCCTAAAGCTTTCTAGCAAACTGCTGTATGCACCTGCTTTCAGTAATCAGTCTCTTCTTCGTCTGGGACCAGCGTTAAGCGGATACTCGAGGAACTGCATTTTTTTGTGCTCTCCCATTGTCTCATTTTTTATATCCGACGTTTGCCTTTGGATTTAAATAAAAAAATGTTTTTTGAAAAAAAAAAATCAAGAATCTGACATTCATAACAGGGTTGGATCGGAATCATTTTGTGTGTGTTTATTATGAATATACAGAGTTTATGACTTTGAGGCAACTAAAATGAGCCCCAGCCCATATTATGTGTAATTCTACACCTGCTACCAAAGTACTCCAGCATCAATGGTTCTACAGCTATATGACTGATCTTCCACAAATCAAAAACTTTTTTTTTTAAATATTGCTGACCACAATTCAGAGTGCTTAAATAGCAATATGTAACTCTGACATGTACTAATTAAAATTGGTACTCAACTCTTCCCAAGAGCCCGTACACATGCAGGTTACCGTGCTGTGGGAACGGAAGCCTCAGTGTTAAGCCACCTCTGCACCTATGTGGAAATCTTTAACATCTTCTTAAAATAGCTTTACACGTTGTTGTGTGGAGCTTTTCAGAAAAATTCCCGAGCAAGGTAGACTCACTTATAGCTAAACTAGTTGGCTTGCCTGCGACACTTTTTGTCGCAGGCAACTACTGTTGGTTTGCCATGACAACTGGTCTCAGGTCGGATAAACTTAGAGACGTCCAAAGGGACCATGTGGACTATTCGTTAAAACCACTTACCTTCTCTGGTCAAAACAAATACAGACAGACATGCCAGATTAGAAACCTAAAGAGAAGACATACGACATATGTATTGTTGTCAGAGAAGCCAGCACTTCAACAAAGTTTCCTTAATGTCTGATGATATAGTCAGGTCATGTTATGGTTTAATTCCGTCAATATCTTACATTGCAACATCAACATCATTTGAACAGTAGTAAGTTAATGATATGAAGATAAAACTACATGAATGCTGCATGTATAGTATGTAATGGTGATTTTTGTTTTATGTGGAGCTGATCAATCCAATCTAATATCAGTCTTATACCAATGTGCATTCAATTCTGCCAAAATAAAACAATAGGAAACTCTCAAAATTGTTGCACATACCATAAAATTACAATAATATGCCCGGCATTTGGTGGGAAGCTAAATAGTTATTTCTGACTTTGCCTCAAGACAAACTTCTTACAGTAGAGTTGGCTCAGGTTGGCATATGCTTAACTTGGCTCGTCACTAATTATCAGCTTGCCAAACATGAAATTGTAACAATAAGACTTTGTGATTGACAATACCTTGAAGAAGTACCTTTCAGTTAAAAGCTGGGTTTTCTAAGTGTACAACTATTGCTTTGGGTCAACATATGGCTCAAAAGACATTTGGCATTGAATTTGTAATATCCTAAAAGGGTTTTTAGAAGTGTTTTTCCAAGCCATCGATGCAATGCAAATGATCATTGTCTGCATTCTTAAAACACTGACTTGATCTGTGTCCAAATTCCACATGCATGATATACCTGAGCATTTAGCCCCATCTACTGGTAAGAGTTTTTGCATGGCCTGGCAATAGTTTTGCTTACTGTAGACTGTAGCTTATTTGTATTCATTTTTATATCACACTAACGCGAGGAAGTGTTCCAAAGTGTGTCGTCAGCACCAAATGCACATTAATGAAATAAAAAAAGACTGCTTCTTCTTTAAACTTTGTAATTAAACCATCTTATACATCTTCAGATGAGCATTTCCAGTCCTACTTTCAATAGAAAAGTATCAAAACAAAAGGTGTAAATAATCCAGAGACAGTGTGGGGGAAAAAATGTACTAAATATTTTGCTCACATCCAGCACAGCCTCAGCTCAGGAGAAAAATAAGAAGGTGCTACATTTCACGAGTAGCCCTTTCTATCCAGCTTTTTCTTTCATTCCTTCAATTGCTCCTTTTCGTTTCAGATTGGTGAAGAGCAAGGCAAAGTTGATGATGTATGTTGACACGCAGACCATGCAGAAGTCCCCCAGGACAAAGGCGAGAATAGATGCAAGATAAAGAGAGCCGGCTACTGAAACCCAGGAGGAGAAGACCAACAACACTACTGCTTTTTTGGACACAGACAGTCCTGCAATAAAAACAGACATGAAGTCACAACAAGACATTACGTATATGCAATATTTGGGAAACAATGCTCTATCTCTTTATAATGTTGTAGTTGGACAATGGACTCAGTAAAATGTTGGACTGCAAACAGGATCCATTTTATTTATTTTTTTTAAATACTCAGCAGCTATAATTTGCAGAACAAAACTACAGACTTACCAAGGCCCATCTGAAGAGTGTAAAATATGATGCCAAGCACACTGTTGGGCTGGTTCAGAAGGCTATCTTTGTCAACAAAGAACTGGACCAAGCCAAAGCCACGTCCCCATCTGTCAAAAAGAAGGAGGAAAGACCTAGAATTATATATTATTATATGGTTATTATAGACAAAAGAGAATTTAAAAAGGCTGTGTATGGGTGTCAACTCCTGTGAAATATAGAAGTCGTATGTTGTTTTTTTTAGGACTGCAATTTGACAGGGAAACATGCACAGGACATTATAAAAATATTAAAAAGCTGATGTGTTTGCACAACATTTTAACACGTGGCAGATAAAGGTGCAAGATGATACCCAAAAGGGTATCCTGCAAACCCAAAGGGTACTCCTGCATGCAGAAGTCAAAGTAGAGAGTTTGTGGTTCACAACACAGAAGTTAAATAACTTAAGTGCAGAAGAGGAATTTAACAACTTACCTGGAGGTAAAAACTTTGGAGCAGCTCACAGACTCCCCCAGATCGCACATCGCCCTGTAATCTGGGTTTCTCTCTCTGGACAGCTCCACGTAAAGCGCATAAACAGACAAACACAATCCGAAAACGCAGAGAAATATGCGCGCCTTTCTCTCCCATTTCGGCAAAGCCATGTTTGTGTTTTAAGAAACTTTTAGATTACGTCTCCAGTTGGGAAAACGATAAAATAGATTACCTGCTAGACTTCGATATCCGTTCAAACTTTACCACGAAGGTCCTTCTGGTGCGACGTCGCCGACGTGTTAAAAATCCGATTTTCTCTTCTGATTGGTCCGCTGGATTTTGTCCCTGCCATTCATTGGACAGCTGTAGGCTCCAGATGTTGGAGAAGCAGGAGGCGTGGTCATTGTGTATTTAATGAGGACTTCGGCCTATTTGGTCTTCAGGGGTAAGTGTCAAAAACTGCTCATGCAGTAGCCGGCTAACCTGTATTCATTTATGTTTTCAAGTATAAGTAAGAGATGGGCTTGTCAGTTAAATGTAAATTAAATACAATAACGTTGTATATCTTTAAGCCTTAACATTGCTAGATTTTTTTTTAACAGACAGAAGCCCCGGGGACTAAGTGTCCTGTGGTCCTAAAAGCTTCAGGTATATTGCTAAATAATTATTAGATTTTATTATTTTAAAGAATAAGATGTTACCATACTTTAAGTAGCCGTTTTTTGTTTTACATTATTCCCATTATACATAGAAAGACCTGAAAGCACAGGTAACTGTGTCCAAGTGTCACTCCCTCAAAATCATTTGATTCTGGTAAAAGGCGTCAAAGCCACCTAAACAAAAAAAAAACAAAAAAAAAACAGAGACCCTACTGTCTCGTAATGTCCCACCTACCCCTACGTTGCATGCTTCTATTGGATGGCCTGCCGGACGCCCCTCTGTTCCATTGGTCTGCCAGATGTCACTCAAACCCAACACGGAACTACACGAGGAAGCGGCAGACAAAAACAAGAAATAGCAGCGATTCTGCGGGTTCAAAAACATATATACTGATGCTGTGTCTTGCTTAAAAGGTGAACATTTGAAACTTTATTCTGATACTGTGGCGCCGTTTGATTCATTTCACCAAGAAAGTCAGGGTTTAATGATGAAACATTTCTAGAAAGCCTGTGCTGCAGGTAACTAGCATACGCCCCTGCGTCAGAAAGTGGGTAAGGCTGTCTAAAACTAGTCTTTAAATTAAGCTAACCATGATGTAGGACCAAAACAGTGAGGTCTTAAATTCATCTCATCCATGTCTTTGTTTGTTTTAAAGCCAGCTATGATCTCGAGAAGACTGACAGGCTTTTATTTTAATTATTGGCAGGCCTTTAGTAACGTGATGAGCTGCGTCTCGTTTTTATCTCGTCTAATTTTACTTTCTCTAATATATTTAAACTTTGTATCTCCAGCAGGTCAATATCGTGAAAAAAAAAAAGACAAACCTTGGTCAATTCTTAAGCAGCTCTGGTTTTTAATAAGTTCTATAACGGAAAGTTGTCATTAAAACAAACAGGAGAAAGCTGCTTCAATCTATTTTATTTAATTTGATTCTAAAAATTACTGATTGTTAACAAAGGAGATGAATATACGTCTTAATAACTAACCTGTGATTTGTTAAGTCTCTTAACACATTTTTAATGTGACTTCAGGTGTAGAAACACGCTCAACTGTGATATGTTGTGTATTAGCGCTACAGTTAAGAACCTGTCTGATGAAGGTGTCAAATGAAACTCACAATCATGTTTCCCTTCACAGGAAAATGTCAGTTAAGGAGGGCGGAGAAGGTAAAAATGTTCAACCTGTGGCCATGTCGCCTGAAAGAATGACCACTGAGAAAAGTAGAGAAAACCAGAACCAGCAGGGAGTCGAGGCAACACCAGCAGACACCAACACAGCAGCTAAAAACTTGGCTCTGCTTAAAGCACACTCTCTGGATGTGAAGTTTGACGTTGGAGAGGAGTATGACGTTATAGAAACCATTGGAACTGGGGCCTATGGTGTTGTTTCATCAGCCAGGAGAAGGGACAATGGTGAGGCTGATTTGATAAGGATCCAACACATGACTCTATGCTAAATATATACAATTCTTGTACTGTTCTTACTGCCCTTTAAACTCATTTTTACCATGACTTTCTGTGATTTCTTATTTGGGTATATTTCACAGGCCAGCAGGTGGCGATAAAGAAGATCTCCAATGCATTTGAAGTAGTGACGAATGCCAAACGCACATTGAGAGAGCTGAAGATTCTCAAACACTTCAAACATGACAACATAATTGCAATCAAAGACATCCTGCAGCCCAATCTCCCTCACTCTGCCTTCAAGTCCGTGTAAGTACTTTAATTACTTTCAGTATTGCTCAAGTGGCGATTGCTCTTGATAAAAAAAAATCAACATGCAGGTCAAGTATTTACCACTCTATATTGAGTCCATTAGGTTACTTTCAACATTTCACCAGAGTACCTAACAGATTAGTTGAACATTTATTCTGCATGTTTTTGAACTCTAGTAATTGTGATCTATATTTGAAACGAAATGTACTTCAAATAGTGTCGACCTAAAAAATTGTTTTGTCATGAATACAGAGGTATAAATTATTAGCTGCTAATTGTGCTCAAAGTTGATTTTTGCAACCAACAGACATGTTTCAGTGGTTTGACTGATATTTGTTATGATTAAAGTAATCTTTATCTACCATGAGAGAGATCAAGATTTTTTCTGTCTTTGTAATGATTATTTGATTTGTTCTTTCGGGCTTAATCGATGTCAGATAAATCTCACTTTTGCTCATCCTGTGTTTGAAGGTACGTGGTGCTTGACCTTATGGAGAGCGACCTACACCAGATCATTCACTCTGCCCAGACACTCACCTCAGAGCACACCCGCTACTTCCTGTACCAGCTCCTCCGTGGCCTTAAGTATGTGCACTCTGCCAATGTGATCCACCGTGACCTCAAACCCTCCAATCTGTTGGTGAACGAGAACTGTGAGCTAAAAATTGGGGACTTTGGAATGGCGAGGGGTTTAAGTTCACACCCTGAGGAATCTCATTCCTTTATGACTGAATATGTGGCGACTCGGTGGTACCGCGCTCCTGAGCTCCTTCTATCTCTGAATCATTACAGTTTAGCCATTGACTTGTGGTCAATCGGATGCATCTTTGCTGAAATGTTGGGACGTAAGCAGCTTTTTCCTGGAAAGCACTACGTCCACCAGCTTCAACTCATTTTGTCCGTGTTGGGCACTCCTCCCGACGGTTTGATTGGCGCTATTAGGGCTGACCGAGTACGCTCCTATGTCCAGAGTCTTCCATCACGGACTGCTGTTCCTTTGGCTAAACTGTACCCACAGGCTGAACCCGAGGCTCTGGACCTGCTGGGGTCCATGTTGCGCTTTGACCCTCGTGAGCGAATCAGCGTAACACAAGCGCTGGAGCATCCGTACCTGGCCAAGTACCATGACCCAGATGACGAGCCAATTTGCGTGCCAGCGTTTGACTTTGAATTTGACAAGCTCCAGATGAACAAGGAGCAAATTAAAGAGGCAATTCTGATGGAGATCCAGGACTTTCATCAAAATAAACAGAGCTGTCGCCAAAGACTGCAGTTCAGGCCCTTGGCGAGGGCAAACGTCAGCACTGCGGCACAAAGCAGAAACCAGCGTGATGCTCAGCCCTCGACGGTTAACATGAGCAAATCCACACTGGTTCCAATGGCACAACGCCCGCAAGCAGCACAGATACAGCAGCACATAAGAGAAGTGAAATCTCAACAGCAACAAGATGAAACACCAGCAGAAGAGAACCACACTTTTACAAATCAGATGCAAACTTTTACTGAGCCAAAGGTCGCACCGTCTCATGTGACCCATATTCTGCCTCCTCTTTCAAAAAGTGAAACTGGCCCGGTAGATGTGGACATGCCAAGTGCCAACTCAGACTGCGGTCAGCCAGAGACTATCGACCTAACAACACCAGTGTCTAGTCAGGACACTACACCAGAAACAATGAGAGACAGTGAGGTTACAGAGCAGCTAACCAGCAGCAGTCAGGCTCCTCTGACTCAGCCCACCCAGAGCCAGTCCATGACCCAGGCGCCCACCTCCGTTCCTGCAACGCCAGCTCCCACCATGACACCCTTACCCACCACAGGGCCCTCACTTTGTCTTTCAGTGGCACAGGTCCAGTCACTGTCTCAGTCCCTCTCACAGTCTCTGTCCAAGACTGCCAGGCCTCCTCCAGGGGCAGGAGAGGGAGCCAGGAAAGAAGGAGCAATTTCAGAGGATACTAAAGCTGCACTTAAAGCAGCTTTACTGAAATCAGCTCTGAGAAATAAGGCCAGGGGTGGTGAGTCCATCGAGTTATTGTCTCACATAATTTAATGTCGTTATTCAAACACCATCTAAATTTGATCTCCTCCTTGCAGACCCAGGTACCTCGGCTCTGGGCTTCGACTCAGGGGCAGGGGGAGGCGTATCATCCTCCCTGTCTTCTGCTTCAGAGTTACGTCGGCCTGTCACAGCCCAGGAGCGTCAACGAGAACGAGAGGAGAAACGAAGGAAGAGGCAGGAACGAGCGAGAGAACGGGAGAGAAAAATGAAGGAAAAGGAGAAAAGAGAAGGAAAGCAGGGGGACTCTCTCTGCGGGGTCCTCCTGAGCGACTATGACAAAAGTCTTCTACAGCGTTGGACTCAGATGAGGGACAGACGCAACGAGAGACCGCAGATTCCTAATAATGACGGAGCACAGAATCAGGAGTGCAATGCGAGCTCGCACCGGGGCGTTGATGTCGGTGATAACGCTCGAGCAGCACTGGACAATAAAACAGAAAAAGAGCCTCATGAACAGCTAATCTCTAAACCAAATCAGCCAGCTTTGTTTCAGCCTCCCAGCAACCAGCAGCCTTCAATGCTTTTTCCAATGAGCCAGAGGAAGCCCCAAGCCGATATAGTCGTTTCTGTAAACGGAGGGCTGGATATAATGACGGTGACTGGTGGCTTTGTAAAGAACAACACACTCAAACCTCACAGCGAGAGCAACGGACAAAGTGGTTTCAACTGTTTGGGGAATTGGAGCGGCCCGCCACCGCAACAACAACCACCGAACAGAAAACCGCAGCCCCAAACGGCGAGCTTTCTTCAGCCACAGCTCCAACCTCAGCCCGACCCTCAACCTCCACCGCAGCTGCTTCCTCTGGAGAGCTTTTTGACCAAAGCTCCAACCAGAGAGAAAAACGGAAAGGAGGACATCAGATGCCAAAATAACCTCAACTCCCAGCCTAACCCCTCGACTGCGAGTACCGCTCAGTTGGAGAAGCTGTGTCCCTCTGTAGGAGAAAAACCTGGGGGGCCACAGAACACAAACTCCCTCTGTGGGGCTTTAGGCGTCCCCTCACAGCCCCATCCCAGCCTCGGATTCACTGATACTGGACAGCAGGGACCCTCTGTGGCCTCAGATATTCACACAGTAACACTGCAGCTCTCCAAGTCCCAGGTTTGGTTCCTTTTAATCATTTTTTAAAAGGTTATTGCAGGACGTTTTTGACTCAAGAGAAGCTGGCGCACTGGTGTTGCTTTTAAATTATCAACCAGACTTTAATGTCATAATCTGATTCCTGCATGAAGTCGATCTTTAAGGAACAAAGTTCAGTGGCCCTGATGTTTTCCCTTTTTCTTGTCAGGTAGAGGATGTTCTCCCCCCGGTGTTCTCAGTCACCCCTAAAGGCAGTGGGGCTGGCTACGGTGTGGGCTTTGACCTGGACGACCTTCTCAACCAGTCGCTCACAGAGCTGCACCACTGTGACCGGGACAGGTACAGGTTTTTTTATACTGCTTAACAAACACACAAGTCCAGCTGAAGCTAAAATCTACATCAGAGCTTAAGGGCTATGAAATGAAAAAGAAGGACACTAACACTTTTAACAGCAAAGGTTTAATATAACTCAACCTACGTTTGTTTAATGATCTGTATCAAAAAGGAATTAAAGATTTTAAAAAAACTTAAGCCATATTTTAAACCAAAAGTTGCTGCAAGGGCACCATCTTCATTTCACAAACACACTGTTGCCACGTATTTGTACAATTCAGACAATGTTTACCTGCAAATTTTGAAAATTAAAAAACAAGAGAATGAACAAATAGCAGGTGACTAGGACTTTTATTTATGTTGCCATGTTGTTGGCTTCGTTGCTTTTTAAAGTTTGAGATGAAACTAGTAAGAATAAAGCAAAGTCTTTTTGGGATGAAACTCCTGCTTTGTGTTGCTAGACACACATCAACTATAGTCAGTAGTTTTGTTTTTTTTCCCCCAATCAAAAATGCATCTAACTTCATATCACACTCAAGCCTAAACCTTTACATTGTTTTTTATTGCAGAGTTTGTAGTTTAAGATGACCACACCTTTTAATATCAATCATTGCCCTATTTTTATGAGTTTTAAAAATCGATTTCAAAAAAAGCCCAATCAACAGTAACCTAGCCAACATGTTCACATGTTTTAACTGAATGATATGAAGTAATAAAGTTTTATCATCAACATGGTTTACAAAAGCCTCACAAAGTCACTTTAGAGAGGCTTGGACCGACATCTGTTCATTATTTGTTCAGGTTTTTAATGGTTCCACTCTCAGACGGGGGGATTTAAGAAAAGTGTGTCAGTGTCACGTCACGTCAAAGAGTAACATTTATAAAGATGATAATGATTTGAAGAAAGTACTTTAGAACTACTTCGTTTATTCATAAACCACCAAAAGCAGTGGAGATGTCAGTGGCCCATCCCAGTTCTTTTTTTGAACTTTGGTGATTTAATTTTAGTGTGAGATCAGGATAGATATTAGCCAATCAAAACAACAACTGAATTAAGAGTGAACCGGCTTTTTAAAGATCCCCTCCAGTCCCACAGACACAGTAAACCCCTCATTTCATCCTAAATGACATTGACCAACCTGTAAATCAATAAACATCACTAAAAGGACTGGGCTTAATGTGCTGTACAAGTATGTGTCAGTTAAACTCCACACCATGATTATCTGTCAAACCGGGTGAGTTGCGGTAAAATGCATGTTTGTACTCGTCTTCCACTGAAGGTGAGCTCAGAAACATTTTCTCTTCTAGAGGTTTGTCTTCATGCTTTCTGTATTTGCCTCTTTTTCCTTTAGTTTCGACTCGGCCCCTCTGTCAGCCTCCCTCTTATCTGATTGGAACGAGGTTCACCGCATGACTCCAGCTGATCTGGAATCACTGCAGCAGGAATTGCAGCTCGGTTCTCCCATGATCCTCTCTGATACAATTCCCCATGACGCCTGACTGAAAAGAAATTGCCTCTGATTTTTATACACATTACTTTTTTTTCTAGCGTCACGTTCTTGACTGCAGACTTATCAAATTAATTTAAAAGTTGTTTTTTTTAAAGACATCACTAAGCACTGTAGTTTTTTTTTAACCATGATGACAAATCACTTTTTTTGTAATAAAGAAACCTGAGTCCTAGAAATTTGAGTCCTAATTGATTTTGTCTTTAGATATTTAAAAAATGTAAAATGTGTTTAATTAGGCTGAGGTTGAAGTTGTCCATGTGCGTGAGGTCATTTAGAAATAACCTTAATGCCTCAAAAGAAACCACTCAAAATGAAAAATGAAGGATGAAAATACAGGTTTCTTAAATTCTATATGCAGAAATGATCTAAAAATATATTGACCTTTCTCAAGCACGTGGCAGTATTAGAGGAGTATTGAGTTTAGGTGATAAGTGATACTTGATCTCTGAGTACTGACCTGATTTAACAAATAAAATTAACAATTTATTTTGAATAAGAACAGGAAATTTATTCAGCATATTCTGATTTAAAGTACAAACCTATCAAAGCTACTCTGAATCAAAGATCATAATGCATCGTTAAAGGTCTAAAATTAAAGGTTATATTACTGTTTGTGTTCATTACGACTTCATGTGCATGTCAGGTATAGTTTTATGAGTTTGACTACTCCAAAAAATCTTTGAACTAAAGTCAAACATAATTCATTTGTTCCTTCATTTGGCCTGCTGCGTGATCTACCTCCCAGATCTCCGGCTTTGACGTCGTCTCATCTCTGAAGCTGAATCAGCAGCGTGGACAGACAGCTTACGAGCACGGCTGCACTCCTGCACCAATTCTGATCCGCTCGGCCGTACAGCGTGATCTCTGGTATTGTGTCGCGAATGAAGCTGGAGTAGCTGGTCACTCTGGCATACACACCGGGCTGGTTTGCGTGAGCACAGCCCAGTCCAAAGCTCACCACCCCTGCCTGCACCCAGGTCTTGTTCACCATCTGGCAGACAAGCGGCCCTCCTGAATCCCCCTTAGAAGATGACACACAGACTTATTAAGTTTTCTCGACTCTGAGGTAATAAAACTTCTGAACTCTAATCATCAGTCCAAGTTATTTCCAATTGTTCTTGTGAATGGAAAAAAAAAAAAAAAGACGCACAACCAGGTGATCCAACAGTACCTGGCAGGAGTCCTTGCCCCCCTCCTGGAATCCAGCGCAGATCATGTCATGCAGGATATCCACCCGCTCTGTCGGTTGCGTCTGGTACATCTCCTGACATGAACTCTGAGAGATGATCGGCACCTTTACCTCCTGCAGAGTTCCAACTCCACCCAGAGGGACTATTAAAAAGAATGGAGGAAAAAAATGCCAGTTTTTAATATCTGAAATGATTTTTTATGGCTACAGCTCAAAGGGTATTTTCTCATGTAAATCTTCAATTACAAACATTCAAACAGCCATCTGGACAGTGTTTTAAACCAAGGAGCTGTTAAACTTTTGTTTTTTCCCCTTTCTTTTTAAAAAAAAAATCTGATATGGTAAAGCCACACTGATGCACAATTCATAACCATGCAAATTATGCGAGATACCATGATATCAACTCGGCTAAAGTCGGTTACTATGGTTGGTGCAGTGCCCTAGAAATGAATGTAAGTATGTAATTTCCCCAAAAGTGCCTAGAATGAGCCGTGTCATTGTCAAACAAAGTTACTGTAATATTTCTACTGAACTTGCATGTTTGCGCATTAATAAATTGCCAGAAGGGATTTGTGTGCTCCAGTGTTTCACTTGGATTCAGCCTGTGTGAAGTCACTGAGTTGTATTTTAAACGTCTAAGGTCCTTCTGTGAGAGCACAGACCTCCATCAGGGTTTCATTCTACTTTACAAAGATGTCACTTGATACAAGCCAGCCATGATGATTCTAGATACGCGTCTCTTCTATACAGTAGGTCTGGCTTCTATAACCCATCTGTTCTGTAAATGACACCTACAGGGAAGAGAATGAATCGTGTAACGTGCTTATTCTGCCTATTCCATTTCCTGGTAACAAGGTTTTATTTGAACTCAAAGAGTCCATGAAAATAAGACCGTCTAAGACGTGTGCTACATATTAACAGGGTGTGAAGAATCAGGGACCTTTACCTTCATCCCGGATGTTTCCCCAGCCGGTGACGTAGCAGTCAATGTCACCTGAGAACAGGGTGCCAGAAGCAGGTAAGCACACAGGCTGGACTTGATCTGACCAGGTGACAGGTTGAGACAGCTCAACCAGGGCCAAATCCTTCCCACTGTGAGGCTCGACGTAACCGTATGGAATCACCACCCGTCTCACACGATGGGACGACTCAAAGCGGTTGTAGCCGTTCAGCTGGTAGCGGCCGGCGTAGATGATGTACGAGCTCACGTCTGATGGACTGAAAGAAGACGAAAGGACACGATTATTTTGGAGTGATATTAAGATCACAATTAATGAACAAGCAAAACAAGCATACAGTATAACAACTAGAGCTGTGAATCTTTGGATGTCTAATGATTCTTTTGATTATTTTTAGGGCAGATTCCCGAAACGACACGTCCGATACGTGACAAGCGTTTAGACATCTTTAGGGAAGAGGACGCCAAACAAAACAAAGCTAAATGTAAATAATGTGGAAAAAACGTTATTTATTTTCTACTCTTTCAGAGAAGTTCATTTCTTCTTTAAAACTAAAATGTGTCATTTTTATTACAAGGGATGTTTTCATTTCAGTTCGACATATTCAATAAATAATCACAAAATGGTTCATCAGATATTTACTCTTCCATTAGAAAACAGGACCCCAGCTTTACTAGTGGAGCATATTTACAGTAGAGACCTTGTCAGTGAACTATGTGTGCAAAAAAAGGAAAGAAAAAAAAATTGTTCATTAATCTTAATCGAGGTCAATCGTGCTATTGATTTGAGGTCATATGCCCACAAAGCTGTTGGTTTTGATTTTAGTTTAGCAAATGCTTTGTTTGATTCTACTTTTAATGCAACCTATTGTGTGTTCAGCACAAGTAAAATGTGAGAGACTACACGTTATTACTTATTTAGCTTTTTTGGCCAGCCTGATGCCATAAAGCGTTTAATAATGTTGGCTTTATCTACCATTACAATCGACCAATCAGGTTGTTTTTTTTACTTAAATTTTATTGTATTGTCTTTGTGGACCTGACGTTTTTGATAACATTTTTAATGAAATAAAGAAGTGTTGTCTTACTTGGGGAAACAGTGAGCTGCAGATAGGACCCAATTCGTTGAAATGATGGAGCCTCCGCAGATATGACGACTAGTGTCTGTCTGGAGGCCGAGGAGAGGAAGAGGAAGAGGAAGAGAGAGAGAGTCAGTGAGTCACCTCAGCATCACAGCCAAAACCCTCTCTCAGCAGGTCAGTCTGATAAACAAGACCTAGACTAACCCTGGCATATCTAAGTCTACCCAAAGGCAAAACTGATAGCCTGCTGTAAAAGAAGATAACTGCAAGGACCGTTGTTACCTGTATGGTCACATCCACCTGCCACGGCCAAGCCCCCTCAGTGGCGTCTGTGCCTCCCACTATCCTGTTCTCCAACACCGGAGGTCGGCCACATTGTTGGGCGTAGGACACCAAGATACCTAATGTAAACACAGACTGTATGACATTTCTAATTCACATTGACCGAGACGATACACTGTGTATGATGGCACGAACTTAAGATTTACTAAGTGAGCTAAATGGAGCCAATTTCTTGAGTAAATGTCGACAAAGAAACAATGGAGAGATGGCGGTGGTTGTCGGGAGGGAGGGGGTTTGAGATTTGATACTCACCTGTTAGGCACCAAAAAAAGGCAGGAAACAGGAATTTTGGAAACATTTCAGCAACTTTGGTGGCACTAAAATGATTTCAACGACCACTGAACCAGAACAAACAATTAGGATATCTGAAAACGTTTATATCCTACCACTAAAAAAAATGTCTCTAAAAAACCGTTAAATCTCCTCCCCCCTCTCTTCTTGTATGTTGTGGCCAAAACTCAAAGCATGCGGTCAAAATGGCCTAATGTGGGGGGAGAAATAAGTTACATCCTTTGATAAAATCCGCGATGTAATGATTTCACCGTCGACTAAATCCGTTAACGCGTCCACGTTTGGCCAAATGAGGTTTCAGGTAAATTCCAGGTAAACGCCTCAATCGCAAATAGCCTAACTGTGTTTAGCAAATCAGCCAATCAAGACACTAACCCCGCCCTCCTCATCCAATCGAACCAATGAAATTAAAGGCATGTAACCGCGGACTAATCAGGAACAGTCTATTTATTTGGACACAGGTAAACTGTGATTTTATTACTCATGAAAAAAAGAAGACAGTGTCCTCCACTCTGTCCAGTGTCCGAGCCAAATATGTTTCTGAAATTACGAAACGCCCGTGCATTATCTTTCTTTACACAAAAGCTTACATAGGTTGAATAGGTCAGATGTTGGTGAGTGGTTGCATGCAGTTGCCCAGGTCTACGTGTCCCACTACTAAATAATATTACTGGTATATGTATGTATCGAGTTACCTGCTACCGACAAATCATAAATAATATTGGATGTATCTTTCAAGTAAAGAAGCCTACATTTAAGTTGACATGTTTTACAATGATATATAAAATATTAACTCAAACAAAATGAAAATAAGAAAATACTAATATTTGAAATATCATTTTACCTGGCTATATGAAGACTTCTGTGAATCCAACATTTTATGATAGCATTATTTTTTTTTTTATTTTTTTACAAATTTGCACATGCATTTTGAAGCTTTGTGAAAGTAAGTATAAAAGAATAACAATTAAAAAAGACCTTTCAAACGTTGGCTTACAGTTTGAGGTAATAGCCTACCACTGGACTATAATTACTAGTTTTTCACTTAACCTCTTGTGAGCAATGCTTTAAAACTGTGTGATATGCAAAGAAGTCCTCCACAGTAATTGATACATGTTTTTTTTTTACTTTCCATCCTGTGCTAAGAAGCCCATGCATTGCAACTTGTTTTTCTTGTTATGTTAGTAAAACAATAACCTACAGATGTTTCTGTGATTATGACTGAATGTCCGTTGTTTTCCCAAGATCTTTTGAAGTAAAGTCATTATCATGGGAACACCAGCACTGCCATCCTGAGATCACAAGATATACAAGTCTGGAACTCCAGAGAACCACTTTAAACATACTCCTACCAGAAAAGGTTTCATTGAAATAGATTGGATGTATCATTCTCAAGTTAGTTTTCTAATAGGCCTTTCATCATTTTGAATAACTACATGTTTGTTTGAACAAGGAGTGTGAGATGTTCCTTGAAAAAAAAAAAAAAACAGTTTAACAGGTTTCAATTGGAGTGGAAGCAGCTGGGTTTGGGCACGCACAACATACACATTATGCTGATTAAGACACAGTAACACTGATTTGAAGACATAAAGGTTCAGACTAGGTCAAAGGCCAAACTCTGTGCCGAATTGGCCTGTTTGATTCAGTGGTTTCTTAACTATACAATTACATATGTTTTTGGCTGTGTTGTGCCTGTTAAACATCATATTTGATTGCTTTATTATAGTGTACCACACATCAGGACAGAGGTTATCCAATATTTCTCTTACATGACACCAAATGTTTATTCCTTCTGTCTATAAAGCTGTCTCTCTTTTTCCTTCACCGTTTTCCTCTCTTCCCTCACTCCCTCCCTCCCTGCCTCCCTGCCCCAGGCCGTGTGTCTAGTTTCACAGAGCAATTGAAGGTGACAGGGACAGAGAGAGAGGGAGAGGGAGGGAGGGACAGAGGGAGGACACATCACAGTATCGCCCGAGGCTACACAACAGTAGAGGAAGAGCGAGAGATGGAGAGACAAAGAGAAAAAGGAGGAGACTCACGAAAGTACTCATAGGGAATTCCAAAAGCAGGTAAAGAACAAATAAAGTTAGACACATAAAGTTTGAACATATCTGTGTAAATTGAATGTGTTTGTTTAGCTGATAATAACTTTTTTAATCTATTGTTTTCAGTTTTTGTGTGTGAGCCCCTTCCACTCTACTTCATAATATATGAACGCATTATAGGAGCCAGTCAGTAAGAGCAATTATAATGCACTCCCGTTTGTTTATATTTTAACGACTTGATGAATATTTGTCATGGCACGGTTACCATGGTGACTGCCTCCACCGCCGCCGCCTCCCCCCTTCCCCATCCCCCCTCCAGCGCTGAAAAAGCGAGGGATGGCGAGCGAGAGGGAGAGAGAGAGAGAGAGAGGTGACAGGAATGAACTAACAAGATGCACTAAAAAAATGTATGTCCTGGAGCTACATGAATCTTTGCAGTGAAGCACGCGTCGTCTCTCTCTCTCTCTCTCTCTCTCTCTCTCTCTCTCTCTCTCTCACACACACACACACACACACACACACACACGCACACACCCTCCCAACCACATTATTGCACTCAGCAGCACGTAGGGTTCACATAGGTTAAGCCACATTCCAACAACTTGAACACAATAAGACGCTACTAAAATGTCTGAATTAAGGAAAAACATCAGTGAAAACCAGCTAAAAGAAAAAAGAAGGAGGGGGCGAGATGGATTAGGTGTGTGTGTCTACACTATATGGCAGAGGCCAAAGATTGACCTTTTTTTCCTTTCTAACTTTAATTTTGAAGATATAGTATAGTGTTACTTTGCAATTAAATCGTCTAATCAATAGGACAGTTTGTATTGAAATTGTGTTATATTTATATATATATATACATTTGTATTATGCTATTGCTTACCTAAAAGTTGGAGAACAGCTGTTGACTTTCTGTCTTTTTTTTTTTTATTATTGTTTTCTATGTTTAAAGTGTAACCAAAAACATCCTGGTGAATTCCTTGTTTATCAAAATCTACTTTGTGTAATTTGTGATCTGATTTCACAAAATTAAAATCAGAATGAGAAATTAATTTCCCCAACATTAGATCACACACTTTAAAGGAGTTGACTGAAGATCTATGCAGCAGTAATGGTAATGATATTAAGTCAGTTTGCACAAACAGCCCTCATTTTGATACTTGAAGTGCAATAAAACAATATTTTACATTTTAGTTTTGTAAAACACAGGAATGTATGATTATTTTAGCTGTGTGATCTTGTTTCTTATAAACTTCAGCATCTGTAGGCTTCTTCCACTGCTGTTCTTCTTCCTTTTTACCTTTGAACTTGTCAAGTCCTTTCCTTTCTCCAAGGCTTGTCTCGGAGGAAAGTAAGGGAGAAAGAGGAGGAGGAGGAGGAGGAGGAGGAGGGAGGTTGGGTGGGTGGGTGGGTGGGGGGAGCAATGGGGTTAGCGGAGGAAGAATAGCAGAGTATGAAAGAGAGAGGGAGCGACAGAGAGAAAGGGAGCGCAAAGTCTTGTCAACCGGAAATAAAACAAGCTGGCACCCTCCCCATCCCCAAGCCCCTACACCCACCCCAAAGTCACATACTTCCTCTTCACTCCCTCTATCTCTCTCCTCCGCCTTCCTGCCTCCATCTTCCATCTCTCTCCTCTCCTCTCTTCCTCCTCTGCAAAGAGATATATTTAAACCCATGTTTCTACTCTGCTCTGGCTCTTTGACTCGACCATACATACCGTCATACCTGCGTCATTACTCTCGCTCACTTCAAACCTCATGTGCCTATCGCACAGGCATAGGGGCTCCAGGGCCAGACAATGCCTTGTTTTTTTGTCCTGAAGCTAATTCGTGTGTTATAGGTGGAGAACAATACCTCTGAAGTCAGGGAATACTCAAACTCTTTGCCCTGTGACAAACTCTTCGACAGAATCTTCAACGAAGGCCTACAACGTGCTGCTAGGAATAAATCACTCACTCCATTTGGCCTCAATATTAAATTAAATGGTTGAAGCATTATGTAGAGATGGAACAATTGTTGAAAGAATTAATTAGATGATCAACATATAGTAAAACTTAAATGGATATTTGATTAATTCTTTGAATTTTGAAAATTTAAGCAAACATTTCAACACCAAAAAAACTTAGATCTGAAGTGTAATGATTTCTTTTGTGTGATAAATAAGGATAGGTGCCTACGTAACAAAAACGTTATTTTGAAGACAAAATATATCATTTCTGGTCTCTTTAAACAGTTAATGAATACATGAATCAATCATGAATATAAGAAGTATTGGCCTTCATTTGAGTCTTTAGCTCACACTGTCCATAAGGAACATTAATCTTGATTAATTGTAACATTATTATTTCTTCTTTTTAATAGTACAATTATTAACAGGTAAGTAATAATTGAATGAGATCATTGTTGTGTTATTTTATTTTTCATGTGATCATTAAGGATTTAATATTTTTACCATTTATTCATACCTCTTTTTATTATTATAAAAGTGCATCAAATTGAAACAGGAAAAAGACACAACAAACTCTGTTTTCGATTAACTAAATAATTCGTATTCCAACGGCAAATATCTGGTTATAAAAATATGGTAACATCTCATATAGAGTACCATCCCCTATAAGTTTATGTTTCTATAGAACATAGCATGATTGTATATCTGAGGGGGGAAAGGTATATCAATAAGGCAGTGATTATAAATGCTTGTGTGAGATAACTTGTAACCCTTTATCTGTTTCTTCAACATGAATGTAGCGTTCAGGGCTCTTTTCTTGTTATTATAGACGCAACACAAAGTAAACATTACTAATAAGAAGTAATATTTAAAAAAACAATAATTTCTTTACTTTAATATTAATGTCCAATAATTCTTTGTTTTCTGGCTCTCTACATGGAGTTGATGCTTAATGTTACGAAACAATACAGTCTTCAAACATCTTTTTTAAACTCTCAAAAAGCATAGTTGTTATAAGATTCCTTACTCATGTGAACATTGCGTCAAATAAATTCAATAGTCTTGTTGCACTTGTGTTTGTGTAGTAAATCGACACACTTTCAAATGCTATTAATACCCACTGTTTGTGTGCAACTTATGCTAAAACTGAATCGCATCATCTATTTATCATCTACTATCTCGCCATTATCGTGGCTTTATGCTCCTCTCTCTCGACCTCCCCTCCTCCTCTCGCTGGCATTAAGTTCAAACTTGACACTGATGTTGACTCACTTTGTCACCCCTCGGTGGCTCCCTCTCTCTCTCTCTCTCTCTCTCTCTCTCTCTTTCTCTCTCTCTCTCTTTCTCTCTCTCTCTCTTTCCCTCTCTCTCTCTCTCTCTCTCTCTCTCTCTCTCTCTCTCTCTCTGTCTCTCTCTCTCTCTCTCTCTCTCTCCTCTCTCTCTGTCTCTCTCTCTCCATTGCTTGGAGGACAAGAGTGCCCGCAGACGCATTTCTCTCCAGAGCCCCCCCTCTCCCTCTTTCACTCTCTCTCACCCTGTCTAACTCTCTCCATCTCTCTGCTACTCTCTCCTTTACGCACACAGTGTTGTCAACAAAGCTGGAGAACAAGGGACGAGGGGGGAACAGGGGAATAAAGGTCCAAGGAGGAGGAAAGTAACACGAAGGACCACTCGCAACATTATACCTGGACACTTGGTAAGTTTTTAAAAATCTTGAGTATTTATAATGTTCTGTTCACCATTTCTTTAAAATGACTTCATTGGAGGTTTTTTTAGCATCCATAACGAGTTTCTTTCCAGCCAATATCAGCAAGTGCTGAATTACTGAAAATTCCCTAAAAATCGAATGAATGAACTGTGGCTCCCGCAGCTGTTTCTTTCGATTAAGTGAAGTTTGACCTTTGACACCACGCTTCTCCAGTAGGTTTTCAGATTTCACTCTTTGCGATCCTTTTTGACTCTTGACAGAGTATATTTATGAAAAACTGCAGGTAATTTAAGATAAGACGAGATTAAGAGAAAAGCTTACATTTGTATTAACTTGGTAAGATAAAGATGTTAAACTTGAGGGTTGACTCAAAGTAAAAAAAATTGTCCTGGCTAGATTATTACGGAGGTTGTGTTCGAACATTTGCTTCATCTCTGCGATGTGACGTTTGTGTCTTTTAATGCAAACGCGTGTGTGTATGCATGCTCATTTCTTACCAGCAAAGATAGCTCTAAAAGCAAGTAGCATAATAAATGTCATAGCTTTCAGAGTGGCTTCTAAAGTACCTTAGCTCCCAATGGTATACTAGCCTACCAATGTATAACACACACGCGTTACGACAGCGGCCGTGTAACTAACTCCATATCTGTCTGTCATCATGAGGCTAATTCACCACAATGCCAACCATGTGTGAACTCATGCGATATGAACCCCTCCTTCTTTTTCTTCTTCTACTTCTCCTTTTTGTCCCTCCTCCTTACCCCTGCAGAAAGGAAAGAAGGCGTCGAAGGAGGGAGATAGGAGCCAAAGGCTATTGGGAACAGGGCCTTTATTTTCTCTTCATGGTGGTTTGGACTCTCGTAGTATGTATGAGAAGTTAACCATGCTGAACCTGCAGAGCGGCTCAAACTGGAGTGGGCCAAACAACTGGTACCATGACCCAACTGGTGTTCAGACACAACACAGTACAGGTGAGGGGGATTCTCAACACGTGCATATACTCAGATGCCATCTGTTTAATGAAGTAGTTTCTTGTCACATGCTTAATATGTTGTGGACTTGTTTCTAGCATTAATCCTATGTCTCCTTATTTTTTGTCACCTTCCCTTCCTGCCAGTGTCTGACGGTTGTCTGCTGGACACAGAGGGCAGCATGGGGGGAGAGGTGGGTGGTGGAGGAGGAGGAGGAGGAGGAGGGGGGACAGGCCGAGGGGGAGGCGGAGGAGTGCCTGTCGACAGGGACGATGGCGAGGAGTCGCAACTGAGGCTGCAGCTGAAGAGGAAGCTGCAGAGGAACAGGACCAGCTTCACGCAGGAGCAGATCGAGGCTCTGGAGAAAGGTCAGGCCACTCGATGCACGCACACCAGGCTTTCTCCCTCTTTCTCTCTCTCTATCACTCTGCTTTTCAGCCAATTGCTGCCCCCCATGAGAGTGTCATGACGCAGCTTTGTCCTGCTGCTTTTGCCCTGCCAACACCTTTTTTTTTTTTTAACAGTATTGAAACCTTTTTGTAATACGCTTTACGGTCAAAGACATCGTTCTTATTTTTTCAAACATTACACCAAAATTAGACCCTCAAACAGGTTTTTATTTTTTTACGCAACCCGCATTAAAACATTAGAAGTATTTGTTACTTCTTCTACACTTTTGGATGCAAATGATTCATGATATAAACTCCACAAATATTCCTGACGTGCTCCAAAGCGCCTTGAGCAGCGTTGTTGATAATGCATCATTACCAAAGCCGTGCTGTGCAGCGAGATCTGGCCCTTGTAGCCTCATATCTACTGAGAGGGATCACAGAGGCACCCTTGACTGGATATGGCTGCATCAGGGCCCCTTGAGCTAAATCAGGACGCAATGTCCACTGTGCAGCCAAGTGGAAGTGTATCACTGTGGTCACTGTGTGCAAAATGACATTAATGAGGTACGCTGACCTCAGTGTGCGGCCGAGGCACAATAACAATCATGTGTTGACACAGACGCCAATTATAACCCAGCCAATTATAGCAATTTGTTAGACAGATTAATTCATGGGTTCGTTATTGTTGTCATTGTGCAGTATTTATTAATTTATCATGTGTTTGTGGTGTGAAAAATAATTTATCCACACCTCTGGTAACCTGTTAACATAAAATGCTCCTCACAAAAATATAAAAACAAATACAACAATTGTGCTGCCTAGTCATTTGAAATGAACTGTGTTTACAACCAAAGTTCAAATTGGTTTATTTGTTTTTGATTCTGTTTTGACATTCTATTCAAACTGACGTTAAGCATCGTGGGAGCAGACAGTTCAATTTGTAAAGATGTCTTCTTTAACAGACCTGAAACTTCAGAGTTCATTAGGATGACTCAGACTGTCGCCATATTCTCGTTACGACTGTCAGCGACAAAAATGTCAGCAGTTTGTCAACTAAAGATGATGTGACACATCAAAAAGTGATGCTTTAGTAGAGAAAGTGTCAGTGATACAAAGGCAACAAAAACAACGCAGAACGTGAATTAAGTTACCCTGAGCCTCTGAGTCAGATACTAAGAGAAAAAAAGTTCTGATACAGGAATTGATAGAAAAAAAAGAAAATCCCAAATGGAAGACTCTGAGTTAAGTTTGAGTCCTCCTGAGTGCTTAGGCAGCTTCTCAACTTGAATCCTTTCACTTGAACTTTCTGCGTGTTCCACAATGATAAATAATTGATACAAAGTGCAAAAGATAAATATTTTACAGTATGGTTGTAAGGATACATCTCAGCTTCCTGAATTTGTATATTCCACGGCATGATAATTAGCAGCGCTTATTTCAAGCAGGGATTATCGGATATGCAGATCAATATTTGCTGTTATACTCAGATAATGAATACGTGATTTAAATACATTTGCATTTTAATCTGCACGAGGAATGAATTTTGCTTTCACTTAAAAAGACAGATGCATAGATGAATGCAAAATATGTTAACAGCCTGCAGCAAGGGTTATCGGACGAGCTGCTCTCCAGTAGTCCTGTCATCCTCGATTACAGCTCACACTGTGTGTCTGACATTAGTTAATCTCTTCCACAGAGTTTGAAAGGACACATTACCCCGATGTCTTTGCACGGGAAAGATTGGCAAATAAGATTGATTTACCAGAGGCTAGGATACAGGTAAAGGAATCTTTCAATTTTTTTTATTTTTTTTTAACATTCATGTTCGAACTGTAAAATGTTTGTATGACAAATTATATTGTCTGACACACATGATGAAAAGACGTTTTTGTTTGTCAGGTATGGTTCTCAAATCGAAGAGCCAAATGGCGGAGGGAGGAGAAGCTGCGCAATCAAAGGAGGTCAGGAGGAGTGACTTCCTGTTCACAGAGTCAAGCCCCTCTGACCACTTCCTTCAACACATCCGTCTATCATCAGCAGCACGGCAGCAGCTCAGGTAACTCAGGCCACAACTCTGCACTCATAATTACTTTCTGGGGATCTCTTTGGAAAAACACCACTCATTGCAAGGTGACAAATCTCAGTTCAAGGTTATAATACTTTTAAACGATTTGTTTTTATTTTTTGTTTTGTTTTGAATTTCTGTTGTTAATACTGATTTGTCAGTACAGTTTGTATTTTTGGTAAATGCTTTCCTTGAGTTTTGTGTTAGTTTATTATTTTAATGGAAACTTGTCAGCGACAAGACCCAAAAGGGTCAGAAATCATATTGTGTACAGGAAAATCTAAATATCCTAAGTTGAAATAAATGTATTGAAAGTGACTCTAACTAGTACTACCGTGCCGTTTCACCAGAACTGGAAACACAGTTTGGTAACATCACAGTGACTCAAAATACAAGGCGTTTTCTCTGAAATAGAATTTACTTTAAGTTAGACTTGTAAACTCACAATATAATTTCAGATAAAAAAAAATTTGTGAAGACTTGTTTTTTTCACTTGATATCAGCTAACATGAAGGATTTTCTAGTTTCTGTCATTTTGTTACTTTTCATTGACAGTAATAACCTTTCCTCAGAAGTCTTCTTGACTTTTTCACGCTGGAAAACCAGCAGAGTCCCCACCAGGAGTGCATCTATATTACAACACTTCCACTCTGAGACTTGTGTGTGTGTGTGTGTGTGTGTGTGTGTGTGTGTGTGTGTGTGTGTGTGTGTGTGTGTGTGTGTGTGTGTGTGTGTGTTTGTGTCTCCAGGGTCCATGTTGAGTCAGGCTGAGTCGTCCCTGCCCAGCTACAGCTCTCTGTCAGTTTTCTCATCCGGAGTTCAGGTTGGACATTCATCATTCATCATCAGCACCTCCAAAACTTTAGCAAAGCAGGTCATCAGCATCACACTGCAGAATGGTGCTATTCAGTTTGTAACATCAGAGATATAACTGTAGATATACACAAAAATGTCATACAGTGTATGTATGCAAATAGGAATACAATCAGATACATTAATACAATAATAATAATAATTATTGTTGTGTTTATTTTTTCTACAAGTTTGCCACTGCTATGTCCTTTGTTAAACAATAAAATGTATGAAGTTATAATATTAGTAAAGATAATATTAGAAATAACAGTAATGAGACTAAAAGGTAGACACCCTGTAATAAGGAAGCAAATAAAATGTGTGAATAAAACACTGATTTCTAAGATGATATTTCCACTCTGAAAGGCTTAAAAATGTCAAAAACAATCTCTCAAATCTTATTTGGTACAATTGTGTTATTGGCAAGCAAATTAGTCTGACTGAAGATTACAAACCAATTCTGAGCACTGAGTAAAGGGAAGTATGTGGGTTTCTTTTCACGGTTAAATTTAAAGTCATCAAACGTCTTTAAAAGTCAAAGCTTATCAAGCTAAACAATGTGCGCTGAACCACAAGACTCAGAGGTCAAAAGGTCTCTGCAGCTTGAGCCATTGTTTAGGGAATTATTTTTCAACTGGAGGGTTTCTAGAATCTTAACATTTTATGTCAGAAGTAGCGATTGCAGAGCTGTGGATTAAATGTTTCTTACTTTAATAATTTAAAAACATATTGAGTTATTTATCTAACTGTTCTGTGGTTTCTAAGGAGTTCACAAAATAATGATGACCAAAAAAAACCAAACAATAATTGAAATTGACAAAGTATCCGTTCTGAAAAAGAAGGCGGAACAAGATAAATGTAAAGATGTGAAAATGTGTAAAAATGATACACTTCAGATAAAGAATATAGGCTGCTCATGTAATGGCACACTAGCACCTCCTTGTGGTTAAATTGTGTCACTACTAAAAACTGCCTTCCTGTAATATAGGGTAATAAACAGAATGGGCTACTGTATTTTCTTATTAAGTGGCTCCATAGACAACCGTAGTTTGATGCTGGTCCATTTGAATCTAATCTATTCTCTTCTCTCCCTTCTTTATCAGTCCATCCCTCCTCAGTCGGCCTCCTCCTACTCCTGCATGTTACCTCCCTCACCCTCTGCTCCGCGAAGCTTTGACTCCTCAGCGTACTCCTCCCCACATCTGCAGACCCCGTCCTCGGCCAACTCCAACACCGGTGAGTGTTATTTAACACAAAAAAGAGACACCTACACTGTCCGTTATCTCTGCCTGCTCACTGACATTCACGCTGAGATGAACTTTTTCTCTGCTTCACACTCACTGACACTTGTGTATTTTTTTCTCTCTCTCTCTCTCCTCCACTTAGGGCTCATATCGCCCGGCGTTTCAGTGCCAGTCCAGGTTCCAGGAACTGAACAGCAGAGCATGAGTCATAACCTGGGTCAATACTGGGCCAGACTACAGTGAACAACAGACAATCAAAAAAGAGAAGAAGAGGAACACAAAGGGAGCATGTAAGATAAAGGTGTCAAGAAAACAATATGGGGGACAAATAGGTTAAAGGAGGCACAGGACTGAGATAAAAAAAGGGGGCCTTGATGAGTTAAAGACCCCGAAATGCATTAAATGTTTACAAATTCAGCTAAGAGCAGCTTTGGTTGCACTTGACAGTAGCTCTACTGGTTTTTGCTTAGTACTATCAGGTTGCTCTCACTTTTTTTGTACATAGTGTAAATAATAAGGCTAATAGGGATAATTAGTCAGCCTGAGATATGTTAAGGATTAAGTTAAAATCGGGATTAGGATCAGGTTTAAGTAAGGATTTAGGTTACATCATCTATTGAGATGCAACAGGCAGCAGAAGCCTCATAGCTGAGTGTTAGATCTGGACCCTATACATTTTTTTCTGTGTTGAACATTTTGGCTTTGATTAAATGTAATTTTTCATGCGTGGAAAGAAAGAACAAACACCAGGAAAAAAGAAGCGTACTTTATTTGCCCTAGAATTTGTTCTGGGACTAATAAAGTTTTATCCTTTTTTTTTTTTTTTGAAGAAACAAATATTTGGTTGAAAGCTCAAAAAAAAGTCAGTTAGCAGATTGAAAAGCCAAGAGTATTTTGTGGAGATTTTTTGACTTGTCTTGAGATTAACTTCATTGTCTCCCAAAGTTGTTGCAACAAAATCAAAAGTGTGGAAAAATGCAACGTGAATGACGGTCTTGGAATGATAATTCTTCCACAGAGAAATACTTTGTTTGTACTAAGTAAACATCAGCAGATGTCTGTATAGTGAAGTGTAACCACAGTTTGTTTCTCGTTACTTGAGCAGCTCAATGACGTTGTGATATGACACTTGTTCCCTAAGCATTTGCTGTGTGAGGCTACTGTGAAGAGTTTTGACTTGCTCATGGCAATCACTTTTATTTAAACCTTTCAACCTAAAAAAAAAAAAAAAAAAAAAAAAAGTCAATCCTGCCTTCCCTGTCAGCAACTTTACACGAAGACTGATACTGCATATTTTTGTACAGACATTGGTGTATGATGAAGATAACTGTGGACATTGACAGATATTATTTGAGGGAAGAATGTAGCATGTTGTGGACTCAAATCATTCAGGATGCATCGTATCAGTATCGGTATCAGATTCCATCTGGTACATGACTGAACATCAGGTTATTGCAAATTTAAAGTTATCAAAGATGGTTGCCATAAAACATAAGGTTAAGCATTTCATTTTATTTTACAGATATACTGCAGCCATCCTAAATAGGTGTAGCATTGATGTTTACTTGAATCTTTGGGGATTTGTTATACATCCTAAACAATCAGCCAGGGACAATCATGCATTATTACACAGCACAAATAACTTTGAATGCAAAAACTTGCAAGACAATCAAAGCAGGAGGTGGAGAAGATATAAAAACAAGGAGAAAGCTGTGAAATTCTTGCATCACTTTCCATACAATAGCAATGACGATATTAACTGTGCATGACCAAAAACAAGCTGCTATAGACAATCAGCCACTTAGAAATGAATAGAGGCTTGTGCAAAAGCAAAATGGCAGGGTTTTAACCTCTGCTCACCATCCTCCGACTATCAGTTCTGTCGATGCATCTCAGTTTACTCTTAAAGAAACGTCTTTCAACTCTTATTTATTTGTCTTTTCACTCGTTCACATAAGTCCTCTGTGTTGTTTCTGTTGTCGTTGTGCGTTGTGTTAGTACTGTATAGCTACCAAGAGTCAACCCTTTTGTGAAGGCCTTGGATCCCTTTAATGAAAATAAAAAAATGTGTGTCATGAAAATCAATTCAAATGTCTTTATTTCTGATGTTCCATTTTCTCTTTACAGGCCGTGTAGTTCAGCTAGAAATGGCTGAAATAACATGTAGGTACAACTTGCAGAAAGGAAATGTACATTTTATAGATGTATATTCTAAAATATTCATCAACTTTCAAAACAAATATTTTAATATTTGAGAAATTTAGTACCATGTAAAAACATGTATGATTTTTTGTATGATTATCTTTTTGTTTGTTTTGGAAGTGGTAGCTCTTGTTCACACCTGGAAAGATTGAAGAGTAAAATGTACTTATTTGAATCTAAAATATATATTTTCATACAAACAAGTGAGCACAAGAGTACTTGTACACTGGAGGGATCACTCAGTGTCAAAAAAATAAATAAATATTTTACTGTAGTCCCTTTAAAGTCCTCAGAGCTTTCGGTTTACAAATCAATGTGGTGTTTAAAGCTGTTTTCTGCTGCCCTCAAGGGGCCGTAAAGTGTTATTACAGGTTTAAGGAATTTAACCATGTGTTCAGCATTTTCCGTTAATCCCATTGATCCGTGTTAACTTACCCTTACATGAGCTTGGCAATGACTTTCTTTGTGGTTAACAATGCAAAATAGGAATTAGGGTTAGGGAATTGAAAAACTCTATGAATACTATGATACTACTAACAATAAAATACATCTGACCTGAAAATGTGAGGGCATGGATTTCAATATAGGCTCCAAGCTCCAGGTAGGTAATTGTAATGTATTGATCCACTTAAATGTGTATTTAAAATGTTGCCAGGGGGGAAAGTAACAAGTAAGGTTCTAGTAATACTTTCTTTGTAAGACGTATGAAGGTGGGGGTCAAAGGACCCTATTGGCCCACAAAAGGTATTTGAAATGGTTGGCACCGAGAAAAAAAAAGAAAAACAACCTTCAACCAACCTGGAGCTGCATTCAAGGTTCTATGTCCTGCATGCATTTAAAGTGACAACAGAATGAGTCTGTCATAATCACTTACACTGAATGCTGGGAAGCTGAAGGACCTTTACGTCTTCCTCTGGTGCAGCAATATGAACTGGACATCATGAAAACTGGACCACCATTAGCAGGGCAGCATGTTGTGCTAATGGCCTGACTCGCTTGGATCCCTGGAGGATGGTCAGAAATTAAAGATGGGAGAGGAAGAAGAGGGGGAGGGAGGAAAGATAATACCAGTGATGCTTTGCAGAGAGAATGACCCACCAACATAATGGGACTCAGGGATGAGATGTGAGATTCCACTGTATAGTCCAGTTTAATGTTTCCATTAGATGTGAGCCAAAAGAACTTTGTATGATTAAAACCTGTAAATATTTCTTGTTGAGAAAAAGCTTGTACAAAAAAAAGATTTCGCGAATCATATTTATAAATTAATTCCATGTTGACTAATTCACAAGTACAGGGATGACAATGATGAATGAACTTGAAGATGTTAATAATGTTATCTAAGCTCAATTAAAATTGATCTAACATTTAAAAAATATGTATACTGTATAATATTATCTGCGTCTGTGATCCTATCAGTCAAACATCAAGCCCTATCAACTTAAACATCCTTCACTAAAATTTGATAATTATAAAAAGGTTTTCAAACCTTTTTATTATTATTATTATTATTATTATTATTATTATTATTATTATTCAGGGATGCCATATGTCTCTCTTTGGAAAGTATAAGATCAAATTTAGTTAGTTTTTTTTTGTTTTTTTGTTACATTTCACATCTTATTTTATATTGTCACACCTGACCTTCTATAGGCCAACATACACACTTGTTAGGCTGTACTTCAGGTGACAAACTTCACACAAAAAACACGAAACACGACAGAAACTACGTCTAGAGAGTAAAAACCATTTCAGATTTGTGGCGTCCTTGCATCTCCTCACCTGTGAATGTAACAGCTCGCGCCAGTGACACCAAACGTAAAGATGATATAGCCTAAAGACGAACCATCACGGAAGACGTCTCACTCCGCTGTGAGGGAGGGAGACTGATCGATCAGCCCAGCCTAGTCCCAAGAGAGACGGAAGAGGAGAAACAACGGTGAGCTTTGTCTCCTTCTTCTCGTTGGATTTATGATATGCTAGAAATGTCTAGATGTTTCCTCCAAACACCAAGACCTCTTACCTTGATAATGTCTAAGAGCGCTTTCTTATTACAGTGACTAGGATGGAGCTGGGTCTTCTGCTGTCGATGGTTTTCACCTTAACGGGATGTGCATCAGCAGTGCCAGTGACTGACCAGTATAGCAGAGCTGTTGTAAGTGTTTCCTAAACTTTTCTTTTTCTGTTTTGTTAGACCCCTTAGCTTCTTGATAATCGTTAATGTTTTACTGAGTTGACATTTATTTTGAACTATAGTACACATCATTGGGTTTAAAAAAACAAAAAAACAAAAAAACATGGACTATTCTTAGGGGAAAGACAAGCCTATTATCCCATCCTTGCTAATATAATAATATAAAGAAGAGATTATTACCATCCTTGTTCTTTGTCCTATTAGGTTTCCTCTTGGTCTTATGAATAAAAGCAGGATGTCATTTAGAGCATGTGATATTTTACTGTTGAATATGAGGCGGTATTTAAAATGTATGACTTTCATAAATTCTATATATACACAGTATATATACAGTATTTATATATATATATATATATATATATATATATATATATATATATATAAAGAGAGAGAGAGAAAGAGAGAGAGAGAAAGCTATATATATACAACATATAACAAGATATAACTTTGTTTGTGAAGCACTTTGTGGCCTCTATATTAATAAAATTTACTTACTAAAGAGAGAGAGAATAAATGCAGATTTTTGTTTGTGTATCTTAAGTAGGCCTGGGCGATAACTATGATTATTGTTATATAATTAATTATTGTAATGTAATTTTTCTCAATATTAATTTAACAAACGTTTGATACATTTAAAGCTAGAAGAAACCCACAAACCTTTTCCACAATTTGAAAAAATGCCACTCGAACATCTGAAAGCAAAACAATACCAAACGCCCCCAACGAGTGTTAGTGGACCTCAACAAACTCTTATATCAGTGTTTCCACTGTGCTTATATTACTAAAATGTTCCTCTGTTCAAGTAGAGTTACGATACAATAGACTTTATTGTCCCCTTTGACTCAAAGCGCTAACAAACATTGTTTCCACTCAAATCAATAAACAAGAACAATAGAGAAAGGCACAGCTTGACCATTATTATGACGTGATAACATTTTCGTCATGTCACCCAGGCCTAATTTGAAGATGTTTTTGAAGGAAATCGTCATATTTGGGGGTAATGGGGGTGGGGGGCATATTTGACAACACACTCAAAGCATACATCGATAAAAGGGAAGATGTCATTGATTGCCCTGTGTTTTTACACTGCAACTAAATGTGGAAACGTCAAGACTTCCTTAGCCTAGTCACGCACTTCCTCAAAAAAAGACATCACCTTGCAACTTTGCACACATGATAAACAGTGAGTTACATGTCTGACGAAAAAGTTCAGTTTAATTTCTACGTCATTGCATCATGATGCAGGAACATGAAAAAAATCAGTGTTATGCCAAACTAGTTTTGATTAGTTTTTGACAGAAAGATACTAGAACGACTGAGAGGCAAATATAACTACTTATTGAGGGCTCAGTACTGAAAAACAACATGAAAGTAAAACTGATGAGTGAGCAAACACTGCTTCCCTTAACTACAGCATGAGGGCGGATGAAGGGAAGGGCAGGGCAGGTTTCAAAATCCCTTTGAAGTAACTGATTTTACCAGTTGTGACATAAAGCATGCTCAACAGGAAGATACAGCTACAGATTAAACTATATTACAGCAGTCAGCGCTCTTATCATTTTGAATCTGTACACTGCATTCACCCCATCAAGGAGCTTACATGATGATTAGACATTATAGATAAGAGCGAGGTTAACACATTGCATTTGGAGGAGCATTTTGTGTATAGTAACATGTAAAGTATCAAACAGCCACCATGACATCAGTAATGGCAGGAAATAGATCAGTCGACTCATACTGTATTACTGTATTAGAGATCAATATCGGTGATATTGTTGATTGTGTCAAAGTAATTCATCATCAGGCGATATACTGTACCAAGCTTGAAATTGCATTGGAAAACGATTTGGTTCTTACCTCACCATCCCTGGCTGTAGATAGATTCTGAACATTAGCAAGAGAAACTATTGCATTTTATTTTCTCGTATACAGTTCTGGGACGGAAATAGGAACATTCAGTTATGTTAGGTCCTCTTTGTGATGCCAATCACCATGTTCACATGGTGGCCAATTTCTGCTAAGGTCATGCTCTGTAAATACGTCATACAGCTGTGATCCAGGGTGCAAGTCTTCTTAAAATGAGGAGTCCGAAAAATTATTATCTTGTCACTGCTTTTCAATTGATTGGCAACTTAAACAAAGGATTGATAGAAAACTGTCAGAGACATTTTGGTAGCTCTGATGAGTAGCTTGTAGTGGTATAAGCTACTCATCAGAGCTACCATGAACAAGTGATAATGTACAGATTACCAAATTCCCACCTGTTTGCTTTTTTCTATACAGGATTGGTTGAGCAGGTATGGCTACCTTCCTCCTCCTGACCCACGAACAAGTCAACTACAGAGCGAAAAGGGGATTCAGAAGGCTATTCGTGTCATGCAGAGATACGGGGGAGTTCCTGAAACCGGGGAGCTCGGTAATGAATTCTCAACTTGGGTGGACCAGAGCAAATTATTTTGTTAGATTCACACCTCATACCTTCATACAAGACTTACTGTAAAATAGCCTTTAATTTGCTCTATTTACAATGTGATCAACTTCTCTCCCAGACGATGCAACCTTCAAACTCATGTCCACACCACGGTGCTCTCTGCCTGATATTGTCGGGAGTGAGGAAATGCTGAGGAGGAGGAGGAGGAGGAGGAAGAGATATGCGCTGTCAGGCCTTAAGTGGCATAAGACAGACCTCACATGGAGGTGTGTTTCCTGTCATGCTACATTGTGACTCATCTCTTTCCTCTTTTAATCATAGAGCTATATTTATCAGTATTTTAGTGGTTTGGTTTTCAGAGTTGGCATTCTTTTTGTGGAAGTCACATACTGTAAGGTTTGGTTAGTGTATTAATGTCTGGAGAACTATAAATCTGTGTTTTGGTCCAGCAATGTAGTTTAAAAGTGCTGTTAAAGGACAAAATGTGTCAATACCTTCGTTATTTGTCTGTAGCACTAAATAAATGCTTCGTTTTAAACCTTGGTTTTAAAAAATGGCAACAAAAGAAGGGGACTTTTTTTTAGCTATTGGCTAATACATGTTTGGTGCTATGTTTGGAACTAGAGTAACCATTTTTTCAGTAATGACAGGGAGATACGTACAAAAGCGTGTGTTATTAATGTGTGTATTAATTATTTTTAGGCAACAAGAGAGCTTTGTGACATAGAAAATCAAGTATATGAGGTATTGGTTAAACATGCAATATTTAACAGGATGCACATCTTCAGCTGTCTGTATGCGTTTAAATGGTCATAGTCTATAACTATTGTTTGGTTATACTTGTCAACAAAACAATACAAGTGTGACACATGATAAAAAAAAAAGATTCTAAATAATGCACAATGTTAAGACAGAGGAATTCAATGAAAATCTGTTCTTGTCTTTAGTGTCCACAACTACCCATCACACCACCCCTCATCCCGCCTTTCAAGCAGTTTGGTGGATAACATCCTGACTTCCGCCTTCAAAGCCTGGAGCGACTCGGCCCCCTTGAGAATCCGTCGGCTTGACATTGACAGCACGGGGGCGGGACCTGGAGGGGACATAAGAGTGTCTTTTTCCCGCTCGCTTCACAACGACGGGTACCCTTTTGACGGGCCGGGTGGCACCCTGGCCCACGCCTTCTTCCCCACTGGGGATGAAGTTGCTGGTGACACTCACTTTGATGATGATGAGGTCTGGAGCGATGGAGGTAATTTCTGATTCACATTATGGCTTCTTGCATATACGCTGGTTTAAAATAGCTGTCCTCAAAATTTCTACTCACTAACAAAATATTATTAAACTGTTATACAGTAGAAGGAAAGAGATCTTATACTTTGTGACATCAAACCCCCAATTAAACATTGTTCAAGTGATCCAGTAAGGTAACACTTGCGCTTCACATATCCTCAGGTCACGCTGGCACTACAGACTTGTTCACAGTTGCAGTGCACGAATTTGGCCATGCATTCGGCCTGTCCCATTCCTCCTCTGATCCATCCATCATGAGGCCATACTATCAGGGCCCTGTCAGTATCAAAAACTTCCAGCTAGCCCAGGACGACAAGCTGGCTATCCAGCAGCTGTATGGTGAGTGAGAAAGTATATTTCATCCCATTTATTTATTTGTTTATTTTGACAGAATTTGTTTGTTTTTTTTACCAAGTAAGATACATTTTTATCTGTTTACAGACTCTGTATAAAGTTATATGCCTCTCATAGTTACATTTGCTTTTGTTTGTTTTTTTGCTAATGGACATACAGAAATGAAATCTAGCTTAAAAATTAAGAGACAAAAAAAGATTTGGATTGCAAAAGTTGGATTTTCTGTGGGAATGTGTGGGGAAACAAGCCGAACAGGCTAGCTTGGTTTATGAAGATTTATTGAGGGTTTACATGACATAATAATCATGCTAATAGCTATATGAAGTATTATTTAGAGCAAAGACTGGCGGGAATTTGTCCATGTTTGGAAGTGGGAAAGGCTAAAAAATTGCTTGTTGCAAAAACTGTCTACACTACAAATCGCAAGTGACCAGATCCGATCTGCCTGTCCATATTGACGTGGTCTGATCCACATTTGTTTCTATGGTTACAGGTAATGCCCAGCCAAAAACAACAGCAAAATTGATGTCAGAGAAGTGTGATTATTTGATGCAAACAATTTTACGCAGTAGTCTGTCGGCTTGTTTAACTACCATTGTTTTGATTCTTGATATTTTCTCTCACTGACTGAAGTTAACTTTCCGGCCCACCGGATCTATGTCATTGTTGTTATTGCTGAAGGTGTTGCGTTGCGAGTGACGCAGAAGACACATTGAAGCGACCAACATGTTCAGATTGAGTCGGATCTGTGGAAACCACCTCCTCATGTTGTTGGAAACATCAGATCTCATGTGGCTTTTTGTGTTCAGACTGGCAAAAAAAATCAATCCAACCACAGATTTGGAGGTGCATTGTGAACAAGGTATTAGAGTCCCTTGATAAAATGCCAACTACATGGCTGAATTTTACTGATTTACAGCCTAGAACAAACCACAGCTTTGCAATTTCGACAGCCTATTCATCCATTCATGATTACTTTACACTAGATGAAGGCATAATTGTATGTCTGAGGGGTGTGTTTGCTTTAATTAATAAGGTATGCGTTGTTACATAACTGCTTTGTGTCTCCTCAACTAGTTCAAGTGACTGAAATAAAACCTTTGGTATTCAACAGCTCATCCTAACAAGGTCACCTCTTGATCTAAAAAACAAACCCTATGGCTTCTTGCCAAACAGGATTGTTGACATACATTTGAACCTGCTGATTGCATAAGAGGAAAGTCATTTGTTTGAGCATAAGCATACATGTCTATATCATGTTTTGGTATACAGTACCATTCCTGTAACTAGCATGGCTTGATATATTTCTGAGTTCCTTTTGGCTTCGTTTGTTTTAAATTTGTCAGACTACAGGATTTTATTGGTATAAAGTTCTCCTGAATTCCAAGAAAATTAATGTTCACATAATGTTTGAGTTTAATAAACCACTGTAATCAAGTGTGTACAAAGCACCCTGTAAGAACCCATTTTAATTCTCAAACACTAATGTGTGTTAAGGTGCACTCAGGCAACAGGGGATTTTGACAGCTTCCTTCCATGTGTTAAAAATAAAGTGTGTGCATCCTGTGTCAAACCCCAAGGCAACTGAATAGAATGTTTGTCACTTACATATTTCAGGACTGTCATCACCTTGCACAGCCTCTTCTGTGTTGTTTACTGACATAGTTCTGTTGTAGGTGTGAAGGCTGGCGGACCACCAGGTGGTGTTGATCCTAATGTCCCACGCCTGCCCAATCCGCCTCCTCCCAGGCCGACACAGCAGTGAGTAGAGCCAGAGGAAATGATAAAAAAATACTGTTCATCCATTCAGACAATATCCCATAACATATACATTTACAAACTATGAATGGACTTTCAACACACCCTGCACTCTATTATTCCCAGACATATAAATGATGAAGAGTAATTGAAAACCACGTGGTTCAGTTAAAAGCCCTTTGATTGATTCCAGCTGTTGCATTGACATCTCTTAGTGCACCGTCTAGTGAGTTTTCCTTTTTTACTTTTTCATCCCAGTTCTGACCCCTCGTTCAAGGAGCGCTGTCAGGGTGGCTTTGACGCAGTGGCAAACCTTCGAGGAGAGGTCTTCTTTTTTAGAGGTGAGAGGAAAGTCTCAGAGATGCACAAATAAAGCCCCTCTACATCTTCTGCTCTGTGTCTGTATAGTAAGTTACACATGTTGTTGTTGTTTTCCTTTTCATTCCTTGTACAGGGGCACACTTTTGGAGGACTAAGCAAGACAGGTCTTTGGTGTCCTTGAAACCAGCTCAGATCAAAAACTTCTGGATCGGCCTTCCACCGGGAACAAACAGGATTGATGCTGTGTACGAGAGGAAGAGCGACAGCACTATAGTCTTCTTTATTGGTGAGAAACAAACCCTGTAGTTACATGTATAATTATTTATGTATGTATATGTATGTATGTACTGTATATGTGTGTGTGTGTGTCCCATCTAACATATATATATACATAGTAGGGAGAATCAAACAATTTGAGTTCTTCAATGTCAGGTTTGACAGTTTTTCATCTTTGAGTTAAATTTGGAGCTTTTTGTTTAAAAGAAAAATATAACAAAAAAAAGATATTTGCTAATTGCAGTTAAAATTAGTACTTTTGACTGTCAGTTGCTACTTGATGTTCTTGAATTAAAATACTACAGCGCTTCTGACCTCCCTTGAGCAATCTTGATTTTAAAGACATTTTTGCTACACTAACTACGTCTGGCCAATGGATGGCACTGTGTAAAATGATTTGCTAAAATCCACTGAAGGAAGTGGATGACGCTGTTCTAGTAAAACCTATGCATCAAGTGGAAAAAGGCTGTTGAAAAGCTGTCCACTATAGTGACCATAATGGATCTGTTAAACTTTGAGAAAAGTGAATTCATTTTTTTAATGTAAAAGTGAAGTAGGATGATGGTTAACTAATCACCACATTTGAATATTGAATTTATTTTAGATCATTTTTACTGCCATAATCTTACCTACTCATAAATACATAAAATAAGACACAAAATGTAAATCCACAACATTATGAATGAATAATACTAAAAATAATAATAATAATACAAAATCAATTATCATGTCTATACAGGACCTCAATACTGGGTTTTCAGGGACACGCATGCCATGAATGGTTATCCTCGGCCGCTATCTGATTGGGGCATGAAGACGAGCAGCGGGAGGGATGTGACGAAGGTGGATGCAGCCTTCATCTGGGCCCACAATGGCAAAACGTACCTGTTCAGTGGTGGCGAGTTTTGGAGGTTTGACGAGACCCGTAAGGATGAACAGGGGCCCAGGCAGCCGGATTCAGGTTACCCACGTGACAACAGCCTGTGGGCGGGAGTTCCTCCTGACATGGATGACATTATCAGCTGGGGAGCAGGTAACATAGTTTTCAGTCACACAAATATGTGATGACAATCTTTCTGCTAGACAAATAAACAAAATCTCAGAGAAGGTTCTCAACTGGTTTAAGTGACATTTTTTTACAACAGTCATGCCCTACCTGCTGTAAGGTATGAAGGTGCAGAACTCGACTAAGTTTATTAGTTAATTAAAAGGGAAACATAGGCCCCAAGACATTTTTATAAACCAGTCACTCCTCTTTGCATCTTCCAGTTAAACTGTGACACTTATGTCACAGAGAAACCCATGACGTGTCTGTAGCCTAAAAAATGTAAGACGTACAAATGTCGATACAATTTTGTACTTGTGGCCATGTCCAGAACAATAAATACTAATATTTGCCAGGTGCTTCTGGTGTTTTGAGGACAGATGTACTGCCTAAGCATAGAAATAAAACGCAGAAATGATTAGCCCCCCTATGAAAACTTCACTTTTTAAAAGTATTTTCCAAATGCAATGAAACAAATCAAAACATTTTTAACACAGCTTTTTTTAAGCATCCTCCTTTTATTTTGAACGCTTAAATTATTTTACTTTCCAAACAGAAACAAAATCATTTCACAAAAAAACTAAAACTACCAGGGTCAAAATGGTTAGCCCCCTTTAGAAGAGTTTAGAAGTGAGCTTTTTATTGAGCCATAGCACAAACCACTGTTGTGCAATGCTGTGCTTTAACTTTGTCACTCTCAGAGCTTGTAAAATCAAGTTAAAACTGAGGGTTATGTCTTAATTTACACACAGTAATAACATTTCAGTAAGGGTTGAGCTGTCACTTGAGAAAGCATCATGCCAAAGACAACAGAAATAGTTAAGATTTGAGAAAAGAATCGGGAGAAGGACACAGTTATCGCAGCGTTTTCAAGTGTCAAGAACTGGAGTGAGAAGTATTATTAAAACATTCAGAGAGAGCCACACAGTACAGAACAAGCCTGGCAGAGGTAGGAAGTGAAAGATTTCAAAGAGTCTGGAAAGAAGACTATTGAGAGAGAGTATTAAGACCCAAGAACAACTGCCAAGACACGTGTAAAAAACAAAGCTGGGACTTACTAGAGCTCTGCACAGTAATTGATGGCAAGGTTGCAGACCAAGAAAAACTCCTCTGCAGATGAGAACACCTTCAAGCCAGACTAAAGTATTCTCAGGACAACCTGGAGAAAGATTATGCAAACAGAAAGCATGTCCTTTGGTCAGATGAGACGAAAATAGAACTCTTTGGCCATTGAGACATTGTTTATGTTTGGTGACAGAAGGGCAAGGTGCATAACCCAAAGAAACCCTTCCCCACAGTGAAACAGGTAGTAGGAGTATTATGCTGCTTCAGTGTGTCTGGAACTGGGAATGTTGTCAAGGTGTAAGGAATCATGAAGAAAGAAGGATATGTGAAGGAAAACCTCAAGCAGTCAGCAGCAAAACTGGGTCTGGGTCGTCGTTTTTTCTTCCAACATGACAACAACCTAAAAGATTCGCCAAAAAGTTATTTCGTTGTGGGCTCAGCATTTTGTTACATTATCAACCAGCTATTACATTTTTGGTTTTGTTAAATTTTTTTGATAACATTTCGAGCTCTAACAGGGCTTAATAATTTCGTCTAGAGAAAACAGAGCTTTTTGCGTTCTTTTTATGACCTCCTACAGCACAAGACGTTCTTCAGCTTAAACCAAGGATCTGGTCCAATCCGCTGTGTTTCTCTCAACTTGCTTTTAGAATAGAATAGAATGCCTTTATTGTCATTATACAAATTGAACGAGATTACTTGGCTTCACCTTAAAGTGCACACTGCTGTTTCTCGGCCACTAAGATGCTCACAGGAAATGCTGTGATATGTAAAGTCCACACCAAAATGGTCTCTATCCTTGGTTAAAAAATGAAATTCAGCAGGGCAATATTATTACAGCCTTTGCTGGTTTAGAGGAAAATGACTGCCATGCAGCAGTGGCTTCCCTTCATTTAGAAGTAACTTTGACTGTCACATAGATGTTGAGTTCAAAGTGCAACATTGTCACCCAGCGTTGAGCATGAGTATATAATAGCAGAACATTAGAATATTGAGTCAATGTTGCTGTTTATGTGTGGTTCGTTGTTTGTTTGTAATGTTAGGGAATTAAAGTTTCTCTACAACTGTTTTTTAGGAGACGCCTATTTCTTCAAGGACAACCTATTCTGGGTGTTGATCAACGGAGGACTGAATCAGGGAGAAATCACACCCAAATCCATTGGCGTGGAATGGCTCCAATGTCCTGCAACATACACTCCAGTACCTCCTCAGAAACCAAAGGAGTGTCGCTGTGACTTAAAAGGATCATCTGCATTTGTAAGAAGCAGCTGGCTCCTACTGGTCTCTGTTATCTGTGTTTCTAATGTGTTCATTTAAAAATGAGCATCTTAAATGGATTCAAAAACCAAATTTCTGCTGGCTTTTCTCTTTTCCTTTTTTTACTCTCTCTCTAATTCGCTAGAGAGTAATAAAAGCTCTTTACATCATCAACCACTTAGAGTACATCACAACCCACAGGCTGGTTTCATATTACATTCTAGTGTCATTAAAGCATATATATATTTATACATACATACATACATTTGTTTTTATATATATGAAATCTCTGCCTTATCCTTTAATAGAAGGGCTATGCTTTGCCTTATCACAACATATTGCTGACCAGTGAAAACAGTCAATGTGCGTCCTATCATCCTCCTACTATAGGTCATCGTCCACTGTTTTGCGAGTATCAGATTACATAGAGTCCGTGTCGGATAATGTGTGGAAAGCATGCAGGCTACTCCCTCACAATGAGGTCTGCAACCTATTTTGTGACAGCAATTATTTTTCTATTCATTTTTATTTTTTTCCAAACCATAACACTTGTACACCACTTACACATATGGAAAAATATACAAACTCATTACACTTGTGAGCGTCCAATACAAAATACAATGGACAACAGACAAGAAAAGAATACACAATAATACAATAAGAAGAAAAATGGCTGTACAAAATCATGATTTAGTTTAATAGTCAACTTCTTTATGAGATTGGATCTTTTTTAATTAGTAGAAATGTGCCTTCACAAACAGTCTATGCTTCTGTATAAAATGGCCCCATTCTTGATATTTTGTCTTGATACATATTATGTCTTGTACATGTCATAAATGGGTATGAAATTAATATATTTGTTCACATTTTCCAACAGTTAATGATATACATTTAGCTTAACAGTATTGTTGTAATTGTCCTGCATGGCTCATGCAGACTAATGCATTCAGGATGCACTTTGACTCTGTACTTCATGTACTCTCTAGACTGTCTGCAGCAAATGAAGCAAAAGCTGGTATAAAAACAGTGCAAAAATCAGCACACAGTGTGCTACCAGAATTGATGCTCTGTAATTGTAACCTTGAAAACATTATCAGTGTTGTTGTTGTTGTTAATGGCAGATATTTGGGGGGGGGGGGGGGGGGGGGGGGGGGGACATAACATTTTACAAAATGACTTCATAGAAGTACGTGTTGTGACAGCTAGACTCTTTTTACACTTGGTTTTGAAATGTGGTCAATATTTGGAAATCACCTCGACATCCTCTTTCTGCTCAACCTCTGAAGGAAGGTTTTTCTCTCAAGAGAATGAGATCAGATTTCAATGAGTATAATGATGATTTATTTAAAAGTTCCTATTGTAGCTCTTAAACACCTTTTTGAAATACTAGAGTAAAATGTGAAATTTGAATTATTTTTCAATGTGATTTGAATTTGCTGATATATGTTGCTGCTTTAGATTTAAAGAAACAAATTGTAATCAAAATACAGTTAATCATCTGATGGTTAAACCTATAGGTCTTTGTGGTTTTATCCACCTGTAATACGTTTCTTTGGTGGGCCAAATATAACCAGTCTAAAGGTATGAAGTCTGGAAACTCTCTTTAACCTCTGGATCTAAAACCGCCGTCAAACTGTGTGTGTCTTCTCACAATACATTATCTCACTATCTACATTCATGACGGTAATTAGATTTCACTTTACATAAGACAACATGCTGCTCATTCTCCAGTGACAGATTTCTCAAGGTGCTTTGTTCACAAGATCACATCTTAATCGGGAGTTGCACTACCTCCGGGCCATAGGCTACTTATCTCACCGACAGCAATCATAAGAAGAACAGGTCAGAGCAGAGCTGTAGCTTAGCCTGAATAACTAGTGTTTTAACCCTAACCTCACTGTCAGTTGACTTTTTTTCTGCTGTCAAAGGTCTTCATTTGGGAACTAGCAGCTCTGACTGTTCAGTAGGAACACTTGAAACAGGGTAGAGTGTTCCCAATCATTCAACTAAGAGTCTAGAGTAAATCATTCAATGAAGGTGTGAGTAGCACAGGTAATTTGATAGTTAAAAAGTGACTATGAGCATGAGGGCAAATCTATATGGTCTGACTCAAGCCACATCTCGGGTGTCTGCGTCAAGTACAGTCCAAGTGTAACCAAAGGAATAACATTTTATACCTTTTAAAAAAAAAATAAAACATTTTTAACTGTTCTCGAGCTGTGATTTTCAACTTGTCCAGCTATCAGCACCCACCAACTCCTTCCTGAAGATTAGGATCCAGATTTCTGATATTTTGTTTGTAACTAAACAGATTAACTCAACGACAAATTATGCAGTCAAAACAGTAAAGACATCTGACATAAGCAACAACCGAAATATAAATAAATAAATGTAAGGGCTTCATGATGTGTTTCTTCCAGGCACGTGTTCATGACTCACTGAAAACATCTTCGCACCCCACTTTTGGGTTCATAGTACTACCCACCATTTAGGAACAACTGCTATGGTATGGAGTATGTTAAAGCTCGACTAAAATGACAGGAGAGAGAGATTGACAGCAAATCATTTTAATTCAGAAACAGTTACATGAGGTCAAAGTTCTGTTACATGTCCAAGTAGAGCAGCACAGGGCAACATTATGCAAGTCATGGTGATGGTTAATGGTGTTCATTGACAAGTCAATCCTTCATTACATCATTAAACAAGCAGCACAAATTTCAATGTTAAGTGTTTGCATTTGGCAAATATAGGGTTAATATTTCATCTGCATGATGAAAAGCAAAATCAGGTCATAAGGTAAGTTGAATAAATACAAAATATTGGTGTGGACTGAGTTTTAACTTTCATTCCAACATAAAATATCTTCACACTCAATGCATTTCAACATTTTCCATTCAGGTCTTGCCAGTAATATTAAAGTGCATCGCTTTCATAATAAAGCTTTGAAAGCTCAAAGCAGACATGAGCCATGTCCGAGATGTTTCACTGCAGAACAAAATGCTCAAGTCGCAGCCGCAACAATTATTGTAAATGTAAGCATGAGGTTCAAGTGGACTTCAGTTAAAATTATAGATAGATGATTTGTCACAGCTTATCATAACCCTGGAACAATACAGTAGACCAACACATAAGATCCACTCAGCTGTCTTCACATGAAATATCTTTCTAATCAAACACAGTGACATTAAGACTGTGTAAAGCTACAGTGGAAAGAAGCAACATTTCTGTGGCGTTAAGGCTCAAGTTTGCTGGAAAGCGAGAAGCATCCTGCAAACTGAATTGAGGGCACTCATGATAAATACTTCAATTTATTATTGGGAAAAAAAATCATACAAGAAAGCAGCTAAATTCTCCTTCCTTGGCTTTAATGCCTCCCCAGAATGAGTCCCAGAACCATCAGCCCCAGAGAGTAGCACGCCTTGGAAGAAGAGCTGGTAGCCTGTGTGGTGACCCTTTGAGCTGGCTGGATGTTTCTGTAGACATTCAACATGATCTGTGATGTGCTGTTGCCAATACGTGGTAGTGTGCTAAAAAGTTGTATCTGGAGAGGAGATAGTTGATTAATTATCTGCATATAGCAATGTCAGAACATTGTTATAAAAACCAGCCTGGGTTTGAAAAGACAAAAAGAAACAGAAGAGAAAAAAAACTTACAATATCACTGCTGACTTTGATTGTGTCCTTGAACACGGTCCAAATGACGGCCTCATTGCAGTTAGGTGTGGTCAAGGAGCCAAGGTAACGGTAGTACTTGCTGCGATCCACGCCGACCAGGAGATCGTCAAGTGAAAAGCCAGGAGCTATTGAAACCTTTTCACCTGAGAAAAGAAAAAAAAAACATGTGAAGATGCTGTAGACTGCAGCTTTTATTCCAGCAATAAGAAAAGGGATCACATCTCATCACCTTGGTTGCGGATGCTGCTCAGGTAGGAGGTTAAGTTCTTCCAGCTTTCAGGTTGCCCGGACGTATTGTCCTCCTGTAAGGTTAAAGCATTTGAGAAATGAAACTTAAGGGCAGCACCCACAACTTTGATTAGGGATGTCTGTCTGGATGAGAGGTTTTTTGATGAATAACTACACGCACACATTTTTCTCACCTCAATGAAGAAACCAAGAGCAGCCAGTCCTTCAGAGTCTGCAACAGCCAGTGTTGTGTTGCCATTAAAGGATGCCCCACTGTTTACAATGTGCAACTGGGGGAATAAAAACGGACAGACTTGGGTTTTTTTTCTAAGTTCTCACAACTGTAATTTTTATCTCAGTATAAATCAAAAACTATGCACTCAACCTCCATGGGGTAGCGCCTGCCATTCACAGTGTGCTCAGAGCCGGGGACAGAGGTGCCGTTACCCCAGTGCAAGTGGAACTGCAGACTTTGGAAGGTCTGGGGCAGATCTCCCCCTGAGACTGTTATACCGCTGTTTAGAAGGACTTTGACTGGAAGAGGGTCACGAGGATAGATGATTAAAAACAGGTTTTTAAAAAAGTTTTCTTGAAACCCCTCCCCCAAAATTCAACCATAACTATATAAAGTTTAATTGAGCCTCTCTCCACACCCTCTACTTACTTGTCTTTCCAGTGTTTTCGATCGCAGTCATGGCAGAGGGGCTGTTAAAATTGACGAAGGTGAATGCAGTCAGGTTAGAGTTCGCCACGGCATTAGATGTGACGATGTCAATAGGCGACTGTCGCGTGCCATTGCAGAATCTAGTAGCAATGGATGGCCAGGTAGTGTCGTCTATAAAAAAAGATAGCAGAGTCTCATCAGGTGAAGAGTAGGCTAGTTAAGTTTTGTGTGATGATATTGGGACAGAGATAAAGATTACTCACTGCAAGTTGGAAGATGATAACACCATGCTGAAGGAATTTAAAAAGAAAACACACATTTACTCACATATATATTTAGATAGAATATATACTAATATATACTGTTTAAAATAACAGTTTGAATAAATCCAAGGAGGGAAAAATTCCTACCAACAGTATTATCGGCACAATGGATGCTGGATACCAGGGCGCACACAGTGAGCACAGCAACAAGCCACTTCATCTAAGTATATAGTATAATATAATATAGGTCATACATCATTTTTCATACCAAGCAAACGAGCATCCATGTTCAATATGTTGCCAAATGTTGGCATTGGCATAATACAACAAATTTTAGGGTGTTAACAAAATTACCGAATAGGCTACCACCAACTTGCCAGTAAGGCACTCTTTTAAGATACAAGTCACTAACTGGTGCTTTTTCCTCCTTTAAAATGCTTGAAAATAGGCTAGTACTTTATATCTGAAAAACACACAACATTCCCCCTATAATTAAGAAAATTCAGTTTGTATACGTTCCTCCATTTAACCTGAGCTGCATCAGAAGCTGCAGAAAATGCAGCCGTTTAAGATGTAGTGATAATAGGCTTTATTGAAACATTTAAATTCAGGATCATTTAATTTCAAATTATTGTTGCATCACATAAAGCGGTATCTTATTAATTGTATTTCAAATCAACAAGGCTTCTTTATCGATTATTGTGCACATCTTGCGGATCATGAGAATGCAAATTACATAAAATGTCTCCATCATAATTAAAACGGATCTTTAATGAAAAGATTTCAGAAAGTTAAATTAATAAAGTAAACTACCGAACTATACCTCTAATAATGAGCTACTGTATGTTAAACCATTAAAGACGCGAGTGATGATGACGATGAGACGCATTCCTGTATTGGAAGGAAAAAAAAGGGGGGGGGGGTCTTACCTTTAACGCACCTGTCTGTCCTTTCAGTCTGCCAACTACTGAGGACACGCCAGCCGCTTTTTATCCTTTCAACCCCTCCTGCATCTGTTGCGAAACCGCCTCCATCCGACATCGATGGAAGCTTTTATCTCACTGCAGAAATGCTACTGGCTGATGAGAGTTTCTGATAGTCTGGATTCTTTAAAAAAACGCCTCTGGTACCCCGTTGAGAATGCTTTTTCTCCGTGAGTAAAGGTTTAAGTAACTCCTTTGAGAACACGTTTAGACAGTCCAGTTCTTCCCTAAACTGGTGATGACTTCTGAGTAGCTCCCAGGTTTGTCCTCATAAATTCAGGGACATAGCATAATTTGTCTTTAAAAAGTCTACATCAGAGTCCTCACATAATGTTTGAATAGAAGGACATAAGGTATAGGCTATCACTCATTTACCTCTATGGTTTAGGCCCTTGTAAGGGTGGCAGTGAAGATGTTAAACTTTTTTTTCTCTCCTTATATTTTGATTTACTTATTCTATTTTTTTTAACCAGGAGAAACCTCATTGAGAATGCACAAGTCACAGAGTTGAAAGTCATTAGTCAAAGCATTTACAACCTGACGCGTATACTTCCAATCCTTTCAATCTACATTTGAAAAGATTTGGAAGAAACCAGCTGCCCCAGACACATACCACACCCTGCAGGAGATTCCAGGCCTCCTTTTATCCATTTCAAGACACAGAAAAACAATATTGGTTTCTGGAATAAAAACCTAGCCTCTTAAGCTTCTTTACAAGTTGCTAAATATGTAGCTTGAAAGACCGAATCATCAATTAAGAATTTGAGGCATTTATAAGATACATATAGGCATAATCACATTATCCTGAGTTGTACATTTAGTCCGGTTTAGTGGCTTTTTCTTTAATTTGAAGAAAGCATGAGTCAAGTATTATTAGCGCTTGCACATTCAAAGACTAATGCGTCTCAATTTTCTTGTAATTACCTTTCAATATTTTATGTAATGTTGTCCCACAGTCTATATACGTCTGACCTCGCCCTGCACACATGCTCTACTTAACGTTCACACTAAATCAAGCAGCCGAGTCAGGGAGAGGTTAAACGCATCCGGGGCTGTTAACAGATTACATTTCTAAAAATGTAGAGGTGCCTTGGAGGTGATAAAACATTTCTAGTTTGTCGAGAAAATAAATCAGTGTGATTTTTCAGAGGTGACTTCACATTTCAGTTAGTGCTTAAAGTTGATTCGTTAGAACTTACGCTGAGTTCCATTTTATTTTGTCTTTGTCTTGTCAAATATTTTTAGGTGGCATGACAGCAACAGATTATATTGTTGGCAGACGTGTGTCAAGTGTTGGCAGACTGGTTGAGATGAGTATCAATCTACAAAGGCAAATTTTGATTAACCGGGGACGCAAAGGATTGCTTTACACCGACTGCATCCATACAAACAAATTACTAACTGAATTACAGTTTACTAGTTGTACTTTGAATGTAATTTAGATAGAAAATATAAAACATCTATACTGGTATTGACTTTGTGTCGTTTGTTGGTGACTGGAACAACCAGTTCTGACTTCAACTAATATATCTCACAAACAGCCGAGGTGATTGATTTAGCAACATGATCTTTGTTTTTGATGCGTTTCCCACCACCATTGAGAGCATCCTCATTTGCACATTAACTCGTGGTACAGATGTTTGAGTAAATAGCACAATCTTTTATAAGAGTGTGAATTGAGTACTTTAATTTTTAGTGCTTTAAATTAATCCTTTTTCAGTCAAAACCACAGAGATTAAGTGTTCTGACTCTGCAAGCCCACATAGCACTTCAGCTAAAAATCTGAGTTTCGCAGGAATGCTAGCAAACATTGATTGCATAAAACCTTGACATAGTCTCAGTGACATCACCCATTGGTTTCTGAAGAAGCAATATGAAGCCTAACAATGGCATTCATATTGTAAATGCACACTTTACCTCACCTTTGATTAATCTAGAAACAGGCAAATATGAAGCTGAGATGGGGTTTGAGCCTCCCTGTTGCGTGTGACCTTAAATGGTCTACACTTTAAGAAATTTAAAAAATATAAATTAATCCATATACCCCCATTGTTGTATACGTTGCAATGCACTAATGGCCGCAACGTCCATTTTTTTTTCCTTAGGGAGGTGTGGTCTGTGAAGAACATTTTAGAACATTTTGATATGAACCTAATCACATTGTCATTAAAGAGGACACTAATGAAGTTACTCACAGCAAATAAAGGCTGGAGGATATTTTATCCACCATGTATTCTGTTCATCTTATCCAAAAGCAAATATCTGCTTTATCTCAAAATGGGTCCTAAAAGCAACAAATTAATGAAACTGAAACTCAACTATATCTATTAAATTCACGCTTTTCTTGAACATGTTGGGTAACACTTCGCTATAATTAAATGATAATGAACTGATAACTCCAAAGAAGTGAAGGCAGACATGATCACTTTAACATCACGTTTAATAATAACTGCAGCTGAACATTTAGTCGACATTAAAATTCCATCCAGTCTGAGCCTGTATATCCGAAATGATTAACAGGTTCATAAAATCATTTAAGCTTTAGGTCTATATTGATACAAGCATTTGATTTTAAATTTTAAAAGGCTGAAACTACTTAATACAATCATAATACTACAACAGTACCACCCTGCAATAAAAATCCACTATCTGGGTATAATGGCCTCTTTGCTGTGGTTAGCAGCTTTAAATAGTGGTTAGAGATTACCTTTAAATGCAAAATTATTATATTGATAACCTAAGTACATTATTCTTTACAGTCCATTCAGTAGACAAACTGTCTCACAAATGGAGATTATATGAAAGAGCACCGAGACAAGTGAGCAACAGAAATGATGGGAGTACGATGGGACCATGGGCACTTGATGGTGTGGTAAAGATTTCCCTGTCATGGAGAGCTTGTGCAGGCCGAAACACGTTCTCATATCCTGCATGAGTGGGGAACAGCATCATCTGGTTGGATTAGAAAAATTGTTAGTGTTCAAGTTCTGGACAAACTCAAGTTATAATAATTAAGCAAGTCAACATGGATCAGTGACATGAGACATCTGAATACAGGGTGTGATCTTTTTTAAGACATGAATTTAATCAAAACCTTTTGTCATGACTGGCAATTAACTACAGAGAAATTCTAGACTGGGTGGCCAAACCCAATTAGTTGTCAAACAGGGCAGACAGAAGCTTTCTTTCCCTGACTTGAAAGAGTCATTCCAATGTTAAAAAGTATTGACTTTGTAAGTGTCGTTTCTTGCCAAAAATATACCATAATCTTAATCAGACTTTTAAATTCCCATTTTAAGAAAAATACCAGAGTTGTCTCAATCAGACTGAAGATCAAAGTCAAGACAGTACAATTTTGCGTTGTATTGACTGGGATGATACCAACTTTCTATCCATGACATTCAACCAATTACTTCCTGATATTTGCAAACATTGAATATGATGGTGTGAAAAGAAAACTTTAGGGTCCTTTAAGATTTCTAAGTGACAATGAAAAGACTGAATCAAAGAATGAGTTCATACTTCCAACATTTTTTGCCCATTTGGTCTGCTATTAGGCTACCATCTTTTTGTGTTTTGTCATGGCACAGCAAATTAGAAAAAAAAATGCCAAAACCTTTTCACTTAAGTACTCAAGGACTAATGTTAACGATCTTTAAAGTTTCTGTTTTAGTGGTAGAGGAGCATTAATGAAAAACTTTTGCTACATCAGAGTTGATAACGAATACAATAATATAATCTCAGGCTTTATTCTCAAAGAAAAGAAACTTAGAATAAGTTCTCAGGCAGTTATTTGACAACTTGTCATACATCAGTGATTTGCAAACATGTGCACATAGCAGACATGCCGAACAAACCGTAATGCCAGAAAAATGACGTCGTTTTGTTGATTTGATTTTTGATGGCAGACAGCATGAGATGCTGCAGGCGTAATGGAACAAACATTTCTCCCGTCACACATGACTGCAACATATCAGATTACTTTAGAACTAATATAAATGTGACAGGTCCTAATGCCTTTAATTACTTCACTCCTTTAACATGAAATGCAAAACAATTCAACACCAAGATAAGGAGGCACATACCAGGTCTTTATCCACTTTAATAGACTCTTTAAAAATGGTCCAGACTACGGCTTCATTGCAATTTGGTGTGGTCAGGGAGCCGTTGTAGCGAAAGAACGCAGCTCGGTCCACGTCACCAAGCAGATCATCAATGGAGATCTCCTCTGTGACGTTTGCCTGTAAACCTAAAAGAAAGCAAAAATACTCAAGATCAAGCGGCAACATTTGGTGTATTGTATATTATGCAAGCAATCATGTGCACCCACTGATGTTCTGTATATGTGGAAGGTAACTGGTGAGTTTCTTCCAGGCCTCCATATCAGATGTTGGCTGTGATGTTTGACTTGACTGCAGAGACAATAAAGTTGAAAAGCATTGAAGCATTTGACAGACTTGCAGATTGTTAGTCTCTTCTAAGAAAAGCTTCACTTCCTACCTCATGATCAGATCCGTGACTACTTTTGGTAGACTCTTTAGCCTGGAACATTTAGAAGCGTTATTTACACAAAGAACCTATTGGTTTGCAAATTAAATTTACATTGGCTTCCATTTCTTATGTAAATGTAAGAGGTGGAAATGGACATGTGATTATCACATTCTTCAGAGACTTAATACAGAATGCACAGGTTTATAACCACAACAAAAAATAAATTGACATCACTTGTTTAGACTCTGTACAAGGACTACAGCATGACAGAATAGATTTTGAGTCTCCAGGGTTGCCATTTTCCTCTTAGATCACACTCAGAGTGGGATAGTCATAATTTGTAAGTTATCTTAATTTGTCCAGGTTTTTTGACATTATTGAATAACTTCTTAAACTATTAGAAACTTTAAAGTCACTATACAAATCTGGAGGAAAATCTGACAAAATGTAAAAAAATAAAAAATTCATTACCCATTTGCTAGAATACTGTAATTCAACCACTAATTCAACCACTTACTAAACTAAATTCATATATTCTAGCACAATGCTTGCTGGGAATTTATTCTCATTTGAATGTGTAACAGTAGGCCTTTAACTGTTTGTATTATCTTTCGACTTCCTCGCCAACTGTCTGAACGCTAAGGTTAGCTCATCTGACCGTGGCTCACGGGGAACTGTTTTATATTTTCAATGGCAGTCATTCAGGATTCATAGAACCATAGTTCCATTTGTAACTTGCGTTTTATTATGATTTTTTCTCTTTAATGTGTGGAGGGCTTTTTGTGTGTGAATAGTATACATTCAGGTCACAACTCTTTGACCTACAAACAATTGTTGTCTATTACACTTTCTGTTACCTCAATAAAGAACCCCAACACTGCCAGTCCATTGGGAGTCTTTACTGCATCCTCCAAACTTAAATCCTTTCTTTTGTTCACAATGTGCATCTGGACAAAAAGACAATAACAACATTGAGTGTACATAGGCAACCTTGAATTAGATAAAAATGCCTTTGCTATAATGATACAATACTGAAATGCCAATAATAATGTCACAACCTCCATTGGGTATCTGTGTGAATCGACGGTGTGCTCCGAGCCCTCTGGGTCTTTTGACATAGAGCCCCAATGAAAGTGAAACTGAAGAGTGGAGTAGACGTATCCGAGACCACCTCCTGAGACCTCCAATTCCAAATCCTCCTTTATAACACCCTTTACTGAGAGTTCAAGAAGAAAAAGTCAAACTTTCTTTGGTCTCGACTTAAAAAGTTATTTTATGTGAAAACAGTAAATTTGTTTTAAATGATAAAAAAAGCAAACTGTGAAAGAAAAACAGCCTACCTGCATGTCCTGTGTTAGTTATGTATTTGATTGCATGTTTATCCCCAAACTTTGTAAAGGTGAACCCTTTAAGTTGATGATCCGGCTTAGCGTTTCGTGCGTCTATATTGATTGGGGATTGGCGTTTGCCACCACAATAAGACTGAGGCATTAGAGGCCACTTTGACGGACTGAAATCTTGAGGGTGAAAAAGGAAAATCAACATCTTAGATACAACTTTGAATACAATTTTGATTAATTTCAAATCTGTAGAATTTTGCTGGTATACATACGACAGTCATTATGATAGCACCAATGAGAACCTTTAAAAAAAAAATAAAAAAAAAAATGAATAAGAAATATTTCTTTCCAAATCCAATGTCAGAGTATGTTGGTTGACACAGATCAGTATGTAGGATTGATTTCTAACTCACTTGAAGGAAAAGTAGTTGCAGGGGAGGCAAACACTTGACGTTCATTAATATTTTGGATTGGACGAAATACATTTGGTATTCCAGTCTTCATTGGAAACATTTGAACCTAAGGACAAAACAAGATCCCCCCCACATCAGATAAATCACAGCATCTTTTTAAGCATCATGAATTACCATTTGTGTCTATGGGTGTGGTAGCCCCAAGACTGAAGAGTTATCCTTTGTTCAGAGTATACCAACAAGAAAAGTCTGTGAAGCCTGTTACTTTACTCTATCGAGAGGTTAGACAAGAATCCACACATTTTCTGGCTCTCGACTGACTTCGTAGCTGATACAGATGCCTTCTTCTCTACTTTGTCTGAAGAGAAACATGTGAAAGCTGCTTTGAGATTAGATGCACTACTATACATGGTGGCGTACACAGAACAGTTTTTTTTTTATAACTTTGGCCATTAAAAATGTAGGAAGTTTTGCAAGGCCTAGCTTTGATCTTTGATTTAATCAACTAGTTATGATTACTCAAGTATCTAAGTTGGGTAATTTAGTGGGGTCGAATCTCCAGTATAGAGAAGGAGCCTGATATACAGTACACTAAGAATTTGTTAATATAAAGTGAAATATTGCTAGTTTACAGATTAGCTCTTGATTGTACTGTATATTGCCGAGATGATCGGTTTCCTCTTATGTGGTTTACATGCGTAGTATTCCTCTGTATTGTCTTTCATGAAATGTGAATCTTTTAATTATCAAATAGACTAATCCAACATCTCTGCACTTCTGAATAGTAAAGCACTAATGAAGGACAGTATTCGTTTAACTTAAAGTGATTAATATAGATTGTTTTCCTAACCTTTGAATTTCAAGTCATTAGCTCTTGTCACCAAATGAAATGCTATTCAAACAGAGCAATAATCTTGAAGTTAGTAGTGTGTATGCCATCCTTACTCCTCCGTTTTAACAGTGCATATGTTCCCAGACTACAGCAGGCTGTTAGATAACATTAGTCTACCACTTTAAAGGCGCTGATTGTTGATATGCAGAAAGGGTCCGGAGAAAAGTCAAAATGACTGTTTGAACGTACTGCGTACATTCTTGAACATAAAGACTTGGTCCTTTCCATGCATAGACTGTAAATATTAAAGTCCAAACAGATCAAGGACGACAAGTAAAAAAGTGCGCCTGATGGCTGGCGCTCTGGTATGTGCATGTGTGAGCTCGCACCTAAAACATGCAGACAGTTGAGGAAGCTGCTGCAGGAAGGCCTACATCAAACTTGCATAAACACTTGGTATGAAAAAAGTAGGCTTAAAAAAAACCAAAAAAAAAACCACATGTTGAGACAAATCCTGTGATATCTAAAACACATTAAAACCTCAAATATGTTCGAGTCATTGGTGTCAAAAGTCCAAATCGCGTTGCAAGTCAAGTTCAGTCCAAAGTCGTCAAAACCTTGACTCACATCCACACCGCTGATATTTAGAACGCCAACATTTAGAAAAAAAATATTAAGCAGCATTAAGTATTATTCTCATTTTACGGCGTTTAATGGCAAGTTATGAGCTCTTTTGCAGCATGTATTTATTTGCCGTCAACATATAACCTAATACAAATATAAAGGCCCCCCTTCAACTCTGTGTATAATGTTTAAAAGACTGGTATGTTTGAAGTTGAGGTCAAAGAGTCAGGCACCTGTTGATGCACCTGCTGAACCACTAGCAGAGTCATGTGTACTGTTCAATCTGCTGATGGCTGTCACAAAAGATAAGATGGAATGAAAGACCAAATGTGTCATTCTGCCACGTGTACATAACTGATTTTTTTCCAACGTCACATGGAGTGTCACATATTTCTGTTGACTATAATCACAAGAGAAGATCTCGTGATTATAGAGTCAACAGAGAAAAAAAAACAAAAAAAAAACAAGCCTGACTCTTAAAAAAATATCTGTCAGAGCAGGTACCAGCATGTCCCTGGACTCCTATGTGTCCTGTGATAATGCTTGGTTGCATTAGCAGCTCGGGTAACATTTGGTTTGTGATTCCATTTGCCAAATGTCCTCAAGGTCTTCGTATGTGTCTGGGTTTCTACTAAGGACTTTAAGTAAGATGGACCAAGCATATCAAGATATCAGCACTTTGAGAATTAATGTCCGATAATTTCCATGTTTTCTCATAAAATTTACATTATATTGCAACAGAGGTTTTTATTCTCCTTGGCAGATCCATGACGTGCATATATAGCACAAGAAATGCATCATAGAACAGATGGTAGGAAAACTTGGGGGGGGGGGGGGGGGGGGGGGGGGACGGTGAAGAAGTTGTTATTGTGATTATTGTGCATTTGACAGTCCATGTCTTATAGAAGCTCCTTTGGCGGCATGGACAAAAAGTGAACAAGGAAACATTCAAACCACATAAAAAGTTTACAGCAGCAGGACACTCCCAATCTAGCTGATATCTAAAGTTAAGCAAAGATAATGTTCATTACTTCAAGCATAAACAATCTCACCATTGAGGCAAAACTCCCCACACTTCTAAATATTACAAGGTTCAGGTAACTTTCTTCAGGAAAACACTAGTAGAAATGTCCCGTCGCAGGCTCCCTTTTACTATAAAATAAAGCCACTGCACAACAATGAAATTAATTCTTCTACTGTTGCCAAAGTATCTGTACTTCTGTGTATTTCTGTAGAGCTTCTATAAACTTCACTGCCTCTCCTAAGAAATGAAGTCTGTTCTCTTCCAAATGCTCAGTATGATCAACTTGTTGATTAGAGCTCGATGATCATGTTCTAGTGGCTTTGTTGTGAAAGCTCCTTTAATATTAAATAAAAGTTTAACTATGTCTACTTTTTGCTATCGCAAATGTTGAAGGTAATTGGTAATTTAGGTCAGTGAAGAAGTTTTAACTGAATGTGCTTATCAATGAACAGTTATAAAGACTGGCTGCATGTCCACCATAAACTAAGTGTGTATGTTTATTATGCCAACCTATTCTGCTCCTTCAGGACAAGGACAGAATATAAAACATTTTATTTCATTTTTATTTATAAAATGTGCTCACTAGTTTGTAGAGAAAAAAAAATGCATTTTTCTAATGCTTTTTTAAAATAATATTTACAAGTTATTTCAGATTATTGAATAAATGGTGGTACAGGAAATGATATTCTCACGAAGCTACCACCTTACATTTAAAACAAAATAAGTCTCTTTTCTATTCATCTATTGGGATAAATCACTAAAACAATTAACATAAGAGGTGATAGTGGTTATGCTCATATCGAATTTGCTTTTATCACAATACTTGTAAACAAAGTGAACCAAGGCTGTGAAACTGTTAAATGCTCCACTTGGCCAGTATTATACAGGAATGGTTATTATTAAACTCTTATTGGAGAGTTTGGCTGACGAAAAAGTTGCATTAATTACTACGTAAAGCACTCTCTCATATGGGTCATGTGCTTAGCGCCCTGACCTCAAAAGAAACGACTCCAGCTTAACCAACTCACCAGCTTTCTGTTGATGTTGATTGGCTCTTGAAAGACTGTCCACACAACTGCTTCGTTGCAGTTGGGCGTGGTCAGGGAGCCCATGTAGCGGTAGAATTTTGTGCGGTCTACATTTCCGATCAGGTCATCAATAGAGATGGTATGGTTAAAGTCTACCGTGTCTGTGAAAAGAGGTCACACACAAAACACCCAGTGAGTGGTCACAATAACTATTTCACAACACAGCCCTAATGTTTTCAGCATTACAAGGGCCCACAACTAATCTAATTTCTCACGCAATTAGTTTGCCACTACAAATGTCATAGGTGTGTTCACAGATGTCACACGGCCCTTGTGCAAGTTATGAAAGTTCACACAATATGAAAACTGATTGCAGACTCACTTTAGGCGTGACACCATTATTATGTAGTGTGTCACCTAACATCCCAGTGGCACGCTATGCACTTAACATTTTGCATAGCACCAAACACACCTTTAGATTTTTGTGATGCCAATCACAGCAACTTACTGTTTGGCATTAAGGTGCACAGAATTGCAGTGAAACTTAGGATAAGCATCTCCCGTACCTGGGGTGTTATTCAGGTAGGATGTGAGTGTGCTCCATGGTCCTGACATATCTCCATCCTCTGTGGCCTTTAGGGAGAAAAGAGTTCATTGAAATGTAGATTCATCCTTTTTTTTTTTTTCTCAAATACTTTTAAGTTTGAGCTGGCAAGTCAATTTCAAAAGGTCCTTGTTTCAACTTTTTTATCAAAAGGTGAGAAAAACATTTTTAAATGTTCAACATACATTTATGAAAAATCCCAGAACAGCGATTCCCTCCGGGTCATTTGTCGCGTTCTGCAAACCTTTCTTCAAACTGACTATGTGCATCTAAAAGAGATTACATTAGAGTGATGAGACCAAGCAAGGTAACATAAGATTTCATCCTTTATACAGAAAAGTGGCACGTTGCACAAATTATCTGTCAATCAACAAGGCTGTACCTCCATTGGATATCGGTGCTCATCAATGGTGTGCTCTGAACCTGGATGATGTTCACTATCGCCCCAGTGAAGGTGAAATTGTATCGTAGAATATGTTCCATTAAGTCCACCTGCACTCACTTCAACCTCATTGTCCTCCAAGATGCATTTCACTTTACACCAAAAAGACAGGTAAGTTTGAATGGCATATTATGACACTTCAGGACTTCTGTCACAAGTTAAACTGTTGTTAAATTCAGGAAGTGAAGAAAACAGAAATGTCATTTTCAGTACCTGTATGTTTATCAATTTTGATCGACTTGATGACATTCTGCAAGCTGAAGTTGGTGAAGGTAAAGTCATGCAGGTTTTGGTCTGTCTGAACATCGCTGGTGACAATATTAATGGGAGACTGTCTCTTTCCTCCACAGACAGTTCCAGGGATGTCTTTCCAATGTTTTGGTGTGTGCTCTGAAAGTAAGACAGATGCTCTCAATAGCTCAAAGTAATGTAGACTGACAATGATTCATTTGAAATAATTCAGAGTCTGAAAATGTAGATTTCTACTTACCACAGCCAGTGTAACACCAGTCACTTCCAGCACCTGAAACAGTAGCAGTCAACAAGGGTGGGGGTGGATAAAGGTTGTTCAAAATGGTTTTGCCTGTCAGCTGATTTTGTACTGCATTACTTTGTATTGCTTACAAACAGAGAGTGGATGACCTTTATCTGTTTCCAGCAATTGTGTGCCACTTTATTTTTCAGAAGAAAACGTACCTGTTTTTCTCCACTTCAAGATTTCAGTTTAATGTTGAACCTGGGGTCATGTACAATAACTCCAGTCTGGGAATCTTACAGTGAAGCCAGTTAGTGAATTACTTCTACTTTAAATTATAACAATTAACAATTTCCAGGGAGGAAAGCACCGTTAGGAAACTTGTCATTAGAACAAAAACATTGTTTGTTTTATTAGTGATAGTCAGACTTTGGAAGTGCCATGTAAGCATAGATGGCTTTACTACTTTAGCTACTGATATAAACTTAAAAGAGTCAGATGATAAATGATTAATGTCTAGTGCTTTAGAAGCTTTACACAACCCGTGCAACTCCCAAACAAGCTTAACTGCCAGTACTCCCTTTGTATTATTTACGTAAGTATTATAATAGCAGTGTGTGGTGTGGTTGTAACATTTGCAACATTAACATGGCTAGGATTAGTATGACTATGTGTTTGGATTAATTGTATTGTATTCAGTCATTTATTGATTTAGTAAAAAGACTTCCACTCTCCTCTACAGTTTGCTCTCCATTTGTTCACTGCCTAATACTTCTCTCTTTCCCCAAGAGAGTGCACACACTCGCACGCATACGTCATTATTCTGTACCGTGACAAACTGTTTGTTTAGTTATCCTGCATCTGTTGTTTTTGTCTTCCTCTTGTTATTCTGTTAGTTTTTATCTTTGGTCTTGCATAAACAAAACACTAATCAAAAAAGGTTTTTATTTGAGCAGCTGCTGTCTGAGATGGGAGTTGGTCAACCTGTCAACTTTGGCTATATGGTTATAATTTTAAATGCCTGTTAATTGCTTTTGTCTGTGTCAGATAAAAGCAATGTAAGCACACAGCCTAAAGTAGCCTTTGTTCACATTTCCACCGCAGATATTCACAGTGATGTAGAGGGTAAGTTCAAAGGTGAGATGATTTTTTTTTTGTCTTTTAAAAGAAAAAATATCACATGTACGGGAGAGGATCAACACGGAAATAAAGTGTTCCGCTAAGACGACAGGTAACGCCAAAATCCTCGCTCCTGAAACTCTCACAACTACTTTAAGACGCATCTTCAAGCACAGCCGTTCCCAGTCTCTGTACCCTCACCACGTTATCGAGATGTTTAACCCCTACTAAATGCACATAGTTTATAAAATGTAAAGAATCAAAAAAGTTAAAGTAGCAAACATTTATAAAAAAAATAAAATAAAAAAAAATGTCATTTGGAAAAGATTTTCCTTTTTCTACTATTCCACATGTTTACATTTGTTTTATACCAATAACATAACAGATTTCTTTCATATTGTAGCCTGTATTATTTTGTAAATTGTGAAGCAAAAAGTCCACCACCACAAACAATTGTGGAGAGCTTATCACTACAAACTTGCATTGAATTCAAAGAAACTCTCTTACTCACCACATTTCACCAAAGCTCCAAAACAGAGGCACAGCAGAAGGGAGGAGAGAGCCATCTTGGAGGGAAGAAAACAGATTATTTTTTTTTTACCAATCTGAAGTTGGATTTTAATTCAGTTTTGTAGCCATTTCACAATTTAATATTGATGAAGACGCTTCCCATTTAGAGAAGGATGAAATCAGCTTCAGCGATGTCTTATGGACATTGGTTTCCTTTGACTTATTACAGAACATACAACGGGGCTTGTCACCGAGGCAAAGCCTTGTTGTATGTTCCGTAATAAGTCAACGAAAATCAATTGGAATTCTGTGGTTCAAATCATCTTATCTTTAAGGTTTTAAACCTAGTTGAAATTAAAATGTATTGCCTTAAAAGCAGCTGCTGAGTAAGTTCCCCAGTAATCAGAAGTTGAAGAAGTGTCCTGGTGTGTTTCTAGTCAGCGATATAGAGCAGGAGGGGACATACAGTAGGAGGGAGGGGGGCTTCTGTGTATACATCACTAAATCAGAATGGGGGACACAGCTAGTCTAACTACAGGTCTCTTTTGTCAGGATGTTGTGGTCAAAATACAGGTACTATACAGGTGCTTGGAACGTGCCAATGATCTGGTTAAGGGGGTTTACACAGCAAAGTTACCAGCTGATTCTTGTTCCTTTTCCTGGATCCTGTTTAATGACACAGAACAGAAGTTTCCATCCACAATGAGGGCCAGGCACAAAGGAGATTACCTGATTAATGTCATTGACTTATTTGCTACATTTAAGCATTAGTTCAAACATTGGCATTAGCCTAGCTTCCCAATATGTATAATTAAAAAGCTTTATGCAATTTTAAGCAGATATACATTTAAAAGCTTAACAATTGTTGCCAGTTATACCTTCTTGTATGAAAAGGTTTCAACTTTGTTTTACTCTATTGTTTTTTTAATGTTTTAAGAGCCTAGAAATGAATTGTTAAAAGCTAACTTTAATAGTAGTACGTCTTTCATTTCATTTAAATATTTTGATACAAAACAGGATCATGTGAAATAAATGGAGTCTATGTAAACCCAGAGGAAATCATTTAAAACAGGCTCCAGCAAACTCCAGGACACCTTCAACTTAAAAGCTCAGTTCTAACCTGTACAAAAGGAAGTGGTATTTGACACCTGTATTGTTGTCTTCTGCAACAATGGACTTAACACATTTAGACAAAAGTACAATCAAGATAAAGGATATGATGCCAATGGTATTTTCTCAATACCCATTACATCCCTGTTTAAACATACAGCACAGGTGGAATAAGCTTTTAATTGACAGGTGCTACTGAAATCTGATACCCAAGAGGATAAGCAGGATTTGTTATCCAAACATTGGATTATACAGCAAACTTCAAGCTTACACAAGCCATTGTAGGAATGTTGACTATATTGTCGTAATGCGAGACGCAGTGTAAGCAGTGAAGCACCCATTGCACAAATGACTACATTTCAGCTGCTAAACTTGTGATATCTTGTAGGATTAAAAAATATTTAATGATTTTCTGAGTTCTAAATCAGACCTGGGAATCTGAAAAACATAAAATAATACCAACAGCATGGTAAAGAAGCAAATCGTAATAGCAATCGCAGATTTATAACTTAAAATAAATATAATTTGGTGTCCAAAATGTATCCTGCATTTTTAAGAAAATAAATCAACATTCATTGACAATTGCTGGTAGGCCTGCTGTTTGAGGCTATAATAACTTAAAGTTAAATTTAAGTATCTGTTGGTGTATACTAAGTCAAGACAAAATCTTGAAATAAGACAAAACAAAAGGACTTCTAAAAATAAATAATAATAAAAAAAGATTAAGATTTTAAGTCCATGTGGGAACCCTAGCTATCTGTCACCTAATTTTTCCCCATGTTTCTGCTAGGCTAAGCTAACTTGCAGGCTCTAGCCTCATAGCAAAAGGAAGACTACTGATTATTCAATGTTTTTCTTGACAGACGGCCAAATGTTTTTGTTCCTGGTTGTGTTTATGTAACTCTTTTTGCATTTACTTGAACATAACTCTTGGAATAAACCTACACAACAGGTTTGCTGACCTCCAAAATGACCTGACACACCTCGTTACAACAAGCCTCATCTGTGTTTATACCTCTAATAAAGAAAAAACACAAGCCTTTTCCAAAACAAGCAGTAAGGAGAGGCACTTTATGCAAATGCATTAACCATAGACTGTATATTAAAATAAATAAATAAATAAATAAATAAAAATCAGTGTCTGAAAAGAGAACATAAGATAACATGATAATTTATGGTGTGATTAAGTCATATAAAAGTAGACCTTCTTAAATGTCTGAAGTCCATAAGATTAACAGGAGTAGGCAGTCAGTTGCCTAAAGGAAAAAAGGACAACGTACTTTCTGCACTTAAACAATGTTGTTAACTTAAGGTACAAAGCACTGCCTCTGCCTGTGTTGATTCAACACCAGACTATTTATTTTTTCCCTACTGTTATCAAGTCAATGCCAGAAAAGTGAGAGGTTTGATGTTCCATGCCAGCACACAAGCTTTACCTGGATCACTTCCAGCAGGGTGAACGTCAGTAAATCCTAGCGTTCAGAAGGCATTCTCAGGTGTGGTGAAACGTTTGGCCTTATTTGACCAGCAGCTGGATATCCTTTAGTAATAAACATGTGATTGGCCAGATAATTGACTTCATTAACAAATAGATTCCATCGTTATTGTTGGTTTGTTGATTTTAAAAATAAAAGGGACACGTGTATGTGTCTCCTGAACACTTTACTTTTTTTTACCAAGTGTCTTAGAAATCTTTAAACTGGGTTGAAGTGATCACCAGTTTCTGGTCTCGTACCCCTTTAAGAGCTCCTTAAAGGAGAGGTTTGGCTTTCAGTGTTACTTGGACAAAGGTGACAATTAACAACTTATTTGTCAAAACATAGTTTATTATTTTTCTTATTATTAATTATTCTTCATTCCAATGTGCATCCAATGAGCACCAGAAAAGTTTGGGGTTCAATCATCAGAAGTTGTTCTTATAAGAGTATATTACCAGGGACTTTATACCCGAGCTGTTTACATTGATATTGAACTGGAGCTCTGGTTTGAAAGTAAGCCATATATATATATGCACAAAATACCTCTAGAAATACTTATTAATAAACAATGTAAAATAAGTTAATAATGAACTTAAAAAAGTGCACATGAGCACTACTGTAACATCTATTTGTAATGCACGTATGAGTTACAACAATCAAAGTTTGACTGATAAGGAGAATTTAATTTAGTGTCAAATTTAGTGTCAAATTTAAATTACTTTGATCATCATTTCCATCTATCCGGAGAATTTGAACTGATTCCTGTAACATTTCTTCTGTTATGCATTTTAAAAAAAAACATATACTATTGCATTTCATTGAAAAAAAGAAAAAGAAAATGTCTCCTCGTAAAGCTAGTTAAAATCAGTGTCTAAACATGAGTTAAAACCTCGTCATGGTTTTTCGTTTTTGTCGGCTGTTCGATGTTAAGCTCTTGTCCATGTGTTGCTGGAGAGACATGAAAAACCAGACAGCTCCGAGTGCAGTGCCTCATGAAGCCACATGGTGCTATCAAAGGCTCGATTATAGAAGAGAGGAAAAAGACCTGCAAAACAAAGGTAAGGGCATGAGATCACTCAAAAGAATGTGGTATGCAAGATTTCCAAATATGATTGTATTTGCTGTTTGTTGTTTCAGAAAATAATGATAGCAGCAAGAATTTAACTATCAAACATGGTTTGACTTAATACTCTTTTACAGATCACTCTGTCTAATTAGTACACTGAGAGGTTCATTGTCTGGAATTAATGGACCTTGTGTCGTCTTTTTCTTGCTGAGACTAATAATCATTGGACATTATCCCTTACTAATGCTGTGAGAAAAACATCTTACTGAAAGAGGGATCCAGTTAGCTCATCAATAAGGCCACCTAAAAAAAAAAGCATATTAAAGTTCATAAAGTCCAAAGTTGAGTGAATACATTTTCAAAATCAGTTCCATGAAGAGAAACAACAACCAGTATTTACCTGGCGTGCAAATTGTGTCACAAAGTAATGGGCAAAGGTAGCAGGATGAACATTCCTGAAACACAAGGAAACAGTTACAGTTCTTGTCTGAGTGAAATAATGTGATGTGTATTATTAGCAGTATCTTTTTTTTTTGCAATTCTTACTTGGCAATGTTCACAGTGATCTGACTCGTCTCCCTCTTCACAGGGGCAATTCTCACAGTTATTGGAACAGTGCTGAAAGAGGGAGGGAACATAACATGGTACAGTCATGATAAGCGATTATTATTATTACAGAGTAGAATTCTTTATTAATACGAAGGTTTAGCAATCACATAACATTTTTGAAAGTAGTCAACTGAAATGAACACAGTATAGTTTTACCTCACAGATGGAGCAAACACTACACAAAGAACCCGGGTGGAATTTGAGCAAGTCAGCGACTGGCTCCTCTTCAGTTACATCATCCTCGACTTCTGCTGCATCGCCACCTGTTGGCACATCTAAATAAAGTAAACTGCAAACAACAACTTTGGGCTAAAGAGTTATCAGCCTGATATGCAATGTTTTTTTTTCTTTGTGTAGCCAAAATGTATGCCAAAAGAAAGCAAGAGATTACAACACTTAAATGTTCCTACTTCAGAATCTAAAACACAGTTTAAATACTGCAGAGTTCTGATTAGTCCATTTGTAGCCACGCAAACAACACTAATGACAGGTTTGCAATTTTTGTCAGGTCAGAGTGGCCTTTGGGTCCAGACTAAAACAGCAAAGACACTAAGGGATAGATTAACACCCATTCATGAGCACCCATTCATTTAGCACTACCGTGAGGTTTGTAATTCAGAATAATATCTCCACAGCTTATTTGGGGAAAAACAGTTACAGTTATTTCATCCATTGGATAAATCCTCCTAGCTTATTGATCTCTTCACTTTCCTCTTATAAAATCCATTTGTCAAATTATAATTTCTCCAATACATTTTTGCCTGCAATGCTAGTAACATTCAACATCAACATTTTGTTTTGTCTATATTACCAGAATTATTACCACATAAATAAATAAAAACTTCTTTGACAAAAAGTCCTGGTCAAGGCAGTGACAATTTATTTATTTTATTTAACCTGGATTTAACCAGTTTGGTCCCATTGAGATTAAGAACCTCTTTTTCAAGTGTCAAGTGAGAATTCAAGTGTCACACAAATAAGCAACAGAACAAAAACACTAAACTTACTATTGGAAACGTTATTATTACAGTATGTTTCATATTTCCAAACATTGATATCAGTAGTTTCTTTCATAGGATTACTTTTCTGATGTTTATTAGAGTTCTCAGTTTATGTTTAAGTCCGAATTGCTACTGTAGAACTTCTTTTATTATCCTCAACAGCATCACAAAGGTGATTGAATTGATTAAAATAAAGAACAGCATGTACGCTGGAAAAACTTGAGACAGATAAGTTGCACTGATTGTAGCAGACTGAGACTGAGAAGGGCTTGGAATGTGTTGTTCCAGCTGTTTGTAAGATATTTAAAGCCTGCGAATTAAGAACAGACACTGAATTGTGAATAATTGGTTATTATTATTATTATTTGTATTAATTGATTTTGGCCTCTTACTGATTGGGGGGGGGGGTCCTAAAATAGCCACATTAGTTCAACAAAAGGCGTAAAGGGTTCAGATACTGTAGTGCTGGGTGTCAGGTGCCACACAGATAAGCGTGTCTATTTTGAGACGTATATGCAAGTTCCAACTGCAGCTACAGCTCGCAAAACAATGTCCAAAGGTTACTGTAGAGAAAGAAAACATTCACCAGTTGCAGGAAATGATTACATGCGCTGTTCTTTGTCTGGATTACTGCCTAATTTAGTTGTTTGATAATCAATTAATATCTAAAAATCTGTTTAAAACATAAACTAAAGTAAATGTAGTGTGGATACCTTCATCTTCCAGCACATCAGTTGTGTCCTGTACAGCTTCATCATCAGCAACATCCTCTTCTTCTTCCTCTTCAGCATCATCAGTGTCCTCTTCTTCGACTCGTTCCTCTTCCTCAGTTTCTTCTTCATCATCTTCAAAAGCCTCTTCTTCCTCCTCTCCTTCCTCATTTTCAGCTTCAGCCTCCTCTGCTACTGTTTCCTCAGCATCCTCTTCTTCAGCATCATCATCTTCCTCATCTGCAGCCTCTTCTTCTATTTCCTCCTCTTCTTCCTCAACATCTTTCTCCTCTTCGTCTTCCTCCTCTGCTGCTTCTGCCGCCTCAGCCTCTTCTTCCTCCTCAACCTCTTCTTCCTCAGCCACCTCCTCTTCCTCAGCTTCCTCCTCATCATCATCATCTTCTTCAGCCTCCTCTTCCTCAACAGCTTCTTCCTCCTCATCTTCTCCAGCCTCCTCTTCCTCAACAGCTTCCTCCTCCTCCTCTTCTTCAGCCTCTTCTTCCTCAACAGCTTCCTCCTCATCTTCTCCAGCCTCCTCTTCCTCTACAGCTTCCTCCTCATCTTCTTCAGCCTCCTCTTCCTCAACAGCTTCCTCCTCCTCTTCTTCAGCCTCTTCTTCCTCAACAGCTTCCTCCACCTCTTCTTCCTCCTCCTCCTCCTCCTCAGCAGTCTCCTCTTCTTCCTGATCCTCCTCTTCACCAGTCTCTTCTTCTTCCACTTCTCCCCCATCTTCCTCCTCGGCTATCTCTTCTTCACCAGCTTCATTGTCACCCTCCAATGTTACACCCTCTTCAGCCACCACCTTGTCTTCATGTCTGGAAAGGTCTACCTCTGCCTCGGCCACATCCTGGGCGCTCACCACCACAGAGAGCGAGAGCTGAGAGGGGCTCAGGAGAACCAGCAAGAGTCCCACCACCCAGCCTCTCACAGGAGCCATTTTAGAAAACTAAAACAGCTAAATACTTTTCTGATATACAAACCTACTTTGGAGGAAAGTCCTTACTGTTTGTTTGGTTTTTTTAAAATCAAAAACCAAAAAAATATTGTTGAACTCTTTAAAAAATATTAGAATCCACAGAAAAGGTTACTTAGGTGCTGGTGATTCAGAGAATTGGCTTAGGTGCTGTCCGATAAGAAGAGTCCGACTGTTACTGACAGAGTGACAGACCAGGCTTGTCTGGGAACACAAGAGGACACAGTGGAAACACAGCTGGGTGTGTGGTGTAGTTGTGTGGCTGCTTGGCATGAGTGACAGAGGCACATGTGCAGGAAGAATGCTCCTGATGCCCTTAACCCAGTGTGTTAGTGAGGCGGGGGTTTGTGTATAACAGACAGGAGGGGGTGTGAAGCACATGGAGGGGTTAGGAGAACACATGGGAATGAGAAGGAAAAGATCAATTACATTAAATTAAATAACTCTAATTGAAGTAATTAAGGTGTAAACAGTTCACTTTTATTGCCTTTTTGTAAGAGATACAATAGTGTATAGAGTCAGAAAAAGAGGGAGAGATAGAGTGGGAAATTACATGCAGGAAAGGAGCCACAGGTTGGATTATAAGATTCTAAGTTTATGAAAGTTCATGTCTGTTTTTTTTTTTTTTTTAAATTCAAACAAATGACAAGTTAAAATGTTGGAAGATCCCTTAAAAGGTAAATTATAGTCAAACTGATGATCTTAAAGTTAATAAATCACATAATTAAAAGTAACAGAATGTGAGAATTAGAAAAATCTCCATACAAAAGGTTGACAAGGAAGTGTACTCGAGAAAGCAATGCACGTCTTGTTCTTTAAGGGAAACAATGCAAAAGAAAAGTGCTATACACCTTAAAGGCAAAGTAATAAATTATGTCTGCTGAGTTAAAGCAATTGGTCTCAGACAGTTTAATCAGCGAAGAAAAACTGGGCTTGCCAAACCTGAAGCAGTAGAGAGAACATGTCAGAATGATGTATGGATTGGATGTAAATAGAAGGAAATGGAGATGTGTGTACTCATACGTTGTGTTCATCTGCGTCAAGAATCGGTTTATATTTAAAGTACAGAATATTGCACCTACATTTATTTTGATTATGGAGACAAAAGAGTTTCTGACTCAGCAGCACTGCAGGTGGTTTTAAAAAAAAGAAGCTTGTAACAAAACCATTCACCAACACATGACGAGTGAGCCACACATGGTCACCAACATGGCAACATATTTGCACATTCAGCCATCAGGCAGAAAGTGATGACACAGCCGAGCTCAGTGTGAGCTGCCTGCTGCTGCAATTGACAGGTGGCCTGACCAGCTATTTACAGTAAAGGCTCCTTCAATAGCCTGCGCTACTATGTGACCTTCAATAGGGTTCTAGGGTACACTGAAACTCAGCACCATAGTACACCTTTCACACTCCATTTTTCCATCTCTACACTGTTAATCTACCTCGCTGCTAATGTCCCAACTCCCTGGGATTCTTGTAATTAATTTTTCATCTACATGCAGTTTCAGCTCAACTTTTTGGCAGTTATTTGCATTTCTGTGCTTTCTTGTTAGGGTTAGGAGGAAAGAAACTACTCCAAATACTCCACCCTCATCTGTGTGCTAAAGAGTTAGCTAGATTTAGCACAACATCCTGTTAGCTTAGCTTCCTGTAGCATAAAGGCTGTGAATTGGGAAACATCTAACCTGGTCCCATCCAAGGGAACAAAATCTAACTTTAGTAAAATATATTTTTACATTTATAACTTAATTAATTAATTTTAGCTACGTAGGCTGTTGCCACTTATTTCAAGTCTTGCTAAGTTGCTAAGCTAGCCTAAACTCAGCTAACTGTCTGCTGGTTTAACAGCAGAGTGTAATGACTTGTTTTTTGTCATAAACACAAAAAGAATTATTCATTAAATTCACTGTATTTGAAATTTATTTAACAGTATAAAAAGTGGCAACACAAATCCATGATATATTGCAAACATGTGGCCAGATGTAACAAAACAATATACACTGACAGTACCCTGAAACATCATCACCGTTTCAGTGTAAAAGTAAACACCTATATTCACCTTAAAATGAGACTTTCAGCCTTTAGATATAATAGCACTGACAAATATAAAACATTAAATATATCATGCCTCATCATAAATACATTAACTTGACTCTTGCATTATTGATTGCACAGTTAAAATATCAGCATTTGGCTTTTTAATACTTAATAAAAAAGGGAAGTGATGGTTGATATCCATTCTCTCTCTTTCAATTCAAAGCTATCTAAACCTTTTTCAAGAGTTATTCCAGTGATGAACATGGCTGGAAAATAGTTATACCAATGTATGGTTAATTCTTGCCAACCCTGAGCAAGTAAACAAATCTTCAGGGAGAATCAGGAAGCGATGGAAGAAGACGGGAAAGCATCTGTGCAGAGAAAAGAGACAACATAAGGGACATGGAAGCTATGGAGGCATGCAGGAAAGCACTAAAAATGATCAAACTAGTCAAACAAGCTACGCATGCGACTCTCCGATATATGCAGACTGTGAAGATACATTCATGTGTATGATGTTACCTCTTAATGTAGGTGGAGGCCGGGGAGGTTTGAATGTGCTTCCTTGTGCCAAAGTATCGACGATCCAGGTGAGAGCATTAGAGCAATACTCCATCTGAGAAGAGATTCACAGACGTGGCAGAAGGCTTAATATGTCTACTTTGTAAAAACAACTGTTTAGCTATAGCAATGGGGAGGGGGGCGCTCTTATTATGCTATCCTTATTAGCTGTGTGCTGACCAATATTGTGGTGAAAACTACTCTTTCACAACTAAATACAACCAAAGTGTCATCAGTCATCAAAGTAAATCCTTAGAAGGTTGCCTTCTACTAGCAAGGCGCATATCACCCCCCTCCTCATATCCCCAACATATGATATCAATATCAGAACATTGAGTTCTAGTTGACATGTTATATGTGGAAGGGTGACACTAATTTAAACCTTTCCATGGACTAGAATTACTTAGCAGCTTACTTAGCTTTTTTTTAAATTCATTTTTTAGAAAAAGCAACTTCATCAATGTATCAGGGATGACATAAAAAGCTGAATTGTACGGAATGATGAGTGAGCAAATAAGATAACATTTATACCTCATTCTCCAGAGCCCTTAGTCTGTGGTCAAAATCTCTGCTCTCAGTCAAGTGTTTTAGGACACCATCCACCCTAAAAATGGAAAAATTTAACTCAGCATGATGAAAACGCAGACAGAGTAATTAAAGTGCAGAGAGTGTTTCTCACTTGGTGGACATCCGTTTGAGCCTCTCAGAGTCGCTACTTTTCTGGATTTTGTTCTGGGCAGTCAGGAAGTCCTCTTTCTGGATGGTTTCCCATGTCATTAGTTTGTTAGCAGCTTTCCCCCTTAACTCTAGAACTAGAAGAGAACACAAACGTTTCTAACATCATCATCATTATTAGCAATTAATAAAGCCAAGGTGAATCCTGTGCCAACGTTATGACTCCAATTAGACTTCTGTTCAAGTACTGACCGAAGTGGTGGATCTTGATCGAGGGCACCTTTCGGATGGTCCTCTTGATGAAGAGATTTATGTGAGAGAGGATGATAAAAGGAGGAGCGAGCGAAGGCCGGGAGTGGTACTGAACGATCAAGTTATAGCGCTGGAACTTCCAGTAGATGTCGCTGTTGGCCTGCACTTCAGAGAAGGTGTGGCTAAAGAGCAAAGATAAGAAATATTGTCGAGTTGAAGCATGTTGGTAAAGCCAAAAGAGGTTTGAGGGACAGTTCTGTGCTTTTTCTTTACCTAAACATGGCAATGAGCAGGTTAATGAGCAGGATGTTGGTGACCAGCAGATAAACAACCAGCAGGATCACCACCAGCCAGTTACTGCTCTCAATTCTGCACGGCTCATCACCGTTCTTTATCAGAGTCACGTTGTTTGTGCATGTCAAGTCCCATGGCTTCCCCACTGGCAAAGACATACAAAGCAAAAGTGAAAAAAGATCTTGTGTTTTTTATAAATGTGAGTTTTTTTGTAATAACACTCAAACTATACCATCCATCTCTTCCACAGGAATCTGTCCAAATATGTGCAAATATGGCCTGTAGAAAACCCGGCGAAAGATGCGATCAAGTCGAGGGTCATAAGAGTAGAGCAAGGCCTGATTGGCTACTCCGTATGCCATGAGCCACACCCCCAGGAAGAAGAGGAAGAAGAAGATATCCTTCATCTAAACAAGAGGAAAATAAGGAGCTTAACTACAATTCACATCCGGTGAGTAATGCTTAAAGTACAGTGCAAAAACATCCAATTTATTTCTTTTGTGCCTTACACAACAGATTCAAAAACAAGGAAAAGGGATTGTACAAATATGTTTAAAGACTGATGCAAACGAGCTTGTAAATAAAAGAAGATAACCATTAACACAAAAATAGTACAGCACTTCAGGAAATGCTTCTTACCATCTTGCCAACAATGATGATTTTTGGTCCCAGCTGTTTGTGAATGGCAAAGATGTGTATGAGACGGATGGTGAAGACCATGTAGTCCACACACAGGACATCTCGGCCAAAGTCATACGACCAAGGGAACATCCTGAAGCACAGATTGAAACTTACACAGAGGCAACAGCATCACCAAGTGGTCAAATGGGAGTAACTGCAGGAAGGCGTAATATATTTTCAGTTTAGTTTTGTATCATGCGTTTGCACTCAAAAGCTAACTTCTTCACCTCCTCTTACTTTTGATTATCAGGGTAATCAAGTCCAACTACAAAGACAATACCCGGCTGAACAGTGCATGTTCACCATATGGCTCAATAATGACTGTTAGTTACTTTATTGTCCCCGTGGGGAAATTAATGTTCACAGCTGTACAGGCAGGGAGACGCCAAAGCACACACTCAAACATATAACACACATTTCTGGCAAAGTACAGATATCTATTTCCATGATGATCACATATTGTTCTACTGATTAAAAGGGTCGAGAGCCAAAGCAATGGAGAACCAGAATTATTTGAACACAAGGGGAATATGACATTTGTTTATTTTCAAAACAAAGAAAGGCGTTTTTGATCCGATTTTGTAATTACCGGTATACATGCAGTAGATTGAGTGCTTTGGTTGTCTTTACCTGCAGGTAAGTCCTATGATGAACAGCGTGACGGCAATGAGGTCACACTTGTTCCAAATGTCCTGAATGTACACTCGAATCCTCTGACGCCAAGTCCTCGTGCCTAGAAAGAAGGTCTTATCAAAAAGAAACAAATCATTGAACAGTTTTCTTCAAGAAATCAACAGCGGCTGAATGTAATAAAACGTTTAAAATCACATAATCTGATGAAGGTAAACATGCGTCTCTGTGCTCACCTCCCTGATCTCCTCACACACGATGGTGAACACCCAGAAGTACAGCACGCACTCGGTAACGGCCGGGCCTGCAGGCGGCGGGGGCGCAAAGTCCACCAACAGCACGTACGCAAACAGCAGCAGGAAAAGGAAGTACATCAGGACGTTGCCCAAAAATGAGGTGACAGGTGCGAACCAGAACTCACGCCATCTTGACACGATGAACGGACGCTTTGGCGGTCTGCGAGAGTGGGGTATGCCTGTGGAGAAGGATCATGGGATGTGGATAAGTAGCTGGACAAAGTGGAAAAATAGTTGCTGAGTAGGTTTGCAGAGGGCTCACCTTTGATTGTTGCTGACCTGGGAGAGAGGGATCCTTGTGCATCAGCTTCACTGGAAAAGAAATGACACCATTTTTAATAAATCAAAAGTCGCCAAAAAAATGTATTAATTCTTTCTCCCCGAAACTCTAAAAGATGTCTTACAAAACCGCAAGACCAGTGCATCCTGGATCACTGCATGAACATGATTTAAAAATTAAAAGTTTACATGTGCTTGATGTCTGAGAAAGAGAAGATTGTGGTCCCATAGAGGCTGTCGCTGTCTTTGCCTGGTCCGTCTTCGTTAGGCTTCCCCTCCTCCTCTTGCTGGCTATCTTCTTGTTCCCTGAAAGGTGGATGATGTTTTAGATTTCTGAATTTAAATCCTCTTACTGCGAGAAACAAGAACTATCAGCAATTAGGAGGATTTTACCTGAAGGAGATGAGGTTGGTGTAGCAGAGGACTGGGCAGAAAAACGTGAGCAGTAGCTTCCACACCTCTGTGTTTCTCTTCATGTCGCCCCACCAGATCTGAGACAACAGAGACTAGACGACAAGAGAACATCTTACTAACTGCAATTTGTTTACTCAAAACGAAAGAGGGCTGCGTTATTTGTGTGACGTTTTAGTTCACAGTCCTCCTGAAAATCTGCGTTCAATCTTGAGATACTTAAACTGAAGTCATTTAAAACGGTTTCTCATATATCAGTCTCACAATTGTGGAAATGGTGACACACCTGTACTCCATCATGGCTGAAGAAAAGTCTTGCGTCAGCACTCATGCCCATCTGGAGGCAGGTGGTGCCGCCCCAAACAGGAGATTTCCTGATCAGGAGGGTGAAAGAGCGACTCTCGTTGCTCCGGTAACAAGAGCTGAAGACATCTGAGACGAGGCAAAAACAAGGAAGTGCTGAAAGTCAATGTCATGCTTCAAGTAAGGAAACAAAAAAAAAGGAAAAAAACTTTAGCAACAAAGATTTTGACATTACAATCAAGGAGCACTGATTTGTGTATCGAGTTGGCAAATAACACTCGTCATTGGATTCTTTATTATTTCAACAACTATGACTGACTGACGGTCTCACCGTGTGCCAGGTTCTCAAACCTCTGAGCGAGCTCTTTCATGGACAGTTTGGTCTCCGTCTCGACCTCCAGCTTGGACAGTTCCCTGAGAATCTTACAGCCACTGAGCGCGCTCAGCACCGACTCTCCTGCCTGAGAGGGGTACATGGAGGTCAGGGCACACGTGGTACTTCTCATGAGGAAATAATATTTCCAGGCATGTTTCCGTTAATTAATCACTGAAAAACCTAATTTGTCTAAAAAATTAACAAAGACTAATCACACTCAAACATCCTACGCCACTGATCATACAATCATACACATCCGTTTTGTTAATATGATGAAAACCACGTTATGAAAGCTTTTACATTTTTTATCTCATCTATCTGAGTGAAAACCCTTCAAACGCAATCATTTAAAAAGACTGCCCACATCCCCACACACACAGACACACACACACAAGCTTACATCCCTAGGTGGGTCCAACCTGTAAGTGCATCAATCGAGATTGCGAGTGTTGCCGTTTGTACGGCCTATCACATTGAATAATTTCATTTTGGATTTTTTTTCTTCTAAACTCTATGTCTTTAACATTCTCCTCCACACGGGACTCAAAATGTTTCTTAATTTCTTCTTCTTTTTTTTTTTTACCATCTCCCAGAAAAAGGTGGCCATCTCGCTGCGGTTTTGCAGGACGGCCCAGATAAAGAGTGAAGCCCAGGGGTAGAGGCAACGCTTTTCTCTGTACACACAGTCTCCACGCAGCAGCTTACTGGCACGCTGGGGGGGATAAAAAGAAGAAGATACAACCATAAGAAAGTAACAACGACAGGTGGTGTTTCATGTCAGCTTTAATATACGCCTGCGTATTCGAGAAAAAAAAAAAAAAAAAAAGAGAGTACCTTAAGAGCTCTTCTCTTAGATGAGATCTGTTCTAATCCCAAAGCACTGTAGTAAAACGGCTGGCACACATCACCCATCAACAGCTCAAGAACCCCTGCAACCTGAGAACAAAAAAGACAAATGACAAACATATCCATTTTTATTCTTAGGTGAAATTTAGACCAGAGTTACTGAAACCAACCTCAAATAGGCTGATCTCCATTGCAGGGCCACTATGGATGTTATCTGGGGTCACTTTGGAGGGAGACTCCTGCAGGTTTGAAGACGTCACTGGGACTGCAGTGCCCAGTCTCTCCACTAGGCGGCGCTGTAGCAGCTGGTAAAGCAATGTGCCGTCAGCAACAGAGCGATACAGGCTCTCCAGTCTACGGTATGTCAGATAGTCCAGGATGTTGAGGCCGTTTTCGGTGAAGAGACGCACAAATTGAGGCTTGTCGTTAATCAGGGCGTCCGTCATGGAGTCCTCCAAGTCTTCGTACTATTCCAGAGAATGAAAGGTTGATCAGTGCACTGAAAACACTTCTAGAAGTCACTATTTTTGGAACAAGTTTTTTTTGTCTTTATATTCCACACTTAAACCATCTTCATCGGACTTGATGCATTTGTCAGAATGTGAATTTTTTGTCCCTTCTCACCCTCCACAGGATGTCTCCGTTGAAGAGTTCACTCTTGGCGATGTCTACCCTGTTCCACGTGACCGCCAGCTTCAGCTCTTCATTGTAAGGGCTCGCATCGACGGACGCACGATGTTTGCTAGCTGGAAATCAAAACAAAACAAAACACAAACATCAACATAAAAACGTGTCACTATGAATCACCATGGGATACATTTTCTAAAATACAAAATGACTACCGGTATTTGTATTTGTTATCGCACAAGCTCTTAGTCTTCTCTGCTTTACAACATATATCAACTGTTTGTTTGGCCTTTGTTTGTTGTGTTGCCTTCTGATATCCTGCTCTCTGCCTTGTTTTTTAGAGCCTTGTTTTTTAAAGTGCTCCCTAACTTTGTTTATTATTGTTATATTTCTGTTACCTCCCACCAAAGCTTTGAGCAGGACTGTATCAAAGTCATTTGGGCCCTCCTGCTCTCCATGGTAGATTGTGATGAAGTCTCTGTTCTGGTAGATGCTCAGAGTCTGCAGACACACAACAACAAGGAGACATACAGTACATTAATATAACAATTAATTATAGCGTCATCTATCTCGTGCTTCAAACATTTTTCAAAGTGCTTTTTAATGAATGAAACAAAGTGATGAACAACATAGAGAAAGAAAAAAGGGTCAACTTTTAATGTGTAGACAATTTCAGATGAGAGTGTAAAAATAAAGAAAGAAAAGAAATTCAGATTTCTGAGCTAAAACCAGCTTTATATAAGAGTGCTTTTAGGTAAAAACTGGAAACTCCTCTCCACGGGTAGGCAAGCCTCGCTGCAACTGTATGTTAGAGCGATAAGTGTAGAATGATCAACTGCGATCTGAGATATCTATTTGTCTTTGGTCCCAAGAGAAAGAGATTACAAAGGGTATTGTGTCATGATTCCATTAAGTGCACAGCCTCTCTGTGCTGAGTGATAAACTACAGTAATAGTTAAATAGAAAATAAAAAAGACAAGTTGGTATCTTATCAGTCCCAATGAAAACACAGAAAAGTGACATTTTTGGTCACTGATTAGTTTACTGAATGGATAGAATACGTCAATGACCAGATAAATAAATCACCACTTTTCAGCTTTACACTTGTTTCAACGTCAGTTCTGATAAAAAAAAATAAAAAAAAGAGCTCTGTGAAGATACAAGGTAAAGACATCTTGAAGTCCTTTTTCAGTTTGATAGTCATTGTCGTCACACAATACAGCCGTCCTGTCTTTTTCAGAGGGGGGTTTTCCGTCTGCTGAAAACTGAAACTGTCTACCAAACGGCAGCTTTCTGCAGAAGTGAAAACAACGAAAGTAACAGCCAGCAGTTTCTGGAATCTGGGTCAAACTGATTCAGGAAGAAGAGTGAGAGGAAGCATGATGTGTGCAGAGTCAGAGGAAGCATATTAAATTCATATTACGAGCAATAATAGCAACAGTAGGGGCTAATAGACAGTAATATACAAACTTTTTTTTTTGCCCTGAAAGCATGAAAGACAGGATGAGAGATCAACAATATGAACATGCGAGCCCCGAGATTGTGAGCGTCTAAGTCGTTTAAATCTAGCCAGGAGCTCATGAATATCAGCTTTCTCCTGATGCACCTGCCTCAAGTCACACATTAAATCCGCACTGACCCGTTCCACTAGTTTGTCCAGCTCCGCTTCAGTGGGGAAGTGCTTCTTAACCCGTTCTGCCACTCTGTCTTTCAGATCCACGCTGGGACCCGCCTCGCTGTCTCCCTCCCCGGAGGACTGCACCGTCACCGGGGCCGATGACAGATTCTCCAAGACGTCGCTCAAGAAGTCAGCGAGGCCTCCTGATCCGGCCAGCACCAGCCACGGCATAGAGGTCTTCAGAGACAGATCCACTCTCTGGCAGAAAGGAGGAAGAGAGAGAGATAGATGTTCATCTGTAGGGGAGCCTCAACCAGTAAAAGATAAAATCATCCAAACTAATCACATAAAAGGTGTTTGGGTTTTTTTTTTTTACCTCCAGCATGCTTGTGTCCCCTGATACCAGCATACAGATGACTGGAATGTCAATGCTGCCACTGCCTGTAAAAACAAATGTGGACTAGTTCTATTCCAACATTCATTTCTTGTTTTACACTTGATTCTTTTATGATGATTCCTGCAGATGTTGAACATCCAAACTGCTTCTTTTAGATAGCAGACGCTGATAGAGGCAGCGGCCTGCTGCACTGCAGACAAATCTGGGCTGGATTATACATGTTGAAGAGTTTAGTTTCAAACACATGCTGAGGCATGCAAAGGTCTTTCCTCCAGTGGATACCAAAGGATCATTTTATAATCACATGTTTTAATAAAAGCTCCCCACAGGAGGGCCAAATAGTTTGGATCCAGGGCCGAACGAGTGAGAGCATGCACCTTTATCTATATTCAGTTTACAACAAAAACATTCTTTGAAGATGAGTTCAGGTGTCTTCTTTCTTTAGCTGTAAATGCCATGATGTACAATTCTACATTCTTTGTCTAGTCACTGTGTATTCATGTCTCTCACCCCAGATGCCTGTGCGCTGATGGGAGATGTAGTCTTCGAGTTTTGCCCTGAATCCCGTCTCTCCTCCTCTTCGGCCCATACTCCCGTCGTCAACCAGCAGGAAGGCCTGGTAGTTGTTGTCAAGGCAACAGGAGTCCCGGGACGTGTTCTGGACGTAGTATTTAGCAGGAAAGCTCCCCTGTAAGAGGAAAGATCGAGAAATACAGATAGAGCAGCGTTTCTTAGAATAATGTCAACACCTGCATTGTCCTATGGGGGATCTTTATTAACAGGAAACTGATTACAATAAGTGAGTGTCTGTACAACCTGAGGGTTGACCAACTGCTGTCTGTTGTGCACAAGGCCCCAGGGAGCGATGCCCAGAGCCACCACCTTGTTGAGAGAGACGGACGAGGCGGCGGTGGCGTGATCCCTCACCGCTTCTCCTACACACCTGCCAACACCTTCACGCAGGCCGGCTGTCAAGATCCACGCTCCTGGGCAAGGGAGTAAAAGCAGAATTTCATCTTGATTTTATGTCGTGGTAAATGTAATAATTAATCAAACAAACAAACAAAACAAGTACCATGTAAACCAATGGGAAAAAAACCCCTCAGTATTTACGAGCATACAGTTTATTTTTGCAACGTCTGTCTGGAAACAGGAATATAAATGTGGTTTCCTCTAAGCATCAACTTTTTTACAGTTTCTTTTAAATGAAACTGAAGGAAAACAAATGCAGAGAACAGAAACTAATGTGTATATATTGTGGGTACACATCATATCTTGATTGTTTTTTAAATGACTTTTTAGATTTGTCCCCTTGCTTGTTGTTAATGATGTATTTTTATAATGTCAAAGTCGATAAAAAAAAAAAGAGGTGTAAGAAAAGATTTAAATATGACCATTGAAATACACTCCGGTCGTGATATGTTCCTTTATGCAGCTTTGACCATATAAAAACAACACATTTGTTCTGTGTGCTCTCCTGACAACCGTGTTTGTTCCGAGGCCAAGCAGAAGCAACCTGTCGGCTGAATGTTTTTGCCTGCTTCTGATTATCTTCGCTTTGAACCGAGTCCTTCGAGAGGGCAGAACAGTTCAAACTGACCTCAGATGACGGAAAGATCAGTATCGTGGTGTACCACCTGTTCTTGGCACAGTAGTCTAGAGGAAATGGCCATTGTGGTACCAAAATTATGGTCCGACCCCCCGGGAGTCATACGGACTCATTACACTAATGCATTTTGTAACAGCTGTATTTTTCTGTTCCGTGTCTTCCAAGTAAGGGTAGATTCTTTATTTAGCACCTTCAGCCGGTTACTTAGAAACGCTTGTGAAATGTAAGGGATAACAAAGAGAAAAGAAACAGAAATGAAAAAAGGAAATCATTTACTACATTAGAAAATAAAGAGGAAGTAACTCTACCTCTCTAAGCATTAGTAGAGAAATAAATCGAGTTAAAATGAAGTCTGTTAATGATCCTTTCACAACAAATTGAAAGTGATATTTGATACTGGTTTCACTCAATGACATGTCAACGACTCATGGAAAACCAGATATAGACAAATCTACTATTAAGAGTACTTACTGTCAGGCACATTTTGTACGTATTATTTCATTCCAATAAAATATAATTGGAGGGGCATTTGAAGATTGATGGCAAATGCCACCAAAACAGCCTGTTTTAATGATTGTATTATTGAGTCATTAAGGCACTAATCATCCTCGCTGACACAGACAGCAGAAGAAGTGGTGCATGCTAAACTGAATGTCTACAAGTGCTGACTCACACTCCCCAAAACAAGAGGACAAGGCATCCTCCACGTATCATAGACACTTACAACACTCACACTTCAGTCTCCTGACAACATGCCATCAGATATTAAATCATCCAAGTGTGGTAGTAATCGTGTATACTTTTTTTACTGACTGTATGTAGAGACAGGATGTGGGTACTGTTATTGGTATGTTGAATAATACTTTTATACATGCTGATAAAAAGTAAATGGATATACTTCATGGTTCTTCAGTTTTTTCTGTTGTTTGATTAGATATTTATCACGTTTATTTTTTACATCCCTTCAGTTTGCCGTTTTTCTTAAATTTAATGATTGTCGTACGTATTTTAAAGAATTCACTATGTTGGTGATAGCTTAAAGTGATCCAAACAAATATAGAAATGACATCACGTCTCTAGATGAAAAAAGGACAATGGAAAGATTTGACTTAATATGATTCTTTTTGATATTTTTTTTAGTAGTGATTTGTGATTTTTTTTTTCCGTAAACTGAATGCCTTTAAGATCAACAGATATCCCAAAAGTTAATTTGCATCAGTTCAAAAACAACAATATTTCATGGCATATGAACGTTGACCTGCCTTTTGTTTCATAAAGTGTTTACCTGTACTTTGAGAGGCTTTCACCAGTCCCTGCCTGAGCACCTCCCGTACCCAAGTCTTCAACTTTGTCCTGCCCTCTCCACCCATCACAGAAACCACCAGGTTGGGTGAAGGGAGACCCCAGTGGGCCGTCATCAGAGTGTAGATCATAGATGGGGGCGTGTCCCATGACAGACGCAGGTACTAAGATTCCCAACAGAGAGACAATGGACATTTGACTGATTGAAAAAACAGATACTTAACAGATTCCACATGACAGACAAAGTGAAAATCAGCCATTTATATTTCATGTGGCAAAGTTTTTTGTGATGAGTGACACAGTGACTTACACAATGTGAAAAATGCTACTTATACATGTATGGGAAGTATCAAATATTAATGACTAAACATTCTAAGAATAAAGAAATTAATCATTTAATGGTCGAACATTTATCAGTTAAATTAAAAGGCCACCCACATAGCTGTGCCTCTTGCTGGCTCCTGCAAACTGCAACTCTCCGAAGGCATCAGTCGGGTATTCGGAGGAGTGCTGGGCGCTGTCCCAGTGGTTGACAATGGCTGTGCTGAAGTAGTCACCCAAAGCCACAGAGGCATGTTCGTCTCTAGCACCCCCACACTGACACAGAGCACCATTACTGAGTGAGGTAAGTAAATCACATGTGAAAGCATGATCACCCTTTTGTTGCATCACAGTAAACAAACAGACACTACTACAAAAGAGGAATGTATTCCACACAGAGCTCACAGTACCTGAAAGAGTCTTCTACAAAGGTGGTACACACTCTTTTCTTGATGATTTTGGGGATCCAACTCTGAAAAGGGGTTTTAAAAAAGGTTAATAAACAAAATATATGAACACGCAGGTTTAGTTTACAAGGAGTTTAGGTCCCTACCCTTTTACGCCTGGAAATCATGGAGCTGCAGTGTAGAAAACCACTTGAATATGAAATGTTGGCTTTGGCTCAGAGGGATAGCTGGTGATACTTTGGTGAGGTATGCTGTGCTTTAACACCTGACTGTGATTGTGTGTGTGTGTGTGTGTGTGTGTGTGTGTGTGTGTGTGTGTGTGTGTGTGTGTGTGTGTGTGTGTGTGTGTGTGTACATTCCGTAGTGCAAGAGCAAATAAAGGAGCCCCACTTGACTATTTTTTTTTACTCGTCTCTAGCACCCCCACTCTCTTTAGACCATAGTGATTAAACTTAAACTTATTGTTTATTTAATTATATAATAATTGTTTGGGGGTTTTTTTAATGCTAAAATGCTTGTTAAAAAGTTGTGCTCTGTCACAACTTCAATAAATCCGTCTCACAGGATTATTTGCGCAGTCAGAAAGTCTCACTGTTTGTATGACGGGCAGGGCCCCGTCCCATTTAGTTGTGCCATTCAACTCTGCCACTGAGCCAGAGGCACAACAACAACGCTGTAAGGCTGGCACACCTTAACGGAATGCAGCCATTGTTACGTAATTGTACGTAAAAACTCACACGTGCTTGTCGATTAAAAGTTGTACTTTGAAAGAGACTTTTTAATTATTAATAAATTATTCAGCTGTAGTTGTTGATGTCAAGGCTGTTTTAAGCACAAACCTAATATTTACAGTCTCTGGTTCAAATGTGCGGAAGCGCTTTGAATTCACCTAAAACAGAAAATACACACATTGTCTCATCATCACGAGACCAGGATCTCATAATTACACGATAAAGTGTCTATTTTTTGTTTCTTTGGTAAATGCAAAGCGCTTCCGTACAAACACGAAAGACTGTTTAATGTAGTAAAGCTAGCTAACGTTGCTTAAAAAAAAAAAAGTCAACACAGTGTACATGTTTTGTGCTCGTCCTTGTTTCAATTGCTTAGTTAAGTTATATTAAGCAGCATTTTTGACAAGTCTTCCCCCCCTGCACACACGGACATTAACCTGACACCACCGTGTTGTTAGCTCGTTGTACAGCTGTTAGCGGAACTTCCGCCGGTTTGACAAGTCTCCATAGACATGAGCAGAAAAGTTGCTGGACTTCGCTTCAAGCGGGTCAGCATGCCCTGATGTTTGCACACACAGTCCACCGTGCTTCAGAGCATTTGGTTTTCCACAGACCCTAAACTGACTTTGAGTATCATATTTCTACACGAACACGAGAAACGAGCTGCTGTCTGAGGAGAGGAAGTGCTCATCTTTGTGACTTAGGACGACTTTCATTTTCTCAGACAACACTTTTTAAATCTCCACAAAGATCCACCGCGGAGCAAAATCATTTTAACAACACTACCAACCTGGTCCTTCTCCGATTTAGAGATTTTGTCTCCTCCGCCACCTCCTACTCCTTCTCCTGTGTCTCTCATTGTTGTCTTCCTCTCGGTTCGCCTCACTTACAGATAATAATGGGAGGAGAAAAAAAGGGCTTCAGTGTTTTGTGTGCCTGCTCATTCTCCAGGGATGAGGCTGGTTGTCTGGAATGCTTTTTTTAAGAGAAAACTATGAAAATGCCATTTCAGGACACAAGGTGCAGAGCAGATACACCACACAGGTGAGGATGTGGGTGTGTTTTTTTTACCTGCATCCTGCAAACTCTGAAAATCAAGGAGGGGCCACTTGAAACCACAGAGACTGCATACCTGGGGTGTGAGCCGAGCCAACGGATTGTGACCGCGCCCTTATAACAAATTGAGTTTATTTCAATGAAGAAGACCCCCACCACCTCTTGACTCATGGCTCAGTCATTTTGACACCACTGTAGCAGACAGACAACTGAAGACACAGCATTGGGCTATTTGCTTCTTTCCTGTTTGGCTAAAAATATCCCACATTAAGACCTGGATTTCCAACAATGCAAGTGTTGGACCACTATCAAGGACGACTAAAGCCAGATTCCCCACTCAAGTATTTTCAGAATCTGAATCTAGTTTTATTGACAAGTACATTTACACAAGGAATTTGTCTTGTTGTATTGGTGCAAAAACAGGGAAACAAAGCAGACATAGCAAGAATTTAAATAAAATAAAATAAAGCAATCACAAATATATAAAATAGAATTCAAAAATATAAAAAAATAATAAAAATCCCAAAAGGTGCAATTCCTTGTAGGAAGCTATTTCTCTAGGTTAATCCTGGTATGCTTAAATTGCAAGTCAACTCTAGATAGTTGTTGATATAAAATATTTATTATAAAATACATTAAATATTGAGGAATTTATATCTTGAAAAGAAAAATTATGATGCATTTCACAAAACATTCAAACATCCACATTGTGTGTGTTTTACAGAGAATAAATCCACTATCCAAGTACCAGTCAGTCTGAATATATACAGAGATGCATTTGAAGAACCGTACTCCTTTTCAGTCCATGACTATTTTGTCCTCTCTCGTCCCTATCTCCCATATCCATGTGGGCTCTTGGAATTTTCTGATACGTCTTTTTTGTCTGACTTGCTGAGTTCGTGCAAAGTGTTGGCCAGGTTGTGGGTATGGCATGTCCCAAATTGGCAGCCACGCTGAGGTGCGCGCCGTGGACGCAACTTCATTGCCAGGCTGTCAATGAAAAAAATATGGAAAAAAAATATAAGATACATTTAAAAAAATCAGCACATTATATTATACACTTGTGTTTTTAAGCAACTGGCATTCAATGTATTTGCTCCTTCGTACCTGTGTTTCAGTGTATCAAGGTCCAGATGTTTGTCCTCTGCGTGAAATGGGATGATCTTCACTGCCTGAACATGGTGCTGCTTTGTGTCCTCTAAGCTTTCAGCCGCTGAAGCCTCAACAGTGATCTCTGGGAGGACAATGTCTGCCTCTGCCCTGTGGGTCCCAAAAAAAAGGTCCTTTAATGTAAATTTTTTAAAGATAATGTAATGTCCAGTTAATCCTAAATCAGTCTGCAAGAGAATCATTTTTTTGACAAGTTTTTGAAGGTTTATTTTTTATAAACAGAGACCAAGACATGGACAATAAATCAAACATTAAGACTGATAAATGTAATCATAGCTTATTTGCTGAGTAAGCACGGAATTTGATTCCTTTAAATTCTATTTGTGTCTTGGTCAGCATTCTCTCTCGTAAACTCCTTTTACCTTGAGTCTGAAATGTCTTGATATTTTAGGTGATAAGTCGTCCTTTTACCTTCTTGATAAACGTTGTATTATAATGTTCTCACTGACCTGTGAGGGGGTTTAATTGGTGAGGCAGAAGTCAAAGGCACAATCAGCAGCAGCAGAACAGCTATCTCCATACCGCACAGGCCTGTGGGAAAAAAACACCATTAGTGATGCTGAGAAAATCCCACCACCCTGACCAGAACAATTAACATTAGGTCAATATATGCTCTCAATTACGCAGACACAATCCAGATGATTATGGTTATTGGTTAGAAATGTGTTCAAAACATCACAAAAACATGAATCCAGGATGTAACTTACCTAAAGTTTAAATCTGCTGTGGCTTTTTTTAATGAATCGTTCAAAGGTCTCTTGTTGATTGTTGGATGCTCAAATCTGACATCCCTCTCCACCTCTGGCCCTTTATATTGTGATGGCAAAGTGAAGGGGTGTGTCGTAAAACACAGTCATACTTCCAGCTCCCACACTTGTAAATTATCTGTCACGGTGACATTTTTTTTTCTTCTATAGTTACAGGAGCTTTGATTACAACATAAACATAATATATCAGCCCTCAGAAAAACATTGTAAATAAACTCAAAGTGACCTTGTACTCTTTGCCATGTTTACATTGATGTTTATGTTCACTCTTTGCTTGACATACACCACCGCCCCCCCATCCCCCCTTCATCAACTTCCTCCTCCATCCCTCAGCTGTCGCACTCCACTCGCTGCTGAGCAATTGTTCCAGAAATCATTCTTTCATCTCCATCACCTGCAGGAAGCTCGCCAAGCCCAAAATAACCCGATTCTCCTTCAGGCTTGTCTTTATCGCCTCATTTTTCCTGTGCCCTTTTCCCTTGAGTCACTTTGGCCACCACTGTGTTTATTCCTCAAAATGTCCTTCACTCACCCTGTTCAAATACAGTTTTTGAAAAAGACCTTTTTGGGCTTTCCTCAAAGATAGTAAATCAAAATTAAGATTACCTTATTCAAGCAGTTATGATGAGTTTATGCTAGTGCTATCCCATGCTAAAAACAGACAAATGTTAAGTTTTGACACTTGGCCAAAAACAGACACCTCCAGGAAATAATCTCAGAATTCTTCTTCTTTTAATAACTTTGTAAATCATCAGGGAGTTTGTGATACATCATGTTTTCTAACCTTCGCACTATATTTCTCCCAGCCTCTCTCTTTCTCTCTGATTCACAACTTCCCCTCTGGAGTCCATTGTGTAGCCTTCCTGTGACCATCTGGGCAGGTTGTGTTGTCAGAGCAGAGCACTGAGTCACGACAGGCGCGCGTGCACTGGAGAACGCAAGCCGTTGAATGAGACTGCAATTCTGTGTTTTCACACGAACATAACAGTCAATTGCATCAACTGTCTGATGAGTAATTTCCTCTTGAAATATTACAACCTGCATGACAGTAAAGATTACGTGTTGAATTAAAGAAGGCAGTCTCTTAGTAAGACGTTACCTGTACCTCTACACAAGAACGCAAACTTGGGAAAAAAAAATATTAAAATGGATTAGGCAATATAAAGCAAATCATTCTCACTTATTTTAATAAGAAATGGATGCTCAGGCTTTGTAGGTAAAGAACATTTTGGCTTTGCCTAGTTCCAGGTCCTCAGGCCGGAGGATCTACTGCTCTTCTTCAGTGATAGTAAACTGTGTACACGTTTTTTCACCTTTTTTTGTCGTTTTACTACCATAATGTTTATATGATACAAGAAACTGAGACGACAATTAGCAGGATAACGGGCTATACTTCTTTGCGGTATTACAGGGATGTTGTGAAACATGTTTGAAGGTGTTCTCTATGTGGAGATGAGGTTTAAGTTGATAAAGAGAACTCTATATTGCTCTGTGTTCTACCTTTTAAGCCTTTTTAAGCACGTAAGCATTTAAACATGCTCTCACTTTTTTAGTTGTAAGCAGATCAACATTTTGTTGTAGTGATATAACTGTTCTCAGTTTTTATTGCAGGTTATTGCTCATAGTAAGTGTCATTGGTAGGCCCACTTGTGGTTGTTGAGGGCTGATACTGCCGGCTTAAAAGATGCCAGCTCAGCAGTTAGATGGGCTGTCTGTGGTCGGTGACGGTTCGCTTCCTTGTTATTTGTTGATGGCTGATACTGCTGGCTTGGAAAAGCCCGCTCAGCAGTTCAGATAGTGGACAATGGGGAGGGGGGATTAGTGAGTGGGTTATGATGTTGCTCTGATGGTGGAAGATGCCACAAAACCTCTGCATCCTACTTCAGCTGGATAGACTTTTGCTTTCCATCCATATTGTTGATCCATACTGCTGCCGGTTCTGTGTAGCGCAGTTTCTTGCGCTCACAGGCCTCTTCTGTTAAATTCTCCCATTGGACTGTGAGCTCTGTGCCATGTAATGCAAGGTGCGTTGTTGATGCATTTGTATACTGTGTGTGTGTGTGTGTGTGTGTGTGTGTGTGTGTGTATGTTTTTGTGTGTCTGTGCATGTGTGTGCACGTCACAGGCTTAAATTTCCACACTTCACTTGTGCAAGCAGCATTTCTTTAGAAAGTGAGCTTGTATTCCAAAATAAGATGTTATGTGATGAGGTAGATTGATGATGTTATCTGTTTTCCACCTAAAGGCACCTTGGTCCCCATTTCTCATAAATGAAGCTTAGCGAAAGTTCAGTAAGGAAGACTTTAAGTGATCCACAATTAGGTTTCTCAGTCACACTTTTAACGCTATCTCATTTCCGCAGTCATTTTTGAGCCGTCAGTGTGGGCCTTCCGTGGGTTAATCAGCTGTTCTGTCACCGGACCTCATCTAACCAATGGAGCAGTGTTCCTCCCTCGTTTTCAGCCTATCATCGTTCAGCTCTCCTTTTAAATATACACCTGCTCAAGGGCAGGTTTATTATTTTACACACCCACCCCCCCAAAACATAAAAATCAATTCTCTTTTACATGTATTCCTTTTGTCATCTCAAAACCTTTATGATTTTCCTTTTTGTCAACATTAAAATCCCCATCATGAGTGGTGCAGTCAACTTTGTGTGCCATGTCTAAAATTATATGAAAGTCTACAGATCTATTGTACCTTTCTCTTATTTTATCAAATGATGATAGACAAAAAAATTAAAACATATTTTGCCACCTATACATTATAATGAGGGAAGCAGACACAGAGAAAGTTCAGTTTTCTTTAGATGAGTAGAGTTTAGGCTATATATTTTATAGCGTGTCCCAGATATTACAACAGTTATGATGTCAGTGTGTGTCAGGATGATTAAAGCAGTTTGTCCTGGATTTAACACGTCAAGGACAGCACTTGTTTTCTTCCACTATTAAAGGTCACTGTGGGTCGTTTGTCTGTTGTGGCTTTGACTTGTTGATATCCTCCATCTCAAGTGGCTTAATTTATCTTGGAGGAATACTGGTTCACTTCCATGAGAAGACTTCTCTCCCACTATCTCTGACGTAGCGTGCATCCTGTTGTTGTAAGCCTCCGACCACCAGCAGGCAACTCCAACACGGCTGTGTTTCCTCTGCCCACTGGGCACAAGAGTTAGCATCCTGCCAGGAAAGACTGCCGTTCACTCGCACTTCATCTTCTCACACATTACATCTTCAAGGGTACTCAAGACACTTTGTGAAAAGTGTTTAGACTCTGACCTTATTTTCACAGTAGCATGTAAGACAGTGTGAATTAGGTGAACTGAATTTGAAACAAAAACATCTGAGTTAGTCGAATAAAATCAGATCAAAACATTAAACAAAAACAAACAGGAGTTTGGAACTTCTGTATTGACTTTCAATGGAACCTTTTTGATGTGTAGTTGTTGTGCAAGACAAAACCTCGAGAGACTTTTAATCGGATATACTCAGCAATGAAATATCTCCATCTTGTGGGAGTACTATTAACATCATTATAATACAGATTGACACCTGAAGGTCTAAAATATAAGCTGGTGGGGACAAAAGTGACACTATTTAAGGTGTATCTGCAGACGTTTTTTTTTTTTTTTTTCTGCTGAGGTTTTTGAGTCTACTTTTTCCTTTTAAAGCCCTGCTGTGGTTATGCAACAGTCTGAGACGCGTGATAAAAACTCAAATGTTAATGGTGTGTGCGTCGCTGGTGATTCTCCAGCTATTAAGAGATTTTAAGTGTGAGAGTGTGTTGGTTTGAAATGGGGGAGAGAGAGAGAGACAGAGAGAGAGATGTGCCTCACAAGTCTAGAAAACCTGTAGGTTAAAGGGTCAGCAGAGATATAAGCTTGGAGTCCATTAGTGGATTATAACCATAACCACTCTGTGAGTCCTGCACCTCTCTAGGATTAAACAGAGAGAGAGACACAGAGAGAGAGAGAGAGCAAAAGATAGAAATGCTGAGCGTATGAAGGTAGCTGGACAGCAAGTGAATTCATCACATGTAAGAGAAGAACATAGTACACTGTGCAGTCTTGGACTGGAAACACTGGCAGACAGGCTCATCTAAGGAGCTCTGGTGTGGGAGATCTAAAGGGATTTAGATTTAACATATATCATCTGGCTGATAAAATCACAGCACAAGGTAAGTGTGGACAAATACATGCAGTGATCTGTCTGTAGTCTTTTAAATGTGAGTGTTTTGTTATGTGTGTGTTTTTGTATATTCTGTGTAAAATGTATAAAATGTTCTCGTTGATAATCATGCACAAAGTGTAAGGAAGCATTTATCACTGATGTGAATAACGTCAGAAAAAAGAAGCAACATTTGTTTTTTATTGAAAGTCTCTCATTCTAATGTGACATTATATATAAATATATATAATTTGATATGTAATGATGCCTATTTACTGTCACCTCCATCCCCATTGTTGTTGTGTAACTTTAATTTTGTTATGGCTCCATATTGTGTGTGTGTGTGTGTGTGTGTGTGTGTGTGTGTGTGTGTGTGTGTGTGTGTGTGTGTGTGTGTGTGTGTAATTGCAGTAAACATGGTGGTGGACCTTGAGGGGATTATCCGCTGCATCAAGCAGGGGGATGAGAATGGTGTTCAGTCCCAGCTGCAGGAGTTCAACAAAGAGGTAACACAATGTAGAAGCCTGCACACACTGGGGTCAGGCTGCTTCTATGACAGTTTCAGCCCTTCACTTTGTGTCCCTCTCTCTCCTGCAGTACGCACAGTGTTTCTTCTTTGATGCAGAGGAGAGGGAGCGAAGAAAAGTAAGTCGGTTGATGCTGCGCTCATTCATGTAGAGAAAGTGAACTATACGCTGTTAACCCTCTCCTCCATCCCTCCTCAGCCCTGCTTACAGTCTTGTCAGTGATTAGTATTTCTGCTGTGCAAGTTGTCCCTGATCCTCTCTCCCTGCATGCGCTGGCAGATTGGGAACAGACAAAGTGATTGGCACATTGCAACACACACTGTGGTAATCTCTACAAGACTTAGAGCTCTGTTGTTTGCAGTCATTCTACAGTAACTCTCTGGCCATCTTCAAACAAATCCTGAAGCAGACAGTATAAAAAACTGGCCCAAGTAGAAAGTCAGTAGTAAGTAAATAGTCGTCTAAACTTCTGTTTTTATTCTAAAACGCAGTTCAAAAAGCAAAACATAAAAAAAACCACAAAAATAACTTACAGGCAGTCTGAAGGACTACTAAAACACAATCTTAGAGTAATTCAACACAAGATAGAAGCCATACTGATTTCATTATAGCTTCAATTAGTGACAAGAAAAGTTAAATCTAATTTAAATTCTAATAGTGACCCTTGTAAAGCTCATTTTTGGAGCACCAGTGGTTATGTCAAGCATCTGACGTGCAGAGGCTGTGGTCTTCGCCATAGTAACCCCTGGGGTTGAATCCGGCCTTGGCTCTTTGCTGCGTATACATAGTAGATGGACTTGAGCTTCTATGGCGCTTTTCTCGTCTTTTGACTACTGAACATGCTTTTACACCGCAGGTCACACCTACCCGTTCATTCGCTGATGGCAGAGGCTGTTATGTAATGAGTCCATCAGTATTAACTAATCCGTTCATACACATTCATGTTCCAGCAATAAAATGGTGTCCAAGGACACATCAGACATTTGGCTGCAGGTCAAGGTCATCCCCCACCCTCTTCTCCTAGCATTTCCTGTCTCAATGCAGATGTCATATCTGATGAAATGAGGCAAAATGTGGCTCATTTCAATGAAAGGTATTTCTCCCTTCATGCCTGCCTGCCTGCTAACCTGATGAAAGTTACAGTTTAACTTTAAAGTTGTATTTGCTTACACAGTTACATTTTATTTCTTTTAGAATAGCCTTTCATTTTCATCAGAATGTAAAAACCCTTCTTATAACTTGAAATGAATTCTTATTCTGTCCCGTTTCTTTTCGTGCTCTGATTCAGAGACATGAGGTCAACCGTAGCAGCGAGGTCAAAACTTTATGCCTGCAGAATTTCTACAAGCTAGATAAGACACTTATGTACAAATATTTGTTTTCTCTCTTCTGCTGCGCTGTTCAACGAAATCCGACCTTCCACCTCCGACAGAAAAGAAAACTTGAAGAGGTACAGTGCGTAAAAATTTGCATATTTTGAGAGAGGCTCAAAACTTAAACAGAAACGGCAGTCTAAGGCAAAACTTTGACTTTGTTTCTTCTCTCTTCTGTTCCAGTTCAGGCAGAACAAAGTGAGGGAGTACACTGATTCTGACTCGGACTGTGACGAGTATGACCAGGAGAATCGAGACCTCATCCTCAGACAGGTACCTGACACTATCATGCGCTGCTTGCCCAGAGGTTGATTTTGAAAAGGAATATCATAAAACCTTACAAAAACACGTCTGTCTCTGCCCTCAGAATTTAGCTGTTGTCCTTGTGAGGTTCATCAGAACAGGAGTTAAATGTTGCCTGTTGAGATCATGTCTGCGCTCCCTGAGGATCCTCTCCAGAGACAAGAAGGTCCTCAGCCCCCTGGTCACCGACTGCGCTCTCATCACTCTGGCCAGAATAGCCGGCCTGACTACATGTGATGCCTGTGATGAAGGCGGGGACCCTGACTCTGACTTCTATGACAACATCATCGCTTCCCTCTCTGAGGACAGAGTGCTGCAGAGTCGCTCTGTAGAGGACGAAGACAACGTAGAAGCCGGTGATCAAAACAGAGAGTGCTCGGCCTTCGATGAGGACGCCAAGAGTGACGTAAGCGTCGCCAACAGCGGTGACCTGGACAGCATCAGCTGGTGCGGGAGCCACAGGCCCAGCATCAACGAAATGCACCGAGCCGGAGATCACCACAAGGAGCTGGAGCGTGGGAGGAGGGACCGCAGGGAGAGCAAGATGGATGGGGAGGAAGAGGAGGATGGGCAGTTGGGAGAGGATTTGCAGAGAAAGGAGGCCATGAAGGTGTTGTGTAATGTGGTGTATAACAGTACCTGGGCACAGGAGCGGTTCAGCGCTCTCAGGTGGGACAACTAACAGAAACATGGACATACAACAAAGTATAACAATCACATGTAGACATGAATTAGTCTGTAGGATATGTAGGATCTAAGATAAGCCAAATGACAGATTGTGTAAACGAATCAGAAAAAGTTAGAGAAGCAGTCACATTCCACCTATTCATTTTTGGTGTTTATCATTTGAATCTGAGAGCTGTTTAAATTTAACAACCAGCTTTGATTTAAAGCAACAGCCACCTGTCTGTTAACAGACTGTTGCTGAAGGCAAAGACAGACAGTTCCACACAGATAACCAAATGTTTTCCTTCATCAGGCTCATGTGCGGCCTCACAGAGCGTCTGTCTTCCAGTACGAGCTCCTCATCTCCCTCCAGTGGTCAGTTTTATGAACTACGCCTCATGTTTCTCATGACGGCACTTCGACCAGAGCTCAGGACTCAGCTTCAACAGGTTACATCACGCTCACTTACCCTAAACATACTATGTTGAATATGTAGTTAATTCATGACAATGATAGGTCATATATGATGATCTTGATCTTGAAAATAATTATTGACCAAGATTCTTGCTGCACACTTGATTTTGTGGTTTCATTCCTGCTCTTACAATTGTTCTGTTGCTCTAACAGGAGGGCGGTGTGTCCATCCTCACTGCAGCCCTGGAGAGCAGCCTGGAGGTTCAGTGGAAGGACCAGTGTGAGAGTGTGTCGGACCCAGCAGCTGCAGCAGCAGCAGCACCCATCTCCCTGGAAGCCTCTCAGCATATCATAGAGATCCTAAAAATTCTCTTCAACATCACCTACAGCACACACAGGCAGGAGCCAAATGAGGTCAGTCAGAAAAAAACTGATAGCATTCAGGTGGGATGTTTGAGGAGATACAAAAAGAAAAATACAGATTTCTCTTTATTTCCAAAATGTGATCATATGAGCCAAGTTTAGTCTGCAGTGGAAAAAAATGAGCTGAGCTGTACCTCTTCTCCTTCAGGAAGATGCAGCTCTTTACCGACACCTGGTGGCGATCCTGCGTCTCTGCCTGATGAGGAAGTGCGCGCTTTCAAATGACACAGACGAACTGCAGGGGTGAGCATGAACCTCACACTCACCATCATACGTTCTGATGAGCTGAATGGGGAGTACAGGTGTGAACAAGCATGATAGACATACTCCATTGATTATTATAAATGACACAAAATTTAACAATATTCCTTTAAAAGTACATATAATTAAGATTTAATCCAATCAAATTAAAAGCAGTTAGAGTCAGTATTAATCCACATCTAAAATATGTTGGAATTATTATGTGTTGGTTACTTACTCTCCCTTTTATGTAATGAACTTTTAATTGCTGTCACATTGTTATTATAGCACATATTGTATGTTTGTGGCGGATGAGTTTACAATAATCCATTCCATGCCAAACCGAATCCCATTCTTCTCCTCTGTGCTTTTTTTTTTTTTTTAAACACTCCTCTCTGTTCTGTCATCATGTCTCAGTCACACAGTCAACCTGCTGTCAGCGCTGCCTCTGCAGTGTCTCGATGTGCTGCTGGTGGCTCCTCTGCAGGGAGACTCCCAGAAGAACCAGGGCGTCAACATGGACTGTGTCCACATCCTCCTGCTGTTCATGGAGAGGCGCCTTGAGTCGGTGAGGGGAGAATGTACTAATGTGCAGAGAAAAGCTCAATGACAAATATTCCATTAAAAAATAAAACAGATCATTTCTTTTAGCTGAAATAACCCGAGGGAGTCTTTTTTTTCAGGGTGACAAGATCAAGGAGAAACTGACTCCAGTCCTTAACCTGCTGACAGAGAGCTGCAGGGCCCACAGAGAAACCCGCCATTACGTCAGGAAACATGTAATAAATAGTAGGCTACAGCTCTGACAAAGCTCATGTTAAATCTTACCAATTGGTTTTTATCCTCTATTTAAATCACTGAATTGATAATTGTTGCATCATTGTTTAGATCCTGCCACCTCTGAGAGACGTGTCACACCGGCCGGAGGAGGGCTCCACAGTGAAGAATCGTCTGATCCGTCTCATGACTCATCTGGACACAGACCTCAAACACTGTGCGGCTGATCTCATCTTTGTCCTCTGCAAGGAAAATGGTAAGACTGGACATGATCACTTCATGGAATTGACAGGGATGAATTAAATTCAGTCATAGAAATACAATTCTATAAAGCTAAATGATCATCTTGCATTGTTGTTTACAAGCTTTGTCTCCGACCACCTCCCCCCTCAATTCTTCCTCCAGTGAGACGTTTTGTCAAGTATACAGGATACGGTAATGCAGCAGGCCTGCTGGCCACCAGGGGTTTGCTGGGCGGCCAGACATCCAGGACCCTAAGCTCTGACACCCAGTACTCGAGCGACTCGGACTCGGACACAGAGGAGTACCGGCAGGTCAAAGATCGCGTCAACCCGGTGACGGGGCGAGTGGAGGCAGAGCAGCCGGACCCCATGGAGGGCATGACGGAGGAGGAGAAAGAGGAGGAGGCCAAGAGGCTGATTATGCTCTTCAACAAGCTGTCCAGGTTAGTGATCACACTTCTGGTATCAGGTGACGTGATCAGAAATCTTTTTTATTTGTAGGTGGTAGAGCAAATAAAAAAAAACACTGTCCTCACTAATTGTCCAGTGTAGGAGATAATCAGATATATTAACAGTAAGAGCATCGTAAATATTGCTGAATAAATTGTTCATGTGTTCTTTTTTGTCCCCTGCAGAGAAAAGATCATTCAGCCAATGGGAGTGAATTCAGAGGGGAGGCTCGTCCCAATGTCGGGGCTCAGGGAGAACTCCCTCACTGAAGGCGGGGAGTCCGGGTCAGAGAATGACGGAGAGGAAGGAGAGAAGAACTGAGACATGGAAAAAAAATCATCTAATAGACCTTCTTTGTTAATGTGCAAGCTTGCCCATGCATACGAATATTCACATTTGTTTAAACAGGACATCAAAGTGACGCTGAACTCGCTCAGATACAGCCAGCCGACTTGAAATATAAAGAACTCAAGAAAGGTTATAAAAAAAGTGACTTTTTATTGATTTGGATTCACACTAGAAACAAACATCAGCAGAGCAATCACACCATGAAAATAAGAGTAGGTCAAAAAAAATGTTTTAAACTTAATACCATCCAATATTTTAATCATGTTTAAATTGTATTGTTTGTACTCACAATACATGTATGTTGACGTCTCCTCTCTGCTGTTTCAGAGCTCAATTTGTACAGATTACGTCAATGGTTCAATGTAAACTAACACCGTAAACAACCTGAAATAAACATCTGCAAGGCAAATGAGAGTTTTGTTTTAAAAATGCCTCACATTGTGCTCGGCTGATTTGTTTTCATATTGCTGTAAAAGCTCAGGTCAGATCTGATCGGATGCTCTGATTTTTGTTTAACACTTAATTTCATGTGTTTTTTTTCTTCTTCTAATTGTGAAGGCTTTAGTTATAATGACAGAAAATAAATCTCCATTTAAGATGTGGGCATTGTTTTGAGAAGCATAATGTTTTCTTTTTGATCCGGTAAATATAAATATAAACAAAAAGAGGCCCCTTAAATTTGTACACACTAGTGTGATGACTGTACACAGATGATGGACAGGAGGACTGACAGCCTTTGAGTGACATTTCGCTGCAGTTTGAAGGGAAAAAATAACTGCTGTGCTCTCTCTACAAAAAAAAACAAAAAACAAGAGTGCTCATTTTGGAACACACTTTTTGCAAGTGGTCCAGAAAGACTGAGTGAAGAGAGGTACAGTTTATCTCTTGAGTTGAGTGACAGAGCTCTTCTATTCAGCGGCTTGTCATTGCAGCCGTAAGCAGCATGTTTTCTTATCACCAATAATGTCTCTGAGGACAGACTCATCCTCTTAACCCACTCAGATTGGTCCCTGTTTTTATTTATTTTATTTTCATACCCTATGTATAGGCAGATGGATTAGGTTTATAATTAGAATACAAAATGTGTAAACAGTGACTTATTTCTGTGCAGCAGTGTGTCAGTACAGCTCCATCATCTCTTCTAGTGACACCTGCAGATCCACAGACTTCAAGGAGGAGGCGCCTCCTTCAACAGCCATGTTCTTTAATAACTCGATGGAGGTCAGGACCACCTTAGAGTAAAAAAGGCAGAAAGAAGTGAAATGAAAGGACAAAAGTAGGACAGCAAATCGGAGATTAACAGCAACCATACAATTCAAAACAGCAGGAGCTATGAAACATATAAGACTGCTTCTGCAACTTTTCATGTAAGCATGAATCACTGTTCTAAAATCTTGAACACTACAAGGATCAGCTTCCACTGCAGGTAGTTGGGCTTTCTTCCCTCTGTGAAATTTGTCAATACTGAGCCCCTTGAAATGTGCAGCTGACAAAACCTACCTTGAGTGAGCAATTTTGGGTGTTTGATAATTCATGACATTTGGTCGAGGTATGTGCAGCAGAAGGAAAAAACTGCCAAAGTGAAATACTGCTTATCGGTCTTCGGGAGCACAGCACTGTCAGAGCACTTAAATAATTAAAGGGTTTCTCACCTCTACTGTGATGAGTTTCTTCCCCCAAGGTCTGTCGTCTGGGTCAGGCCACTTCTCCCCAAGGCAGAAGAAGAGAGAGCAGGTAGGGGACTCTCTTCCATCAATGAAGTCCAATATTCCTGCAGGGAAAGGACATCAATCACCACACTGAGCAGACAAGCCAACAGCACGCATTTGCTAAGGTAAGCAAAAACACTCTACATAATTTGTCCTTTATCCCACCTCGCAAAAAGTCTTTGAACTGAAACAGCGGTTCTGGATGCATTTTGGAAATCTCCTGGCTCTGTCTGCTTTTGTTGTATTTGGAGAGGCTCCAAAAAGCTTTGATTTCACCCCGTCGCTGGCTGTAGACCACCTGACCTGACACCCCCACGTCCAAACCATCCCCCAGTTTGTCCAGGATGCGATTGGTCAGTTTGGCTTGAGTTTGATCCAACATGGCCCCAGGACTTGGCAGAGAGACCAGAGAAAGGCCTGACTCTGGATCAAAAACTGTCCCCATGAGTTCAGGCCTGATGTGTTGACATTGCATACAAGAGATTTTAAGGGTAATGATTTCACTTCAGGGGGAAAAAAATACAAAAGTCTTACATTTGTGCAGTTAGTAAACTATGTCCCTGCACTAGTCAGGAGATGGTTAGCTTAGCTTAGCAAAAAGCTAAGCTATATAGAAAGACTTAAAAAAGCAAAAGACACGTTAGTGAGCCTTGAGGTAGCTGTTTGTGGTTTTAGCTTTATCATGTTTATTTCCCACGTTTCCAGTCTTAATGCTAAACTAAGCTGATCAGATTCTGACTCACTACAAAATAAGCATACTGATACAAAAAGCGTTCTTTGTAATAAACAATCAAATGTTTCACCTCCCTGTCATATTTGTATTATATATATGTATGTAGTTAGACCAGAATGTGGCTAGCTTAGCTGAGCACAAAGCTTAGCTACACAAACACAAGTGAAAGTAAATGGATTTATTTCCAGCAATATCTTATTTATATATTATAAATACATATATTTATCATAATGTATTTATTTCAAGCCAACTTAAGAATAATGAACATTTGTCAGACACGTTCTCCTGTATTAGAGCTCTGTTTGGATGTTACCTGTAGACTAGGCGAAATCCAGCTTCATTCTCAACAATCTGCTCAGACACCTTTACCCCTCTGTAGTAGACTAATATCTTGAAATGAGTCTCTAGAGGTTAAAAAAAGGAAAGGCATGTTAAAAAAAGTTCTTTAAACAGTATTCCTTTTTAAGAACAAGCTATTATTTATACTATGAAGGATTGATGGCCCTTTCATTACATTCAATAAAAATAATTAAATACAATTGTTGAGTTTCTGTGATATTTTTATACATTTTTTGTCAGTTTCATCCATCAACCTACTAATACTGTTTCCATCACTGGTCTGGGTCACAGTCTGCAGGAACTGCTCCACAAGCTCCCTGTCACTGGCACCGCCCACAGCTCCCTCCATTGGATATACTGGTTGCTCAGGCAACCCAGTTTCCTTGGCTGCACCCTCAAACGTTACTGGGTACTGCTGTTGCCCAGGAAACGCCTGTGCACCAATCAGAGCCTGGCTCTGAAGCTGCTGTTGCTCGGGAGGAGACTTGAAGCCTGTGATGCCCTCTGTGGAAAAGTTGGGAGAAGTGTTAGTGGGAAAGTAGCTTCTTGTTTTGTGCTCATACTGCAGCAAAGAGGAGAAATGATGAAGCGGGGCTGGTGAGCATACCTGTTTCAGGGCCAATGTTTAGTCCCTGTAGACACTCTTGGAGAATATCGTGGTGCACAGTGGATTCTGCTGGTAAATTTTAGATTTACATGAAGTGATTCTAAATTCCTGGATATCAAATTTACGATGTGACAAATTGAAAAAGAGGCATGCAATTTTACCAGAAAGTCCTGTTTCTGCTTGATGGAAGAGAAAGTCATCAAGACACGGGACAACCTGGCTCTAAAATATAAAAGATACATACTTCAATAAGTTTATACAGAAGATTAAACTCATTTACATGCATGTTTCTGGGAAGTGGCTTACTTCCTGTATAGGAACGCGACAATTCTCAAACAAATCAGGGTCATCTTGATCCTGGGATCCAGCAGAGGAGGTAGCTGTGAGAGAGAAAACAAAGAGTCACTATCTGCTGCTTCCCATCTTTTGGTCATTTATTTTGTCTTAGGAAACACATCTTTACTCTGATAAACCCCTTTACAAATGGTATAAACAATCAAGTTCTCCATTAGCATTTTAGCTTGACAAACAGTTAGCAAACCATTGAGTTAAAGAATAGAGTAATGTGATCTTGAGCTGAGGAAGTGATCAGATATGTACAATATGTCGCATTCCCATTGTAAAACCAAACCCATATGAACAAAGCCTGCAGTAGACTCAAGGTGCCTTTACTGTTTTACTGTATTATTTCTTTAATTTACATCCCCTTAACAGCATAATAACATGAATAACAGAAAATAGCTCCCAATGCCTGAAACTATAATCAACACAAACAAGCTAAATCAATTTGCACAGGTGAAAGTGCAAGACAAATGTAGCATGTTTGGATTTGTGAGGAAGCAATCTGAATTTTGTTGGTGCCATTTTTCATGCCAGGTGCCAGAGGACAGCACACACGATGACAGGAAAACATACTTTTATTAACTTTCCTGTCTTTTACTAGAGAAAAAGGACCAGATGTGGATTGCGTATGGCACACCTTGTCGATCGTTACCTCCGGATGCAGACTCCTCCGGCCAGCGAAAAACTTTGTGTGGGTGCGCTGCGTCGTTTTTGTTGTCAGACACCAGTTTGAAGCCTTTGGCTCGGAGGGCGCTGCGGAAGTTCCTCTTCCACACTGAGGCCTCTCCCTGTGCCTGGCCGTTCCCACTCACCTCTGCCCAGGCCTGCAGAGAGGAAACAGGTCAAAGAAAAACAGAACAGACAAATGGATTCTTTAAAGTATCTTGAATATGCAAAACACACAGCATACAAGAGATACATTTTGTCAAGTAGATATATTCGGTATGTTTCCTTACTTCTATACAGCCACATACATTTATTTGTATTGTTTTGTAGATAAGGCATGTGCTCCATAATGACCTTAAAAATGAGAGTGTCAGTGTTGGATGAGTCCTGTCTTAACGCATGTTTCCAGGGGATAGAGAACTCTGTGCGATTCGAGTTCGTCCATTGGACACCAGGATACTGTTCGCTGTTAATCTTTCCCCGCAGCCACGGGATGAGCAGAGGTTTAGAGTGAGCCATTCCTGCGGGTGCAAAAATAAAACCAAAACGTCCAACCTAATCAGAGTCATTGCACTGACCACATTGAAAACAAACCGTTGGTTTCTTTAAATCATTAACCCTAAGCTTATTAATATCTGAATAATGTAAAATTCATTTCCATTCCCAAATGAAACTATCAGTATGTTAGCCTAGCTCTTTGTGCGCAGAGTACGTAACTTGTAATAAATGTACAAGTTCAAAAATCACACAAACACACAAAACCAGACACAAAAAAAGAAAAGTTAAAGAAGGTTAAGGAGTAGGTCAACACCATGATAGAGACAAATTATTCAAATAAGTAACTGAGCCAGTGTCCTTTGTATTAGTGTGAGTATATATCAGAATTTCCAGGTCTCTAATAAGAAGCACTGTTGACTTATTTTACAACTAGACCTGTTATATAGCATTATAAACACCTCAAGATTTTAATGCTTCAATGACAGTTTAATGAAGATGTCTAAATAGAGAGATCGTAACACATCCATAAATCTTATATGACAGCTTACTCTTTCTTTGCTATGGTTCAATTTCTAAATTGCAAGAAAGAGGAAGCAGGCAAATAGGATGCACCATCTGCAGCGCTAAATATCAAAATGACCCTTTTAAGAACTCTAGCTGACTCGTTGTCTGTGCAAAATGTTATTAATTATAAGTTTAAGGTTGCAAAAAAACAAAACAGAATTGGTCTGAAATATAAGGTAAGCATATGGGCCAGTGGTGTGGTCCAGGGACACGTCTTAAATCTCCTCTGATTCACAACATTGATTTATTGGCAATGTTCAGGAAGGTGAAGGTCACTGTCGCACTGTCTCTAATGAGCTAGTAATAAACAGGAGTAGTCGCTGTCATGTCACAGAGGAACAACAACAATTGGGGGAGAAAACGAGTAGCTTACGTCACTTTTTTAGGCACAACAACACTGTTGACGGGTTCAAAGTTGCAAAGTAGCTAGCTTGGCTACAGCGACGACAACTCATACTGTGTCTACAACAAAAATATTACAAGAAATAATCATCTCTTACTTGTTTGGCGAGTTCACACCCGGTGCAGCAGCTTGTGTTGGGTTCACTTACAGTCCACGGTTAAACATATGACGCGGTACTGTAGTCAAATGTACATTATAGTAACAGTAGCTCTGTGACAAGCTGTCTCTCTCTCCCAGCTGCAAATTCTTTAAATACCGACACAGTCCCGCTGCTGTTAGACCGTGTGAGGTTTTCTTGGGAAACTCCGAGTCTCAGTTTCGTTTTCCAGATGTGACGTCAGCGCTCATTTAACACCGGCAGGGCCCGCTAGGTGGGGTCTCACACACACACACACACACACGCACACGCACGCACGCACCTAAATGTGTGCGTGAGATCCCTCAATTAAACTTGTACAAAAACACCCAAATTAACAAAACAAAAATGTTTAAGATAATAAAGGCTAGGTTACAACTTTTAAAAAATCTAAATCTAAAAAGCACATTAAATTACAATCACAAATGAATACAGAACATTGTGTATTCAAATGGGATAATTACAAATAAATCTTTGAAGTTTTAATTTTTGAAATTGCTTTTCGTTGCATACTTGATCATAGACGTCACAAAGTATACTCAACATCTACTGTCTCACTCTTCAGACGATCAACACAAGTCCACAAAGACATGGCAGGGAAATGAAAGACCATTTGTTCTTTGCAGATTTTATTTGTTTCTCAAATACAGGAGTTAATGTACAGAAGGACAAAGAATTTCATCAAGAACTGTACAATATTTACACGCCTTTTTTTTTCCTTTTTTATGGAAAATTAGATTGTTTTCAAAATAAGTCATAGTATGCACAAACATCAAAATGATAACAATGAAATGACTATTTCCTCTTTAAATATTACTTATTTATACTCCTTCTTCCCACTTGGGAAATGGATAGTTTACTTCTTTTTTCTTTGCACCTGCATGACTGATGGTTGAACTGAAGCACAACAATGTAAAGTTTCAAATAGATCTGCCAGTCCTCCTCTTCTGCTTATTTTTTTTTTTTTTAATTACTTTACACCCACTGTACTACACCCAATATTTCTGTCTCAGCATGTGTCCTGTTTGTATAGAGAGGGAAGACAGCTTGGATACGTGGGTAACGACTGTATACTGAACCTGTAAAAATTAAAAAGGTTTTTAAAATGTTCGGGCAGCAAACCCAGCGCTTGTGAGAGTTTAAGTTAAAAACCTCCTCATATAAATAATAAAAATGTGTTTATATATTATCACACAGCGGACTGGAGCTGCCCTTCACATAGCACAGGATGAGAGAGAAAGAGAGAGAGAGAGAGAGAGAGCGGTGTGTTATCACATTTCATGTTTCTGTCCTGGACAAGTCTATGTTCACGCTGCTCACGGCACACTCTGCACGCAGTTTAAAAAGCATTCTCACCCTCGTCCACTCTTTTCAAAAGCCGACAGCTGATGTTAGTCTTCAAAAAAATAATTTATGTAAAAACTAAGTGGTAACAGTTTTTCTTTGAACCATCGTCTTTATGACACGCGGTTTACACAATGTCAGTGGCTCCTCCGTTGACTTGGTGTTTCGCGGCTCGTCCTCTTTGTCCTTCGCTCCCTTTTCAACAATGGTCAATTCCCTCCTGATCTGCCAGGGACCAGTAGGGTGGGGTCCTCCCTTCCTCAGAAAATGAGACAGTTCTTTAGTCTTTGATCGACAGCAAGAAAAATAACAGAGGCCAGTGTCCGAGGTCACATGAACAGACCCTCTTGTGTTCACCAAGGGCCTTTAAAATCCATCTTCAGATCTTAGAGATCTGGGGGGGGAGTGGGCTGTACAGTAGGATAAATCTTTTTCCATGTTTCCATTTTCTTTTCATTTCATTCCCCTTGCCTTTTTTTCTTAGTCTCTTTTCTGCGTTTAGCTCAGGCTTTGGTGCTGAGCGTGAGCAGCTCGATGAAGGAACTGAAGAGTGTATCCAGCCAGCTCTGGTTGGCCATACACTGCTGCACCACTTCCTCCTGGCCCGGATCCTCGGCCGCCTGCTCGATGGTGTTGGTCTGGAAACACAAGACGATTGTGTTGAAGAAGACTCAAAACAGGGGTCCGAGCCAAAAGACAGCATGTACACGCTGGATCTATCTGCTGAGATGTCTGCTTACTAAACCAAAGCTCCGAAAGCTCCATGCTCGAAATGATAAAAAAAATAAATCATTCAATTTGACAAAAACTTGAGATGTGAACCCTTACCTCTTTTTTGCACTGTAAGAAGGTGTGGTACTTATAGTGATGCAAGGAGTGGTACAGACTGTAGATGCGATACGAGTCAGCTGACAGCTTAAGGTCCTAAAAGACAAAAAATAAATAAAATCAACTCTCACATCAGCAGGTTATTTCAGGATGATTGCGCCCCTGTTACGTCTAGAACCCACAGAGGCTGTATGGTGGGGCGAAGTCGTTACGCCCCTGATCCGCCTATCGAAGGAGTAAAAGAGGTGTAACGTTGACGGTGTTGGTGCATGTCTCAGTGTGTTCCCGAAGTTCCCGTAGTGTGTTGACACGGCTGCTGTAAATCCCACACTGGCACCCGAGTGTTAAAGTGTTGGGGATTCAATTTTATATACAAAGGCATCATGACAGAAGAACCTTCATGCTGCATAGTGATCTTAAAATGGCAAAAAAATAAAATAATGTTTTTTACTTTTTGTAGTTTTATTTTTCCTTTTAGATCTTTTGATGGAGCCATTCATGGTCACTCGATTTCAAACTCATGAAATGTGTCTATATTTAACTATGCTGCAAGCCAAGTGTTTTTTTGATTATCATTTTAGAATAAAACAAAAATAAAATGAGTAAAGAAATAAGATGGAGCACATTTGACCAACTTCGATTTCTTGGAAAGCATAAAAACCAAAGTCAACAAGTCCCCTTTCAGCTCCCTGAAGGACAGACTGAACACGCAGCAGGTTGCTAGGAGGGGAAGCTCGCACAATATTCTCTTCTGTGCCTCCATCTTCACCGTAAAAACACGGTGGACTCAGGTCTCAGTAGACTGAACATTTCAGGATGGTTACTAACTTCCGGGTTTTGTGCAGTATGGTTTGGAGGCATCCTTTCAGGAAATATAAACGTATTTTTAACACCCACAATGCTGTGTGAAATTTACTTTGAGGATGGGCGTGCCTTCTAAAAGGTTTGTGTTAATTGATGAAATGCAAAGTGAAGTTTTGTATTACTTACTGAGCAATTGTGCATATCACATCGGAGTCGGAGTGTAAACCACATGAGGCGGACATTTCCACACTGAATGAATGAGACCATGTAGGGACAAATATCTGTCTTCTGAACAGTAGGTCCTAACAAACTACAGCACGGGCTGTAGAGACTGTTCACAGTCAGACTGAGTAGGCACTTTGGAAGCACCCATGGTCTCAGCCCGACCCAGAAACCAGTAATCATGTGGTATTAAACGCAAACTCCAACTCAAACAATGACGGGGAAAAGAATCTATTTGTCATCAGGAGGTGGCGTTTCACTGAAAACACATGAGTCCTTGGTAAACCATACCTGGGGTTTAGGCAGGGTCTTTTTAACTCTGTTGAGGGTCTTGCGGTTGTAAGCGTCCCCGCTTAACCGTACCCTCACCGCTCCTGAGTCCAGCGGGTCCACAATGATCTGAGGGTACGCATGCAGGACCTCCTGTCAAAGAAGAGGAACAACAGTACAAGCAATGTCAGAACCAAGTGGCTTATCATTACACCCGAGTCATTCAGCATTTTGATTTCATTGTTTTAAATGTAGTTTCTGTTTACCGACGTATCACTGTACTGTAAACCATGCATGATCCTTAGTCTAATATTTTTCTTTTTGGAAGGTCTACATTTCCTGCCTCTCAAATGATGAGCATATTCTAAAAACCAAACCTAACATGAACATGTAAAATCAAGCTGAGGGTTTTTTTTTCCTCAGCCCTGGTGGAGAGAGTGAGAAGCGGGGCAAAGAGGACAGATTACCTGCTGCTGAGCGCTCATCCCGACTCGTCTCAACAGCCTCCTCTTCTGTTCGCTGATGATGCTGTCGATCTTCCTCATCGGCGGGAGGTAAAGCTCATCTGGTGGCCAATCAAGGTAGAGGAGCTTTCATTAGTCATCACTCATGTGCACGCCAATCATTTTAACACCGTGGGCAGTTTCAAAGCAGCTCTTTCTGGCACGCTCATCCACCAGCATTCTTGGTGCTTTCCTTTGACCTGTCACGCCTCGTTGATTTTAGATTTCAAAAGGCGCCGAACGAGTCAGTGAAATATGCACGCTGCAGAATTCCCCTGCTACTGTAAGGCCAGTTTGTCAAGCTGGATGTCCCGATGTGAAACTTGCCAGCTGCTACTTTTGTCTGCGATGCTAATGGCTATTTAAACCTGCCTGAGTATCAACGGAAAAACTTAGAAGCCGTCTAATGCATCGATACAGCTGAGGTCTACGTGCACATGCGTTTTGATAGAACCACTGTCGAGCGTCAACAATGCACCGTGCGTGCAGCTGTTACCGTCTGTGTCCTCCAGAGCTTGGATCATGTCGGGGTCCAGCGCTGTGCTGACCAGCATCTCCACGTAGCTCCTGAACATCTCCCTCATGGCACGGTTGTTCACTCCGCCTTTCACTGGCACTGAGTTGACAAAAAGCAGAGTTAACTTCTATCAAACACGTTTGGGTTTTTTTTCTTAGCTTTAAAAATGTTATTAGAAGCCACGGTCCTTTCAGTCCGTGCTTGAATCACATTGTTCCTGATCTGTAATTTATATTAGTCTTCATTTTTATTTCATAATTTATTTTTTTTCCAGAAATTTCCATTTCTCTAAATTTAAAAAAATTAATTGAGATCTAATTTCTTTAAATATCTAATCATGATATTTCCTGGCTGCACTCCGTCTTCAATTTTCAGAAACTCTATTTTAAATGCTCTCAGTGACTTTTAATGAAGCCAGCATTAGGAATCACAAAGGCCTCTCACTTTCATTCTCACTCGCTGCCTCCTCTGATGAGTCCGAGTCTGACGACGAAGGTATTTCCTTCAGCCACTTCTTCCTCTTCTTGGGCGGTGGCTCCGCCTTCACTTTAGTCGGCTTGGACTTGGGTGGGCGTTCGGCCTTCTCCTTCCTCTCCACCGCTTTCTTCTCCTCCTTTGCTCTCCCCCGCTCGGCTGCTGCTGCGGCACGTTTGTCCACCTTCTCCTGCTGGGGCTGCGCTCTCTTCTCCTTCTCGGCCTCCTTCTCCTTCGTTTTGGGCCCAGCAGCTGGAGCCTCCTTCTTTTCCCTCGGTTCTTTCGTTGCTGCGCTGGTGGCGGTTCTTGTTTTCTCCCTCTGCTCGCGTTGGACCGGTGGAGCCACTCTCTCCTCCTTCTCGACTATCTTTGCCGGCGCCTGGCTGGCAGGAGGGGATGCCATTCTGGGGAGGGACGGGCGCCTGTGACACACGAGGACATTTTCTACGATTATACAAAATGCTTAAACATATAAACGTCAAACATCAGGAGCAGAAACAAATCACGACAAAACACATTGCTGATACAATGACAGGAATTAAAATCAAACTGATTTGCTTAATTTCAGCAAACCAGTGTGGGTCGGAACTGAAATGAGCAACGACACATTTGTTTACCTTTATCTCACTGGGGAACACGTCCTCACAATGATGCCATTTAGATTGTTTAATGTGGCGTTTATTGGTACCTGAGGGCAGGCGTTGCTCTGCGCCATGGTCTACGTGAGCAGACTCGAACGTAGTCCTTCTTGTTTACATTCTCCAGAAACTTGACATAGATCCGCTGGTATCGCCTCTTAGCGTCTCCAAAGTAGCCCAGATACTGAGACACAAACAGAAGAAGAAATTATACAACAGAAGAAAAAACAACATTCATTATCATTTCTGACGTGACGATGACGACCTGCTCCAAAACAATCTATGAACAATATAGATTTTATATTTTTAAGATTTCTTTTTTTTTAACAGATAATTTATTAGAGTGGGAGGAGGGTTTTTATGGGGGGTGGGGGGGGGTGGAGTTGGAGAGTGACAGGAAATGTGTTGATATGAATGTAAGAGTCTGCAGGTGTGGTTAACCTAGAGGGTGAACTCACGTTGCTCGTGGCACAGAACTGTCTCTGTCCATCTTTGATCTCGGGACTGAACTTCTGCAGGAGGGCTTTCTGCACCCTCCAGATGGGTGGAGGCTCGCGTCCCGTCTGCAGGGCCAGCTGTGCACGAACACACAACAGAGAAGAGATGAAAAGATGTCTCTGCAGCGACTTAAAGACCCCTCAACACATTTTCTAAATGTCATTTTTCCTACTCTGCATCAACAACAGCAATCACTTATCAAACCCTTTCTATACCCGACACCCTCATGTGAAGGCTGCTAAAGTTCTTCTGTTTGCCTAAAAGGAAAGCATGCAGTTGTTCTCTGTTTTTGGCAAACATTGTTTTGAGAGTCTTCAGGTGTTCATGAACGACCTAATTCCACCCTTAAAAAACAAAAAATACCTTGAGGGTTCGAATGTCCTCCACCCGCACAACAAACTCGTCCCTCTCTCTGAAGATTCCCTCCCCTCCACTCTCGCTCTCGTCCTCCTCGCTCTCTCCAGCTATGGCGGCATCCTCTTGCTTCTGGGCAAGGTGCAGCGAGGTGATCTTAGGAGGCGGGGGCTCTTCTGGAGAGGCGGGGGACTCCGGAGATGGCGTGGGAGACTCCTTCTGAGCAGAAGACGGTGGAGCAGGGGAAGTGGGAGCGGGAGCGGGAGCAGGAGCAGGAGCAGGAGCAGGAGCAGAGGCAGGAGGAGGGGGAGGAGGAGGAGGAGGAGGAGGAGGAGAAGGGGTGCCAGGGACAGGCTGAGGAAGGGTAGCGGGTTGGGGAGTTGGCGTTGAGGGGGATGCTGGAGCGACGGGGCTCGGAGGCTGGGAGATTTCCTGTTGTTCTTCCGGTGGAGGTGGAGGTGAAGGGAGCGAAAGGGGAGGGAGGGGGGAGTGGGAAGGAGAGGAGGATGAGGAGGGAGAGGGAGGGGCAGAGGGAGGGTCAGGAGTTTCTGGCGCTGGAGGAATCTCTGGAAGGTGAGCTGAAAGGACAGAAAAGCCAAGTTGAAGTTAGTCAATTTCCTGTCAATGACCGGAAGAGTAAAGCTCTCTGAACATAATTTACGGTCAGTCATTTATCAGACTACAAATATCCAGTAAATTCTCTTATTTCCTGGAAAAAATCTGGGGGATGAATTAAATAAAAAAATGTAGCTAACAGCCTCACCCTCAAGATGAGGCGCACCCAATGTTTCCAGAAGTGGCTCCCCCTCCTCCATCATTTCACTCTCTCCATCCCCTCCCATGCTTCTCTCCTCCTCGTTCTCCTCCTCTTTGTTCGCCTCCATGCCTCCTTCTTCGGGCTGGAGAACATCAGGCTCATTGTTCTGAGAGAGGTTGTGAGGCGTGTGCATGGGAGGCTGAGGGCTAAGTGTTGGGGGCAGTATGGGAGAAAGTGGGGAGTGGGCGGTCTCCGGCTCGGCCTGGGGATGCGGAGGAGAATGGAGCTGGGGCTGGATGTTGGAGGGCAGCTGAGGAGTGTCGTACAGAGCCGAGATGGCGGAGGAGATGCTCTTCTGGAGGTCCTGGTTCTTCCCCACCGAGTCCTCTTCATCGGAGGAGAAGGAGGGCAGGGTCTCCAGGTTCCTCTTCAGCTCATCTTCCAGGCGCTTGGGGCTGGGGCAGTTGCCAAGAGCCAGTCCGCCGTTTCCTTCACTGTCGCCGAATGCAGGCGGAGGTGGAGGAGCCGGAGGTGCAGGAGACAGCGGGCGGAGACCCCCTGATTTACAAGGTGAGGTGTCACCATTGTCAGCTTCCATTCCAGGTGAGATGTCCAAGCCTGGAGGTCTCTTCCCAGTCTTGAGGAAATCCAGGAATGAAGCAACAAATCCAGCCTTGGAGTCAGAGTCCTTTTCATCGCCCTTGAAGTAGCAGAACATATTTAGCTTCATGGGATTCCTTTTAATATTCTATGGTTAAAAAAAAAATAGCATGATATAATCTTGGATCTCTTACCCTTTCCTCTAGCCCCTCTTCATCCACACCTTCACTCATCATGTGGCTCTTCGGTTTGTTTTTTTCCTGGAGTCGGGAGCTTTCGGTGCTGCATGGAGGTCCAGGACTTAAACCGAGAGAGGGAGCCGAGCCGACTGAGCCGTCCGATAAAGCCGGGTCTGTGCCAGACAGAGAGTCCGTCCTCAGCAAGGCATCAGAGGAGGACAGAGTACCAATTGGTAACTTGATCTGAATAAAAAAAACAGGAAACAGATGAAAACAATGAATTCACGAATGACAAAGGCAGGGAAACATGAATACATGCTTAGTAGCTTTTATGCTTCATCTCACTATTATGAAAATGGAAGAAAAAAAGAAAGTTGGAAAATCATTAAGATATTCCAATATATATGTTGGCTGGGTCAAAAACACACGTTTATTATTTTATCTGAAAATAAATAAAAATGTATTAACATACATTTTCATAAATGGTCAATTGTAACATTGTTTAGTTGATTAAGTTCATTATAAGTTTTGGATCTAACTGATTGCGGAGGAGTTGACAGTTCACATTCACAGGCTCCTAAAATGACTCAAATCAAAACTGTATCAAGGCAAACTTTATTTACTTTATTATTAAACTTTGTGTTGTGTTGAGTAATTGTCAGAGATTTGATTTAATTTCTATCTCGACAAAAGTTTGGATTCATGCCGTGAGTTGGCCCAGATACAGTGTGTAACCTTTGTTCTGTATTAGTAACCTAATTAATGAATTAATAATTAATTAGGAGAGACTTTGTGTTACTAATTTAAAGAAAGGGGGCAATAGATGAACCACTTGTTTTCCTTCCTGAGGCCCTACATTTACTTTTAACACCTACGAGTGCGAACACACCGGTGTTATCGTAATGACGAGTTTGAACCGTCGCCGCTCTCTCTGCACTGAATGTGACTGACCTTTAGCGGTGGAATAGGCTCGTGTAGCGGCTGTTGGGGCTGGTGATGATGTTGCTGTTGCTGCTGATGCAGATTATGATGGTGCATCTGCTCCTGCTCTTTCCCGCTCATTTCCATGTACATATCTTCTCTCCTTCCTCCTCTTCCTCGGCTTCCACGGCCCCTTCCCCTGCCTCGACCCTCTGCAACGAATCCCCCTCCCGCCGTCGTCCCGCCCATCTCTCCCATCATCCCTCGCGGCGTGTAGGGCTCAGGCATGGGTCGGATGCGGGGCCTGCCTCTTGGCCTGGGTGGACCCTCTCTCTTGGGTCGAGTTGGCTTTCGACCCCTCTTCTTTGGTCCGTCCTGAGGCATGAGGGAGTGTGAACCCATAGAGGAGTATCCAGAGGAGTGGTAAAAGTCAATGTCACCCATTAAAGGACTGAGGGACCCAGTTCCAGCTCCTCCCTTTCTGCAACTCGAAACCAAGTCCGGCAACAGGTCAGGTAGCCTCCTGCTATTCAGTCGGATGTCCGCCGGCTGATCGGCTTTATCTTCGTCGTCTTCAAACTCATATTCTTGAGCGTAACTTTTCTTCGGCAGGGTGTTCGGGTCCCGGCGCTCCTTCAACAGATGGAAGGAGCTGGACTTGAGGAGCTTTTTGGGACGAGATGAGCAGAAAATGGGTGACTGGAGACCTCCAGAACCAGTTCCCGAGCCGGCTCCGCCAGGCCCAGAAGACATTTTGGGCCCAGGGTTGTTCGGACCAGCGGTATTGGGGCCCATTCCCATAGCTGGGGCCTGGGACTGTATCAATCCAAGATGCTCAGTGTTGACAGTGGAAGGGAGCTCATGGGTTTTAAGGGAGTCTAGATCCAGAGTCATGGTGTTGTTACTGGGTTCTTCCAGGCCGTGACAGTAGGGTTCATACCCCTGATCTCCACCGTGGTGGCCCATCATGTCAAAGCTGGCTCCACTACTTCCCCCAGCTCCACCTGCACTCTGTCCTGCTTTTATTGAATCCATTCCCTCCTGCCCTGCGTGGCTGTCGTTCATCTCCTCCTGCCCCGGTCCGGCGCCTCCGGCACAGCTGGACTTGTAGTCTTCGGCGCAAAACATGTCTTCCATTCCTGGAAAGAAAGAACGGTCCTCATCTTGAAGGAGGGAGTCGGGGAAGCAGATGGAAGTGAGGGGTACGAAGCGGTTACTCTGTTGACTCTGGTCTGATTTCTCCACTGGGCTGACCGTGTCAAACTGGTGCTGCTCCGATCGCTGTTGGTCCAGCTGGTTCTGCTGGGAGGAGAGGGGCTGCTGTTGGTCGGGCTGAGGCTGGGAGTGGGATGACTGGGCAGACTGCGTGGGTATGTGGTGAGGGTGGGGCTGGTTGTGGGGGTGGTGAGGGTGGGCTTGTTGGTGTTGAGAGCTGGGGTGCTGTTGTTGTTGCTGCTGATGGTGTTGGGAAAGATGGTGCATGTGAGACGGGGTGGACAGGCCGATATCAGGCTCCGAGAGGAAGGAGTGGAGTTCGGAGGCGGAGTGTTGCTGCGAGTGGTGGTGCGACGGGTGCTGCCTCTGCTGCTCCTGCCGGTGGCGGTCAGCGCTACCGCCACTCCTCCCCCCACTACCTGCTCCGCTACGCCGATCCTCAGAGACGACGTCAGTGCTGGAGGTCTGAGAGAGGGAGCGCTCGAGCATGTCCAAAGAAGACACCACGGAGCTCTGTTTGACCTGGCTCTGCTCGTGCGGATGTTGAGGCGGGCCGTGGTTGTAGTGGGCTGCTGCCACCTCCAAAGCTTGGGACTGGAGTTGAAGCTGGAGTTGTGTGGTTTGGGACTGTGACTGATTCGGATGTTTGCTCGAGCCAAGCGTCCCACCGGCGCTTTCCATCACAGCTTGCTGTTGGTTAATGGAGTGCTGCTGCTGCTGGGGGTGTGAGTCCATTTTATGGTGCTGTGGGTGCTGATGGGAGTCCATCTTTTGATGCTGTTGATGCTGCGGGTGGGAGTCCATTTTTGGGTGCTGCTGATGCGCTTGGTGGGAGTCCATTTTGTGATGCGGTTGGTGTTGCCGATGGGATTCCATCTTGTGGTGGTGTTGTTGTTGTTGTTGTTGTTGTTGTTGTTGATGCTGTTGGTGGGGCTCCAGTTTGTTTCTGGTGGTGTGGGACAACACCGACTGGAGCAGGTGTGGCGGCTGACGCGACTGATCGGTGGGGGAGTCCATAAGGGAGGTGGCGGCTTGAGACTGGGAATGCTGTTGCTGGACTTCCGGGGTTTTCCGGGGATAGGGGATTTCGGCGCGCTCCTGCGGCTTCTTTTGGAGCTCCATTTGGCTGTGGGACGGTATCTGCGAGTGTGAAGACACGTGCTGACCGTGAGAGGAGTGTTGGGCGGCGAGGGCGTGTTGGCTGTATGGGTCCCCCCTCCCGTAATGGACAACTGACCCCAGGTTGTCATGGTGATGGAGATGTGAATGCACTTGTTCGGCACTGCCTCTCCCTCCGCTGCTCCTGCTGCTTCCAACAGACCTCTCGTTCCTCTGCTGCTGCTGCTGCTGTTGGTGATGGTGTTGCTGATGTTGTTGCTGTTGTTTCTTAAGTGACATCTCCAGCTGGTTTTCCAGCCCTGAGATGGACCCTCCGGACCCTGCATTACCTACTCCGGCAGAGGATGTGGCACTGTGTGTACGTATTACACTTTGAGGGTGGTACCTCTCCTCGGAGGTCTTACCCATATCGTAGGTCAGCCCTTTGCCTGAATCAGTGGTCGGGGGTCCTGACTGGGGCTGAGGCTGGGTTTGCTGGGACGCTTGTTGGGGTTGTTGTTGAGGATGGTGGTGAGCAGCCTGGGGACCGGGACTTGCTTGGGCTTGGAGCAGGTGCTGGATTAGGAATTCCTCATCATCATCTACTTCCTCTTGGGATCTCTGAGAGCCCACTCCGAGCATGGAAGCCTCCTTTGTTTTGGAGGAGGTGGAGTGATAGGACTGAGCTTGGGTGTTGGGACCTCTGGTGTCGGGGTAGCCCTGCGGGGAAGCAAGGAAAGTAGGGGAGAGGACTGATGAGATGTATTTATTAGAGCCTGCACCGCCTGGGGATTGTGTAGGACAGGTGGGCACTGGGGAGTGCAACCCTGGACGGATGATGCCCGAGTTGCCAGATGGAGAAGGGCTGGAGTCCGGAATATGATAAGAGCCTCCACCACTACCGCCTCCACCTCTCTCGTTTGTCATGCTATTTCCTGCTCCTCCTCCTGAGCCAGAGTTCCCACTTCCTGTGCCGCTACTGCTTCCTCCTGCTGATGCTCCACTTCCTGATGAACCACTTGACCTTAAAAGGGCAGGGGAGTGACCGGGAGCGCCGTAGCTAAGTGATGGGCTTCCAGCTCCACCGAGAGAGGATGGAAGTGATCCATAAGCGGAGTCAGATCCATAAATATCAGTCGAGTATGACTGGCTGCGTCCTCCTAAACTCCCATAGCCTTTCCCTCCTGTACCAGAGCTTAGGTCTTGGGCTTGTGGTGAGCTGAACCCACCATAGGACTGAGCCAGGTGGGAGGTAGGGGGCTGATTAGGGGAATATGACTGTGTCTGTTGTTGGGGTGGGGTCTGACCAGTCAGAGCAGAGGTGGGGGTCTTCACAGGGGGCACAGGAGAGCCGTAGCCTGAGAGGCAGGGTTTGGGGAGAGACTGAGGAGCTGAGGAGGAAGTCGCAGGGGGCTGCTGAGGAGCCGGGGGAGGAGGAGCAGGCTGAGGGGGAGGCTGCTGCCTTGACGGGGCTGCGCTGGAGCTGGAGGTTGGAATTGAGTTGGAGGGATGAGCCCCAGAGGTGGCAGATGAAGAGGAAGAGGAGGAAGAGGTAGAGGAGGCAGAAGGCGGGGTGTGGGGAGTTCTTGAGGAGGACGCTGAGCTGGCAGAAGAATAGCCACTGCTGGAGCTGCTTTTGGAACCTTTCCCGGCTGAAGATGAGGAGGAGGAGGAGGAGGAAGAGGAATAGGGAGGCTGGATGATTGGCCGATATTGTTCAGTGCGAGATGGGGGCTTGTGGTCGGATGAGGGGCTCTGGTCACCCAGTGGGCTGCAAGAAAGGCCAGCGTGTCTGTGATGGGAAGCAATCTGCTGGTACCCTGCTCCTCCACAGCTGAGGTAGTGCTGAAGGGAGTGGGCAGCAGAGGATGAGAGCTGAGACTGAGCCGGCGTAGGCCGCTGGTAGTGCTTGATAACGCTGTCCTGGCGAGGTACTGCCCGTTCCTGAGCCGAATTGGACTGGGACTGGGACTGTGGCTGGGGCTGAGCAGAAGAAAAGACGGACGCATTGTACAGCTGGGACGACTGGTCCTGGAGTTGTGACGACAGCAGGTTGAACTGGTGCGACTGCAAGTGCCTGGCGGAAGAGGCCTGGGCTGATGTGCTCGTGGGATCCTGGCTGCCCCTGTAAGCAGCTGCAGCAGCACCCTGTGAGGACAGGAGTCTATCAAAACCCAGGCTGGACTGGGAAGGGGCCTTGATGTGTAGTAGAGGGTCATGTGGGGAGAGAAGGCCGTTGGATGTGGGGCTAAATGTGGGGGTATCCTGGAGGGTGAGGGAAGTGGCAGGGAAAGAGCGGCTGGAGAAGGATGCTGGATGCTGATAGGCTGAGAGAGCTGAGGAGGAGGGGAAGGAGCCAGAGCCAGGAAGGGCTCCAGATATGAATAGTTCAGGAGGAGCAGGCGTGTGCATTGCTGTATGGAAAAGAAAAACAAATAGCAAAATTACTCAAAATCCAACAGGTTTGAAATTATGTTAATCAGCAAAACAAGATAAATAAAAATACATTAAATTGAAAGATTGAAAAATGAAGATTTTGTGAAGATCTATATACAAATGCTCTGATAGCAACCCTTGAAATTATAATTCAGCCAAACATTCAGGCTCTTTAAATGTCATATTGACTATGGGGCCTGTTTGAATGTCAACACATGAGGGAAGATCTAACATAGCCCCACCTGTCTGCCAGGATGGTGTGCGGAACTGGGAGAGCAGGGAGGAAGCAGAGGGGGGAGGCTGGGGACCCCGGGATTCCAGGGCTGAGATCAGATTCATGACGGAGGCGTCTGGGGCTGAGGGGCTGGCATGGTGCAGACCTGTGTCGAAGAGCCCCGACAAACCTGTGAGAAAAAAATGACAGAATCATGACTATTGATTAATTGACAAAAAATGTAAATACTTACAGTAAGATGCAGATTTATAAAACAATTTTATTTCATAACACAGGAAATGAAAATGAAGAACATTTTTAAATGTAATCTTATTTGTATGATCAACCATGACATCAGTAACTCTTAATGTAAGTGGAAACGAACTCTATGTTTTACTGCAAACAACCTCAAATTAAAGCGCAACTGGGCGCGCTGGTGGCGCAGCGGTAGCGTGCGCGGCCCATGTACTGAGGCTCAGTCCTCGCGCGGGCGGCCTGGGTTCGCGTCCGGCCTGTGGCTCATTTCCCGCATGTCTCTCCCCACTCTCTCTCCCTGCTTTCCGCCTCTACCCACTTTCCTATCTATAATAAAGGCATAAAGGCCAAAAATAAATCTTTAAAAAAAAAATAATTAAAGCGCAAGTATAAAAACCCGCTTTTTCCGAGGTGACCTCTAACATCCTCGGTTTCACCTCAGTTGAGCTATAATGCACACTTTTTCAATGACAATAATCTACCAGGGTCTAAAATGAGAAACACAATAATTCATTGTCAGAGCCCCTTATGGTGGTTACATGGAAGGTATGACATATATCTCACCCAAACTCCGTCCAGCTGCTCCCCAAGCCCCGCCTTGGCCAGAGCTCCCTGGGTGGTGATTGGTGGCATAGCCCTGCAGAGGGTGTGGGGTGGCGTAGGCTTGTCGGTGAAGGAGCTCGGACTCAGGGTGGGATGATCTGGAACTCCCATATACAAGACTGAAGAGAAAGGGGAGTGGGGAATTGTGAAGTGTCATTAATTTCAGAGAACATTAGCATATACTTAATCTGTTCCCAAATGTGACCCTAGAGGAAAGAGTGTCTCGTCTTCAGTTACTTAAACACACACAAAATTAGACTAATTCATTTTCATATCCTTTCCTTATATGTCAATTCCAATCTGCTCATCAGTTTGTGCAACTTTTTAAACAGCAGTCTACGTGAGAAAATAAAATCACCAATGAGTCTGATTAATAAACCAATGAGAAGAAAAACCTTTCATTATAACATTTAGTATCAATGATGGGTTTTCTGTCACTATACCAGAGTGTATTACAGTAGATGCAAATCTGTCAAACCAGAAAAGTGTCATGCAAAATAGTGCAATACTTTATTTGCATGTGTAATTATTCATCTGTAAAGTCAAACTCCCTGCAGAATCATTTCACAAAGTAAATTAGCTCATAATCCATCTCAATGTATTTCCCTGTAGCAGAACTTTGCTGTACCAAAAGACAGATTAAATGCGTGGCTGGCTGGCTAGCTAGCCAGATAACATGGTAGCACCTCTGCTGCTGCTAGTCGGTCCTAGCAACAGCAGAGGTAGAAATGAAGAGACGAGGCCTAAACTCCACGGCCAATCGTTTTTTCACGGGTATAAAGACAACTGGAAATAAATGTGCAAGTTTAAAACAAATGAAAAACGCAGTTTCTTCCATTTATACAAACGACAAACGAGCCATTTGTCTGCTGACTGTGATTATGTTGATGTAGCTAACAGCTGGATAGAGCAGGTCGACGCAAATGCATGCTAAGCTGCATGCAAACACCAGCAGCTAGTCAGGTGTTTTAGCCATAAATAACTGCCTCAAAAAACGTGCTGGCTTTCGACCATGTTCCGCCCGCTATGCCTGGCTCTAAATATGTAGAAAAAAACATGTGTAGCTAAATAAGACTAAACTATGTTTTAGTGTACAGGCCTGAACTGACTTGAATGCAATACAGCGCTAGCTTGCGTGCTAACTTGAAGCTAACAGACAGGGCTTTTCTTTGCACGGTGCAGGCAATTTCATTATATGATAAATCCACCCTGGCATGGCTTTATATTTTCAGACTTATATGCGAAAAACAAGTATGATTAGTGGCTTTTAATTTTTAATTCCCTTTATGCAAATTAGCACCCAAAACAAACCACAAATTATCTAGATCACGACTGTGCAAAATCCACTAGTAATCTGAATTGGGAGAGGATGAATGTCCATTTATGATTTCTCTTTATTTACAAGGAAACTGTTCGACAAAATGTGTAGATGCATCCTCCAGGATAAAGAATATCAGTCCTTCTTGTTGATGTCTATCAGGAGGATGCTGTGAGGAGGTTTGCTGCGTCTACACTCTTTGCAGTTACTATCAATCCAGTGAATTTATCTTCCTGTGTCCAGGCCTGCACACACAGGGAACAATAATTCCTATGGATGCTCCAGACATACCCCTACATCCAACACCGCCATGTCCACCTCAAACCCGCGTCTGTCAATCACACAATTCATATCCCCAAACCTTTCCTTCTCACCACCCCGCCCACCCCCACGACACGCACACACACACACATCTCCATTCCTGTTTATAATATTATTACTATGCATATGTTTGCATGACAATGCATTACACAAAATGGAAAGGCATGGCACTAGAAATGAACCCATTGGCGAAAAATGTGTTTACATGGGCCACGTCGTGCCCTGCAAAGTGCCAGTGATGCATGCACATTGTCTGAATCCAATGCATACCTTGCTTTAGCCGATCTCTCGTAACTCCATCCTGCTCCTGCGCCCAAATCACCAAACCCTGTTCCCGGGTAATTTCTATCCATTTATGTGCTGTGTACAAATGTGTGCGATGTGGACGAAAGCAACGAGCAGATCACGGGCAAAGCCCCCCCAAGATTGTTCCAGTTTCTCGGTTCTCAGGCTTTTTCCCCCGGTTTCATAAGCAAGTCCTCAGGAGTGGAAAACAGCATATTGAAAGAGAAATGGAGGGGAGGAGGAGAAAACTGGATGAAAAAAAGAGGGGGGTCTACGAGGTTATAATCCAACCACCTCCAAAAAAACCCAGTCTTTCTCCTTTTCCTGCGCCTTTCACGTTTATCATTTCCACGATTGCTGATTAAGTCCACTCTCAGTAGTCACGGTCATGCCTGAAGATGCCACGGATTTGACCCGCTGATGGACAAATTTGCTGATAAACATTTGATTTGAATGCGTCCCCTTTTTTTCACCGTCTCTCCTCCCCTTTCTTCAAGCTAGTCTTTGCTACGCTACTAGCAGCAGAAAACGATTGCAATCGACGAGCCACGTTGGTATCAATCATTCCCTCCTTAGACGAGCATAGAAATTCCCAATTTCTGAATCTTTTTTTCTTTTTTTTCCTTTGCATGCAAATCTCTTCCACCCCTCCTCCTCCTCTCCAGAGCAGAGCTGTGGGCTAGCAGCAGATGCTAGCTGTCAGTAACGTCGCATCAAAATAAAACAGGGCTCCCTTTATTCCCCACAAAATACTCCAAATGTCTTCTTCAACTTCTCGGTAAAAAAACGACGGTTAGTTTACCCATATATTTTTTTTAAAATGCAGTAAGAGTGCGGGGGGAAAAATCATAGAAACCGAAGTAGGAAGTGAATAGAAAGCAGGCCGCGTTTAATATTTTTTCTCATTTTCCTCCAGAGACGCCATTTTTGAAGGCGGCTGTCCGTCCTCCCTCTCTCTGTCTCATCGCTGAGACTCTCTCTGTCTTCTCTGACCTCCATTCACCGGCCACACAAGCTTTACCACATTTTCATCTCATTCATACTCTTGTTTTTTTTTATTATAGAAACATTTTACACGAACAAAAAAAACAACGACGCTGTGCTCAGTGGAGCGCTGTGATTGGCTAAGAAGCGTCCAAGTGTAACATTATTCACAGTTATAACCAAATATATATAAATGAATATATAAAGGCCCTCAAGCCTTCTTTAAATGCACATCCAACATGTTTAGTCTGTGGGAGACGCAGTTATTTCCTTCCACAGTCAGACAGACACCAACGTCAATATTGGGTATTTTCTCCCTTAAGATAACCGAATGTCTAAAAAAAACTTGGAGCTATTTTAGGCTCATTATAATATTAGGAGAAGCTGTCAAACAGGCCTCGTATGTACTTGATTTGTCCGCCAGCAGGTGGCACACATGGATTTTATGGTCATTCATTATGCGGTAGGCGGATTCACAGATAGATGCTGTTCTTTTTTCTCATATCTTTAGTGTTTTACACAAACACTGCTTTTTTGGTACTGTATTTACTTAGAGCACTACATCAACCCGTTACTTACATGTATTTGAGCTCATCAACAAAGATAAGGCATTGCAATGTGTTGCAATATGTAAAGTTGAATCTAAACTTAAGTATTTTGCTAAATGTTGATGTGACCTCTATATTTACAAGTCTTCATGGTGCACCCTTTCAATGGCCTCGTAGTCAATAAATTAACGGTGTTGGTGATCTTCTTTCGCCCTCTCGTGGTGAATATCTATACTAATTTAAATAGTCAGTGAGAGTCCACGTAATACTGCATCTGGGAAGTAAAACATTTACAGGCAAAGCACATATTTCACCGGTATGACTTCATTTTACTAACACCTAAATTTAATATCCACCCAAACCATTGATTCACTTAACATAATCTCAAAGTACACATTTGACTGTAGTCTAGTAAATAACTTGTTACATGAATATGAATAAGGCTGGAATACTAAGAATTAAGGCCGAGGATAAGATTACTGTTGTGCATGAGTATGTGTACAAGATATACAGAAACAACAATCAAAATTGTTTTGCTGTATTTTTCTAAACAATCTACAATGTAATCAGAATATACAAAACAGAATACAGTTTTGTTATTTTGGTTTGCTTCATAACATTCTTTAAATAATCATTGTGTGCACAATATTGACATTTTTCACTTTCCTTACATATCAAAGTAATGATCTTTATTTAGAAACAGGATACATTACTATTTTTAAAAACATTTAACTTCACTCCATTGTTGGTGCTAGCTTGGATTAAAAGACAACAGTTTCTTATTTTTTTACAGGCTGATATAAGACATCTAATTTTAAATGTGTTGGGTTTTTTTTAATCTCAATAATTCTTCCCACGTCTGCCTTATTATACAGCTTTAAAGCCCACATATTCTGCATTATTATCAAATGTTCATCTGGCACCATTTGTAAATGTTAACTCAACACATTATTGGGTTGAAAACATCTTCCAACTCTCAGTTTAACCTTTACTAATCCAGCAGTGAAAACAAAGTCAGGCTCCATGGACTCTTTTCAGGAAAATGCTCTCCCCTGTTGTGAGCATTTTAGATGCATTATGAGGCCTTTGTAATGTAGAATGTGTGACTCAAAAGGTCAGAAACTGCATATTCATTAGAAAGGGTTTAAAACAAAGCATAGGAATGAAAGAATGTAGGCATACTAATGGATGAACTTAAAAGGATAAGAATAACAGATGCAAACATTACTCCTACAGAGGAGAGAGAAAAGTCACAAAACTCACGAAAAGCAAGTAAAGTAGGATTTTCAACTCAAACTCTTCTTTTTTTAATCTCTTTCAAGTGATTATTTTCCATTAGATTCCCATCTTTAAGCTCCTCACAGTCCATGTCATGTGTCACCCTTCTCTTTACCTCCCTTACTGTATTTCCCTCCGTCTTTGTAACTAATCCATAACCTACTTGACTTTAACCCATGCAGCAGCTCACCGCAACAAACTCCGCTCTGCTCTGTCAAAATGCCTGACTCTAATGAAGCTGTGCCAGCTGCATGCCTGGTCATCAAGGAGGATGTCGACAAGTGGTAAGTTATGACAGGAATAACAAACCATCATTATTCTAACTTTTTTCAAAGATTTTTTCTTGGACTTTTTGGGAGAGACGGGAAATGTGGGGGATGACGTGCCAAAGTCAGGACCGGGAGTCGAACCTGCAACCAGTGTGACGATGACTGTAACCCACATGTGGGACCTGTTTTACCAACCAAGTTAAACCAAGCACCACACATACAGTAAAGAAAAAAAACCTTTTTTTTAAATCACTCATTACATGTTCTCCAGGCAACGTGAAAACCCCTGCTGAGTTTAATTGCCTGTAAAATTTGTCATTGTATAACTTTTTGCCCTCAAGGAAGCTTCATTTACTTACATTAAACCATCCATAACCACCTCAGGCTGAATGCATTCACCCATTGTGTCCATATTCACTTCTTGCTTATGGGATGACCATGAAGTCTAATTGCAGCTAGAATACTTGTTCACATTATAGTGGCATTTACACTGAGCTTCTTACAGTATCATAAATGTCTTAAGGAGCAGAAATAGACCGGAGGTTTAAAATAGGCGCCCACATGTATGACCTATTGCTGCAAGAGAGTAGCAGAACATTCCTGCCGGCTGGTTTTGTGTTACGTGTATAGACTTTTGGTGCATGTCCACATGCAGCAGTGATTAGTGTTAGTAGAGCTGCTGTGCAGATTACACACTCTTCTTCATCAAATGCAGATAAAAGCAGCTAAGGGGCTTTGAGTTGAAATACTTTATTATCAGGAGAGGAGACACTGTTGTAATCCCTGTGATGCACATGATGCACGAGTATAGAGACATTCTGTCTCTTCTGCACAATTTCAAATAACATCATTTCTTATATGTTTTCTAATTTGCTACATTTCTACCATGGAATTGTGATTATTTTCTGAACAGATCCCTACACAAAACTTAGCCAGAGGTGTAAAGATTGTATGTTTTCTTTTAAAAACTTGTTTTTGTATGTTTCAGTGTCAGAGGACAAGGTGGAGACACCTGTAAAGATCTGATAGATGCCTTCCAAGCTTGTATAAAAACCCTGTCAGAGGGGTCGTAACACACAAGAAATATGTGCTAATGTAAGTTCACCAAAAATGAAAAAAATTGATCCTTTTTTTCCTGCATAAAGCACTCGACCTGTGTCACCCTCAGTGTGTATCATAGCTCAAAAAGAGACTTGCTTTTGGATATTTGTTTGAGAAATGATTTGAATCACATTTATTTCTCACCTTTTCTTGATTCTGCTGACTAATCTCCCCCCATCTTTGTTTATTTTTAATTAATTGCAGCGTTGCAGTATCAAAGACCTTCACTTCCCAGCATTCCCTTTTTCTCTTGTGCTGGACTGAACCATCTGAAAGACAGAAAGGGGGGGGGGACACTGAGATTCTGATACTGTACGCTTCTGTATATGAGACTATTTTTGATGCCTCCATACAGACAGTGATTTTTAATACATTGTAAAGCTTGAATGTAGAAAAATAAATGAGACAGCTTGTTTTTTTTATTAAACAGATCATACTGTTTTCTTTTCTGGTCACAATGTCAGCATGTTATAATAAAATCCCATACTTGCTGTAGGAAAACGCTAAACTGACCATGCAAATCTTCTAGAGGGAAAAGTTACTCTCAATGGATTTAGGAAGATCTGGTTAATCTCTGCCTAATCCTCACATTAGTGCTTGTTCTCAGCAGTCTATAATGTCACTTTCTCACTCCGTGCTCGAGCTCTGAAGACTGGAAAGAACATGAGTGTAAAGTTTCATTAAAAATGAGAGGAAGAAGGTGTTGAGAATAACCTCATCCATGAAGCTGCTGCCAGGTGAAGGAGATGTTCAGGAGCCAGCTCTGTACAAACTAAATTTACAAGAAGGAGAAAAGTTCATGATAGATAGATAGATAGATAGATAGATAGATAGATAGATAGATAGATAGATAGATAGATAGATAGATAGATAGATAGATACTTTATTGATCCCGAGGGAAATTCAGGAAAATTCATTGTATTCATTGTAATTGTGAAAGGCATTGATGATTACAGCATTTTTTTTTTACACGTTTATGATAACAGACAAACATCATTATGTCCCCAAAAACCTCAAAGCTGCAGATAGAGAAGTTTTGTCCTACTTTTTCTCCCCCCTGAATGACTCATTTGTTGCCTTTATTCAGTTGTTACTGAGCTGAGTGTGGGGAAACCAAACAAAGCAAGATTCTTGACAGCGTGTCTGTTTGAAATGTTTTAAACCTTTGCAATCTTTCATCACGCAAAGGTATGTCATCCCGATGAACGCTATGATTGCAAAATGACCACATGTGTCCCCTCAGATCAAACCAGAAAATAGTGGGATGAGTATCACTCCTGTTTCTATTTGTGCACTGTGTTTGGAGGCAAATCCTTTTGGCTGCGTGCATATCAGCCAGCTAGGCGCAGATGAAGATGGGCTTTGGGGAATTATCCGCCCACACACAACATTTCAAATTGAGATTTTAGAGATTTTTTAAGGCACTTTACAGATGAAACATTCAAATGTCCTACTTTAAAAAATAAAATTATCATCTCTGTTTGATTCATTTAAATCCTCAGCCAACACTCTTCTCTTCAGTTTCTTCTCCAGAAGAGGAGGTGTGATGGTCATCAGAAAGTATAGCCTATTTTTAGTGTAAGGTTCTGTGTCTTCATGCTGCTTGTTGAGGATGGTCGTGATATTTTCCCCATCATTTTCTTATGAACAACAGAAAAGTCTGACTTTTCACTTCCTGGGAACACAAATCTGTCATGAGCTTATGTAAAATAGATGTGTGATACTTTTCTGACGCTACCGAAAACATGGCACAACGAATCCCATTGTGTACATATATTATTCAAATGAAACATCAGAAGCAATAATGAAATCTTGAATTTTTGCAAAAAAAAAAAAAAGATATTGGGAATTGTAAAAAAGTATTTAGTAATTATTATAAATTCTTATTATACTATTGCTTAAGCAGCACTATCTGCCTCCAATACTCCGTAATTTGAATTATATGTTCATGTGTGATATTACTCAAATAAGGGATTATAGTTTTTGAATGAAAGTAATGGTCATTTTATAATTCTGCTTATTATATCATAAATACATTATAATACATTCAACCGTTATTGTGATGGGGTTTTTTCATCAAGAAAAGCATTGCATTACAAGCATATTTTTTAAAATAAACTATCCATGAACATGTTGGGACATTCTTCACCTTCAGTTTTGCACCTCTTATCAAATCAAATTTAAAAAACACAGCCTTTGGGAAGTCACCAATAGGCCTGCATTTAAGGGCCATATCCGAGTCAGCAAGCCAGCATCCTCTCTCAGGGCCGCATACCAATCCTGCCTCTGGCGATCTTTACAAATGTCTGCTGTCACAGTGATGTTAACAGTGATGGAGGGGTCCGCAGCAGATCACAGCAGGGGCCCCCCAATGTGTCCGGGACTGAGGTGAATGCAGAGATAAGCTTATTTTGAGGAGGAGGATGATCAGGAGGAGGAGGGGGAGGGCGAGGGAGGAGGGGAGGAGAGGAGGAGAGGATGGGGAGAGAGTGAGACCCGGATGCTGATGCGAGTGAGACGAAGGAAGGAAGAGGAGAGAGAAAATATCGATTTACGGCAAGAAAACCGAAGGGAGTATAATACGGGGGGGCCTTTACCCTGCGTGAACTATAATCATAAGTGAGGAGGGGAATAAGGTAGTCGATAATAGTGCGGGTTATTTTGCGGGCATCTGTTTGTGTGTGTTTTTTTACCTGAGTATCCGCCGGTGAGGGAGGAGGACACGCCAAAGGAGAGAGGAGAAGATGCTGTGATCCGCTACTTGCAGCAGGGATGTAGAGAGGAAACGACGGGGAGAGGCTGGGAGGGGGAGGACTAACGCTAAGGATGTTGTTTTGTTTTCTTTTTGGTAGGATATATTGTCAGAATGCGGAGGGATCAATCTTACCTTTTGGCGATGACCGGAAACTTCAGCAGGTGTGGGTGTTTTTGACAGGCGGCGCGAGCGCGACGGCCGTTGGTCAAGGCGTCTAAGCTAAAGCTAGCCTCGCTGCTGAGTGGGAGAGCGGCGGCGGCGAGGCTAAAATAGCATGTTGTTGCACCTGTAAAACAGGCCTGACACAGAGAAATATATAGATTTTATTGCTAACACCCACTTGAGGTGTTAGACGTTTGGCTGGTACACTCCACCGACAGTTGAATAACATTTCGCAGAAAACGTGAATAAAATTGCTTTTTCAAGGCTCATATATAAAACGTTTCTGTCTTAATAACCGTTATATAGCCTACAGTGAACGAGCTAATGTACAGAAGTGAGGATAATTCACCCTGTCGTGTTTATCTTTAAAGTAGTTGTCAGTATTTAACAACCTATAAAAGGCAAATAAATTACCGTCATCTCAGTTTTTCTGCTTTAAAATACCAATAGCGAGCTGTTTTGTTAATTATCAACGTAATATGTGTCTGTCGTGCTTCAGAAAGTTACACTATTAAGCCATGTTTATTATCTTGCTTTAGAAGAATAATGTCCATTCGTCATCCAGATGTTTTAAATCAACACCAGTTTGATATTCCTTTGCTTGTCCACCCATATCTCCAGAGTAGCACTGAAATCAGAAGTTGTTCCTCCTCTCAGTCCAACAGCATCCTGTAAGCCACAGTGACTTTGGTATAAGCTGTAAAATATCAAAGCAATTGCAATAAAAAAAAACCAGTGCAGTAGTAGTAGTTGTACTGTATTAGCCTGCAGTAAGAACAGTATGAGTAAGGAACTGTCTCTAAGTCAGTCAGCTCAATATGTTGGGCCCTACCGACTGGAAAAAACACTGGGGAAGGGTCAGACGGGTGAGTACATTCAACTCTTCATCCTGAAAAGATTTTTTTTTTTAATGCCAGATTGGAGATTATACCTGTATTTATGTAGAAATACTTTTTGTTCTGCTTTAGATGATGATTTTGTGCATGTCTCATGTCCACGTCTGTTTGTTTCATTTCGTGTTTCAGGACTGGTCAAGCTCGGGGTCCATTGCATTACGGGTCAGAAGGTAGCCATTAAAATAGTCAACAGAGAGAAGCTGTCTGAGTCAGTCTTGATGAAGGTAAGGTACCAGTACGACGCTGTTAATGTTGTGCTCACAGTGACGATAACGATGCTAATTTTGTAAACAGCCAGGTGTCTTTAAAAAAAAGCTTCATATTCTCTATATTTAACTTGTTTATTAGAAAAGTGGCTCGTCTCCCTTTGCTGTTGTATCTTCACCTCCTTCTGCCTCTGTTTCTTCTCTCTTCACCAAGGTTGAGAGGGAGATTGCCATTCTCAAACTGATCGAGCATCCACACGTGTTGAAGCTGCATGATGTTTACGAGAACAACAAATATCTGTGAGTTCTTCCTGCGTTCAAAAGAGCCTCAGAAACATGCACAGTGCAGCCTGCATGCCTTTCATACTGAACCCTGGTTTGAGATGGGTATAAATATTACTCTATGAACTATATTAAACTGCTCTCATCACTCCTAATTTCCGCCTTTCTTTCATCTTCTACAAGTACTCTGAAAAGTTTTTGATCTATCTTGAGAAAAAGAATACTCCCCTCAGTGTTTTAAAGCTGTTGAAGGGCAGCTGTGGGAATAGGCATGCAGAGAGTGAGGACATAAAACATGATACATTGAAACTAACGTCTTAAATTGATGGTGTCTAACAGTTTTAAAAGAGTTTCTGAGGTCAGATTTATTGTGTGTGTGTGTGTGTGGGGAGGGGGGTTGTAATTTGTCCACAAGCTCTCTGGTTGTGAATCACACTGTGGCCCCGTGTGTGGACAGGTACCTGGTGTTGGAGCATGTGTCAGGAGGAGAGTTGTTTGACTACCTGGTGAAGAAGGGCCGACTGACTCCGAAAGAGGCCAGAAAGTTCTTCAGACAGATCATCTCTGCTTTGGATTTCTGCCACAGTCATTCCATATGGTTGGTTTTTGCTGAGAGCAGCGCTTCTTAAATCTGGGTGTGTTGGGGGTCATGTGTAGGGGGAAAGTTTGGGTTCCTCTGCGAGCTTTATTGAATTGTAGGTCTTTGCCATTTAAAAGGAAAACCAGTATTAAAACCTCAACTTAAGTATAAGGTTCCACAATAACTGCTAGATGATCAATCTTTGTTTTTTTTTGTGTGTGTGTGTGCAGTCACAGAGACCTGAAGCCCGAGAACTTGCTCCTGGATGAAAAAAACAACATCCGTATCGCTGACTTTGGCATGGCGTCCCTACAGGTGGGAGACAGCCTGTTAGAGACCAGCTGTGGGTGAGTATCAACTCACACAAACTATGTGAGAACATGAAACGTGTCATGTTGAAGTGTTTTTTAGAAACTTACAGCGTCGATCAAGTCATCACATCCTTCACAATAAAAGAGTCTTGATCGTTGCAGCCGAAGCTCGGAGACATCACGTGAACAGTAAAGCGCGCGCCATTAAAAAAAAACGGAAAGCTAGTTACTGCTCATTTTGTCCTGAATTCTTAAGAAAATGAACGTCCATTTTTGATTTCAGGTCACCACATTATGCTTGTCCTGAAGTCATACGGGTAAGTCTTCTGCTTGTGTCGTCTTTAAATGTTGGTACCCATAAACTGCATCAGCAAATTGTGTTAATAAGTGAAAGTTGTGAAACAGTCTTATTCAGTATGGAGTCTGTCATTTGAGTTTTCTTCCAGGTGGTTGATTCCAGTCGTAGTGAAGAAAAGACGTGTTTGTGTTATTTGGTGTTTTGCAGGGGGAGAAATATGACGGGCGGAGAGCAGATGTGTGGAGCTGTGGCGTCATCCTCTTTGCCCTTCTGGTGGTAGGTCCTTTCATCCCGACGTCTCGGTACACTCGGCTCCCTTTTGTGAAAACTTTTTCATCGCGTTTTCAACTCACCGTACCCTCCCTCCTCTGGTTTTTTTCCCCCCTTCTTTCCTCCATTCTCTCCCTCTTTCACATCCAGGGCGCTCTGCCTTTTGACCATGACAACTTACGCCAGCTCCTGGAGAAGGTGAAGAGCGGCGTGTTCCACATGCCCCACTTCATCCCCCCGGACTGCCAGTCTCTGCTCAAGGGCATGATTGAGGTCAACCCTGAAAAGAGGCTCTCGGTACGAGACTGAGCTTACACTTTATGATGGCAATCAGAATCCCTTCTACTTCTTCTCTCTACTTCTACATCATATTTTCATTTCCTGTACCCACAGCAAAGCCAAAAGCTCGTATCTCTTTAATAGCTAAGTCTATGTTAAAACAGCTGCTTCCTACTAACCCTGTATACAAATCACTTCTATGGTTGTTGTCGGTTCAAACTGACCCAGTGTTAGCCTTCTCTTTGTTGACTGTCACGTCCACTACAGCATGGTTCCTTCAGCTTTTAATAGACGAGTCATTATTGTGCACTTTTTCACCATTTCAGTTATTCACACTTTAAATGTAAAACGTAACGTCTAAAATGTCCAATTGTGAGCTTAGACGCTAAAGTTTTGTTAGCTCTGACAAGCACGTTAGCTGAAATGAGTTCTTCTTCGCTGCTCTTAAAACAGCAGTATCGTATCTTCTCCATAAACACGTCTGTGCACGTAGGCTCTTATTTTGGAGAAGAAAGGCTTTTAGAGGTAGCTGAAAAATGATGGCACGGATCAGAGCAGATGCATTTCTGAGTCTTGTCGTAATATTAGCGTATATTTTGATCATATTTGGTTTGAAAATAATGTGCTTCATTGAGCTGCTGTTTCAGTTGCTGTCACTGCGCTCTTGTTTTTTTTTTTTTGCGCAGCGTTGAAATCGATAACATACTTCTGAACTTACATCGAACGATTCAGCGGGACATCCATGGTCGTACTTTCAGGCGCCGTGTGGGGTCCGAAGTGTCCTGTGTTGTTATATTCAAGCACGATAACAATGATGCATCAAAATCAAATTGTCAAGAAGAGTTTTAACAATAGGATTTTAAAATGTGTATTCTTCTAATATTCAGAAAAATGGTTCAACAACGTTTCTCCATTAGGCGCAGTGACACATGATTATTTTGTTGTCGCAGATTATGATTTGAATGTACAATATTAAAAAGTCATGAAGTGTATTATGCATACGTTAAGGAAAAAAAAAGTATGTGGTGTTTCCACAGCGCGGCTCTGTGGCCATCTGGTTGTTAACAGACTGTAGAAACTAATGGCCCCATCTGCCCCCCCACCCCTCCCCCCCCTTTCCCCAACAGCTGGAGGCCATCCAGAAACACGCCTGGTATCAGTGAGTAAACATTCATTTTTATATACGTGACTGCTGCATCAAACATTCACTCACAGTGCTTTTGCTTGCATTATATTAAACCTCGTTCGCTATTTCTATGTCATTCATTTGTGTTTTGGTGTGTGTGTGTGTGTGTGTGTCTCCCAGGGGTGGTCGTAATGAGCCATGTCCTGAGCAGCCTCCTCCCCGGCGAGTGTGTGTGAGGCGAATCTTGTCCCTGACTGAGCTGGACCCAGATGTGTTGGACAGCATGCACTCGCTGGGATGCTTCCGAGACCGAGTGAAGCTCACACGTGACCTGCAGTGTGAAGAGTAAGTCTTTTTTTTTTTTTTTTTTTTTTTTTCCAACATTTACCGATATCATGATGACGATGTTTCTCAGTGGACGGCTGCACACTGATGGACGGGGAAAAAAGTCGTGCAACAAGACGGTGAAGCAACCACACACCATACCCCTTTGTAAGATGGACAGTTAGATAACATTGTACTGATAACAGTTTTTGTACTCCATTTACTTCCATAAAAACAAGACAACACATGACACGTGATATGAAACAATAGCATACTATAGGGCTGTTTGTCTTTGAAGCAGAGAACCACAAACATTATGTCTTCATTAAAGTCGCATTAACTTTTCACAAGTTGAACATGTACACACATTTATGTTCAGACTTTTGTGCCTGACTGTGTGCTAGACTCGAGGTTGACTCATCACGTACTTCATGAGCTTCAGCGTCTGATTTCCGCCCCGCCTCGTCAGGACAGACATGGCAGAAAGACTTGAAGCTGTTTCTAAAATTCAGGAAGTCGATCCTCCCAAGGATAAACGCCTGTCGCCGTGGGCTTTCATGTCCTGCCCAAAGCAAATGATCGAGCCTAAAAGCTGTGTGTGATGGAGGAGTCAGCGGCCTGTTTTTCTACATCAAAGTGAAGAAACAAAAAGAAAAAAAACAAAACATCAAAATAATGTGAGATTTAAATTAGAGCCTGCTTTGTGCGTTTGAGGATCAAGCTCTTTAAAAAGTACTGCACGTACTTTGAATCCACGTTTGTGTCAATACTACCACAGTGGTGTTTTTTAAATTTTTTTTTTAAAGCCTGTCCTCACGTGAGGTTTTTTGTATCACTGATTGTTTCAGAGAAAACCAGGAGAAGATGATCTATTACCTGCTGCTGGACAGGAAAGAGCGCTACCCGAGCTACGAGGACGAGGACTTGCCTCCGCGTAATGACGTAGGTAAGTCTTTAGGGGGCAGGAGGGATCCACTCGAGGGAGGGTCCTGCTTTTCTGTGAGCCTGGTGCCAAACACAGGTCGTCGTTTCCTCAGCCATTGGAACGCATTTCACTATTTAAATGAAATCAGGTTTTGGGGGATTATTTCCCGCTGATAGCCTGCGAGTAAGAAACAGCTGCTGCCATCGCCACAATTAGCTATAAAACACGATATGATTTGAAAGATAAATTAAAGTTTTGTCTTTTTATAAAGGCCTCGTGAGATGTGGGCCTGTGGAAGAAGCCCTTTCAACGTGATCATACTTTCAGAACAGCAAAAGAGAAAATGCATGCACTGTGTGTGAACAGGGGTTTGGATGGTGAGCGACAGGAAGCACAACATCAACAAACCCGTGAAGTCGCGTCCTCCTGGAGGAGTCACCAAAACTGATGTTGTGTTCCAAAAACAAATGTTCAAACTGCTGTGATAAAATCCACAAAGCCTTTCATAACTTTACCGTGAAACTCCTCAGCAGACCCTCCTCGAAAGCGCGTCGACTCCCCCATGTTGACGCGTCATGGCCGCTGTCGCCCCGAGAGGAAAAGTCTGGAGGTGCTGAGTGTTACCGAACAGGGGTCTCCTACCCCGCCTCGCAGGGCCCTGGACTCAGCTGCACACAGCCAGAGGTAGTGTATATTATTCTTACTTTTCTTTACAAAGCAGGAATACGTTCCGCTCACACACAGTTGTGTCTATTTTTTTTTTTTTTGTTTGTTTTTTTAACCTCAGGTCTCGCTCAGTCAGCGGAGCGTCAACCGGTCTCTCCTCCAGTCCTCTCAGCAGTCCCAGGGTAAGGGCCTGATGGCCGACCTCACAAACTGTGCACGAGTTGGCGGCTTTGAAATTCTGCACCACCTCTGAATACGTTACAAGCCGGCTAAATAGAAACTGCTCGGATTTGATGACATCAAAGTGTCTGACCAGCAGCACAGCAGTAAACACGTACCTCATCAGAAGTTAGTCAACCATAGGGAGAACGTTTTGTTTACCGTGTTAATCCGAGATTCCCCCTTTGCATACATTCTGTTCACACTGAGGCCATGTTTATTCCAATGAGTGAGTCTTTAAATCAGATGTTACGTTGGATTTTAGGGTGTTAGTGACATTAAGTCTGGACTTGGATAGATAACAATATTTCCATATCAACATAATATGGAACATAATGACATTGATATGAAAGTATGTGGTCATTATGGAAATATACGGTCAATGCAATCTTTGTTTACGCACCATCACAGCACCAGTCTCTCAGGTAAAGTTCTTAAACTCGACAGGCTCTGACTCCTGTGTACATGCCACTTGTCTTCCTCACCCTGCACGAGCCCGCTCTGTTCTTAAATGTCGAGAAAATTTAGTATTTAAGTTTTTCAATTGGACGATTGCCTTTTTGTTGACGGGATACTCTGCTGCATTTTTGTCATGTTCAAATTGTGTTAGGACAATCCAGAGTTAAAACACTTAGTATGCCTGCACAGTAAAAAAAAAAACACACTTTCACTGTTGTTTGTCACTGCATTCTTAATAACCCGTTCACTGCCACACTGTCACTAAACCCTCACTCACTTCTGAAACACGTTCAGCTAAAGGCCTCAATAAAAGCTCTTATAGATGTTTTGCATTTGACACTTTCACTTCTCACAGGATGCACTCTCTTTTGTCATGAAGCATGATATTCATTTCCATCCTTTCTCCATTCTCCATCCCTTCTCTTTCTTGTTATCCATCTCTCCAACCCACAAACCCACTCCCCACCCCACCCAGTCCTATCAGAGCCCCGTCTTCACTTTCAGCCAATCAGACGTCACCTCTGCCACCGCTACCCCGCTCAAAAAGGAGCCCAAACAAGGAAGCGTCACCACTCCTCGCTCAGTTCGGGCTCATGACAAGCCTAAAGCTCCCCCCAATCCAAAGACCCAGACCCTGCCCACCAAGGGACCTGCGGAGCGCCCCCACCTGCAGCCCATCAAATCCTTGCCTCTGCACAACCCATCCTCCCGCTCACCCTCCCCTTCTCCGCTTCTGTCACCCATCCCCCGTTTTTTCTTCCCCTCGTCCTCTGTCCTAAAGTCAGTGACTAAGAGCTTCTACCCAAACTCTGCCCACTCTGTGCCGCAGGTCACCCCCCAGGGCTCTCCGTTGCCCACACCTTTGGGCACCCCTGTCCACCACCCTCACCACCCCTCCTCCACCCCGCCCTCCTCCTCCTCGTCCTCGTCCTCCTCGCGGGCGGAGGGAGGGGGTGGGGTAGGCTCGCTGTCGCTGACCCCGCCCTCCAGCCCAGGGGGGGGAAGCGGCATGGCCGCCAGCAGCTCCGCCCACTGGAGGACACGCCTCAATTCTTTCAAAAACAACCTGATGGGCTCGCCGCGTTTTCACCGACGCAAACTGCAAGGTGAGAAAGTGTTTGTTATGGGAGGCGCTGATGCTTAGGTTGAACATCAGCATGCAGGAAAATAAAGTGGCATGCAGTGATGTCAGCAGCTGCTCAATCTGCTGAATCAGGAAATAGTTTTTTTTAATGAGCAGAGGAAGTGGCGTGTTTTCATTCATAGTCAAAGTGGACAGAGACAGTTGGCAGTGTGGGAGTGTTATGGCTTCTCTGATGAAGATCAGTCTGTAAGACTTGTTCCAGTGACATTTCCAGAGGAGGGACTTCGAAAAACAGACCCGATGATTGGCCAAGAAGTTGTGAAAACAAACATCGTTATCAGGATCTGACAATTATTGACCCTGATTTTCACAACTGGAGCATCTCTGGATTTACAGACGAACCAGAATCTGCTCAGCGTTAGGACAGTATATATGATCCTGGAACACAGAAGTATGACAGTAAAAACTGCATTTTTTGGGAGGACAAATGGCCGCCATGTGAATTATGGTTAACAGACATATGTTCATTACTGAAAACGTTGAGTGTCTTTTCTCTTTCAGTTCCTACATCAGAAGACATGTCCAGTCTGACTCCAGAATCCAGCCCAGAGTAAGTCCTCGATATCAATCATTACTGGTGTGCAACAGCTCAAAGCTTCTGTGTCGGTTTCTGTTGATGTTTTTTTTCTTTTTTCTTTTTTCTTCTTCCCAGGTTGGCTAAGAAGTCGTGGTTTGGAAACTTCATTGGCTTGGAGAAAGAGGAGCAGATCTTTGTGGTGATCAGAGACAAACCTCTGAGTTCTGTGAAAGCGGACATTGTCCACGCCTTCCTGTCTGTGAGTATCTGATGTGTTTCGGTCCTTTCACGTCTGTCACAGTCGAAGCTTGTTTGTAAAAAGCATGTCTCTCTCTCTCTCTCTCTCTCTCTCAAGAAGCTGTAAGCTCTCCAAACACAGTCATACTTTACGCACTTCATTTCTCTCATTTTTCTCTGTTTTTCTCTATTTCTAATCTTGCTCACTTGTGGCACGTGTGATGAATCACTTTTACTTTCACCAATGGCTCACTCTTTCTCTCTTCTCCTCACCCTCACCCTTTGTCTCCCTACACTCACGTTTGCCCCTGAACCTCTCCCGCCTCGTAAGTCTGTCGGTCTCTCTGCTTCTTCTCTTTCTCCCTACCACACAGATCCCGTCGCTCAGTCACAGCGTTCTCTCCCAGACCAGCTTTCGAGCCGAGTACAAGTCCTCCGGCGGTCCCTCCGTCTTCCAGAAGCCCGTCAAGTTCCAGGTGGACATTGCTTTTTCCGAAGGCGAGAGGGAGCGGGACAGGGAGAGAAGCGAGAGGGAGGGCAGGAGAGAGACAGGGATCTACAGTGTGACGTTCACTCTCATATCAGGCAAGTGGAGCAAACATCTCTCACATTCCACTGAAAAAAAGGAATACGGCTTCAAGAATCTGGATGTCGTTTTACCTCACCTTCTTCCAAAGCAGAGCGTTATAGAAGAGGATTAAAACCAGCTGTATGAATCTATGATACCTCTGGACAGTCAGGCTCGCCAAGTCACCACGTTTCACTCTTTGTGTGAAGAAAGCAAAGCCAACCCAAAGACTTGGCCACTGGACACAAGACAATCTGCTGAACTGTCAAACAGATTTGATTAAATTAGAACGTTTGAGGAACAGAATTAATTGTTTAATTGCAAGTTCATCAGACATTTCTTATTAAAATTAAAGTGTTGTCACTTCAAAGGTTTATGTTACACCTACATTTAACATTAATGCATCTGACAGGTTTGGCCTGTATTCCAAAAAGTGTGCAAAAGAACGGTTTAATGCAAAACATCTTTAAACACGACAAATTTGTAGAGGTGTAACTATTCTAATTATTGATTTGTTCAACAAAGATCCAATCTAATCAATAGAAAGGGAAAACATCGACATACGGCATCCTCTTCAAGAAATACCTTTATTTTGAAATTCCCGCAGCACACCGGTTTCACAGTTTCTGCCCAGCTACACATCATCCAGAACTTGACGCAGCTCCAGGCGAGCGGACTGCTGATGTAACTCTGCGCTCCCTTCGGCTCTGTTAAGTTGCGTTAGCCTCTACATCAGAGCGACCTGCTGTGGTAACAGGATCACAAGAGAAACTCTTTGAACCGGTAGTTTTTGGAGACTTTATGAAACGTTCTGCTGATGAAGGAGCAGAGAAATACAAGCAGAGACAATAAAGATGGGGCAGACCTCAGTTATTAATATTTGATAAACAGCGTTATTTAATAGAATCAGGATGGAATTTCAAAATCAGCGAGAAAAAAAAGGAGACAAGACGGGATCATTATTATACCACGGTGAAGAAAAAGGACAAATTAGTGCCAAGATCACAGTGCAGGAAATAAATGTTTGGTGTTATATTCCAAAAAACATAAACGCACAAAGAGGAATATAAGCTTTGTAATCATAACATCACATCATGTAACTGATTGTATTATACGGGTGCATAAAATCTTCTTTCTGTAGCACTTTGAGATTTTAAAAATGTTAAGTGCTTTACAAATAAAAAGTATTATTATTATTATTATTCTGAAAGCGATCCCAGGCGGCAGAACACAACAGAATATAAATCGAATCATGGTGGACTTTGTGGTATCTGCAAATATCCCACTGGTGTCAAAAGAATCCGGCACTGAAACCCAATCGCTGTTTCCATTCCATTCACATCATTATGTGTCGAACAATAACTAACAAACTCCATCTGGTGCATCTCCAGGTCCGAGTCGCAGGTTCAGACGAGTGGTGGAAACGATTCAAGCTCAGCTTCTCAGCTCTCATGATCAACCCATGGTGCAAGCCTTATCTGGTAAGACTGCTTCTACTGCCCTGTGTGCACACGCGAGCAAGAAGTGTGCACTTTTTCACTAGGACTGTATTAGACTAGTGATGAACAATGACACAGTTTTCTTTGTTCATATAGGTCTCTTTCATACTGGAACACTTTTCTTTACAGAGAGCCTTGATTTGATGTTCTAACCACTTGACACCTCTTTCCTTGTGCTGGAAACGTCTTCTTATTCAATGTTGTTGAAGTTGCATTCTTCAGCTCCAGTATGTCTCATCACAACTAACCCATCTAGTTTGACATGGTTACTATCTGTTTATGTTTTGTACGAATGCCTCTAAAACAAAGCGTCTCTTTCCTCAAAGGAGATGGAGAACAGATATTCCCATCTCGACATTTTTTTGTTCATCAAACAGCGCACTTGTGGATAAAAACAAAAAGGGTCGTTCTAATGCGAAGCCCTTGCCTGTAGACATATCTGCTGGTTTACAGAAAGAGTGACTTTCCTGTCCTTCTCTACTGATCCCTTCCCAGATGAGAAGAACGGCCGACCCCACGGCACCCCCACCCGCCAAAACTCGAGGCGTTCCGAGGGTGGGGGTGACAGGTGCGAGTGGGGCGATCGGGTAGACGGCGGCGGGATCGGAGGCAGCGGGGGAGTTCTGCAGCGCAGAGGCTCAGCGAAAGAGAGAACCCGACTGCTGTCCTCCAACGGAACCCAGTCCCAACCGTAGGATAGAAAGCGAGACTACGCAGAAGGATGCCTGAACAACACTGGACAGAAAACAGTGTAACTCCATCTCCAAGTATCCCTGCAAGCCATGAGCTACTCCTTTTCTTCCTCGACTAAGTTATGAAGGTGCTTGACCATAGCAAGGATTGAGCCTATTCCCCCCCACCCACCCCTTTCATGCTTTGTTTCTCGACTCAAGATTCTTTTGATCTTTTGGATCACCAGGATTCCTGCCCTTACATGAGAAGGAAGTGTTTAGGAATTTAAGTTACCCTTTAAGGAAACTAATACTATTTGAATGAGCAGTTTGGTATCCTTCATAGATACAGCTTCACAGATCAAACAAACTAGGAATTTTGAAGTGCTAATGTGCATGCCAGTTAGCAAATCAGCCTGCTAAAGGATGCTGAAATGATCAGATAGGCTAGTCTACCATATCATCATATTACAGTATCCGACACCAAAAAAAAAAAAAAGTCTCCTAAAATTAAACAGTGCGCTCATATCATTATCAAGCAACATGCAAATACAAGTCCATACTGAAAGAATTCACGATGTACCCTAAGAGTTAGCAGCCTGATTCCCTCAGGAGATACAGCATCCTGGAACTCCTGCAGTGTCTTCTCCCGAGGTCAAGAGAAACCAATAAAGTAAGCTAAGTAAGTGAATGTGAAAAAGAATATTTTTTTATTTAGTTTTATTTATGTTTACATGTTTCTTTGGAGGATGTCAGTAGCACAGAGATAGCAGTAAAGATAGACTGAAAACACTCTGCAGTGTTGAAGAAGAGGAGGAAGCTGACCAGTTGATTCTCTTTGTACTTTAATTTGACTCAGAGACAATATCGAGCAATGCACCTGAGATTTTTTTTTTTTTCCGCATTGGACCCCATGTTGCTCTGAAGAGAAGTATTTTTTGATTTGAACAGAAATATGAACATTACTATATGAAAAAGGAAAAAAAAAAAAAAAAAAACAACACTATGCGTGAATTGTTCCATGAGCCTCATCACAGCTGTTTGTGCCCCGATTGAATGAGCAGAGCGATCAAACACAAGCCACCCCTTCTCATCGAGCTTGTCTCTTATTGCCATAGTATTCACACACTGACTCAGAACAAAAAAGAAAAAAAAAAAGCAAGAAAAAGGAGATTCTCAAATGGAGAACTCCTAACGCCGAACTTTAAAGGCTTGCCGGGTCAATTCCTTGTCGAACAGGACTTCAAAAGTGGAAAAGCAAGCAGACGAGTCTCCTAACCCGCCCCCCCCCCAACACCACCCCCCGCGCCCTTCACTGCAGTGTTCACCAACGAGCCAAGTAGTCCATCGCTGCACCCTCGCCGCTCACCACAGAGAGTCACACCATTCTGCAAACGGACGTAGCAGCTCGGGACGGTCATGTTATCCTCCAGCACTCTGTCAGACTCGTCGACGTTCATCACCAGTCTTCCATGCAGCACAATATGCAACACAAGTGCAGAATGTTTTCAGTGAGATTTAAGCTACTGTTCTGTTCATTTTGAGCTTTTTCTGTTGCCACATATCTGTCCTTCTACTTATTTGTATTGTTTATACAAAGACATGTAACATTTATTTATTGATATTTATTTATGTATATATATATATTTGGTCACTTTAATGTATCATGTACATGTTTATGAATTATTTGCCAACAATACATGCAGAGCTAATTTAAGACATCTGTTCTCTTTCATTTCTCTTTTTGTTATCCCTTCTTTCTATGCCAAACTCTGATTGCAGTACTGACTAGTTGCTGTCATCTTAATTCTTCAGTGATCTTTTGTTTATATCTCACATCTGTCTTGTGACGTTTACCTCTGGTAACTGGAGTGTGTGTTTGTGTGTCTGTGTTTGTGTGATAGCTAGATGTGAGTGAGCTGAAAACGTTCAAGCAGCTGCATTTTGAGCTGTTTACGTCCGCAGATTTCGACTGAACCCAGGAATATCAGACAAAATGAATATATTCAAGCCCCAACAGGCACATGTTTTCTCTTCTCTCACACGATGACTGCTTGCTAATTTCCCTCCATCTCTTGCTTTAATGCCTCGTCCCTTTGACCCGTCTGTCTGCCTCTTTACCTGTCGTGTTGCCATCATTCACCAGAGAAACTGTACAAAGTCGTTTGCCTCACTGTCCACACACGTTATGATTGCTCACCGTCACCACTCATCTTTCTCATCACCACATCACTTTCACTTTCATAGACCCAACTCTGGCTAAGATTGTAAACTATTCTCCATTCATAAGGGTCAGTAGAGTAAGGTGTTTAAAAAAATGAAATGTCTGTATCATAATTTAAATATAAAAAGTGCACTATTATAACTATTGCCTGTGATAAAAAAAGAACAATTATGATTGAAGTGATGGTCAAAACAAAGAGAGATCCACCGTATTGTTATGGTTATAATAATAAACCCTAAATTCATTTGTGTGTCTGTTTAGTTTCTGGGCTGAAATTGTTTTTATTGTAATTGGTTTATTCTTATTTGCAGTTATGCAAACAGTTTTCTGTATTCAAAGACTTTTTTTCCTACAGTATAAAATAAAATAGTACATTTCAAGCTAGATACAAGAAGCAATATACACAAATAACTGAGAATTAATAGTTACAAGTTTGTGGAGTTTGACTCTTTTTTCTGCTTTTCGAAGTCCTCTAAGAGCAAACAAACCACGACTTTTCTTTGCCACATTAAAACATACAGCCACCACATGTTTAAACACTTGAGTTTGCAGTACATTTACATTTTACCTGAGTTTGTTGACAAAGACTACAACAACCTCTCCGCCCCTTGAACGTAGCAGTTCGGGCATAAAGAGAACCAACTGTCACTGCATAATCGCGACATTTCCCACAGGCAGTGAAGGCAGCATCATCTCCATCCAGGCGAGCATCTGTAGTAACGTTACAGTTGATCAGTGGAGAGGAGGGCCGACCCCACAGGGTAGACCCGGGTATTTTGGACGACATTAAAAGTGAACAGTCAGTGTATGCTGTTTAGGATTCCTCTCGAGATCTCCTGAACAACTACAGGTATGCTAACGGGATGCTGACATCGATGTAACGCGTTGCTAAGAAACACAAACGCATCTTTCCCTGAGCCGTTGGTACGTAACTAGCTAACTACTCGGCTAGCCAGCACTAGCAGCAGCAGCTCGTATGCTGTAGTTAAAACATCGGCTAGTTAGCCCTATCGACCACCAATTGGCCTCCTGCTATAAAGGCATCATAGCTAGTGTAAGCTTTGCGCTGACAGGTGTATTCAAATGACGGCTTATGCCTTTATATGCCAATTCATCCCTGTTATCAGAGCTTATTGAATGTAAACGTGGTCACGACCTAACAGGATATTTCATTATTGTTTTTATTTCAAAGCTCGAAGTGCAAGCTAGCTCGTTCATCTACTGAGCTCTCTGTTTTCTGACTGCTGAATTATTTTGTCACTAATGCTTCGAGTTTACAGACGGGCTTTTTTTCTAGTCACTAGGGTTTATCTTGTGACAAAAAAAACCGTGCACAGAACAGTTAGACAGGGGCTTAGAGCTACTTTAAAGTAGTTCATAAATCAGGATATAAAAGTCGCATCATTGTGTTTATGTTCCAAGAGACTTACATAAGTGTGATTTTTGCTGAGTTAAAAGTGTGCACATTTGATATTCCTTTACTGAAAGATTCTAACTTTATTATGAACATCGTTGCTCTTTAAAATACTCTTACTGATAGTCAGCTGTGACTCAGGGAGTTCTGGACAAACATGTACCATCATTGATGACCTTTCAAACCTGAGACCTGATTTAAAGTATGTGCTATAAACAATATTTACAGTCTATGGGTGTGATCGAGAGTATTTTACTTTCAGCTGAGTTCTTTAGATAACAACCATTAGATGGACAATTCTTGTCTCCAGGCGCCCTCCCCTAATGTTTGAATACTGTTTACAGAATTAAAATCTGTTAATGATATAGTGCTGAATTGTAACCATTAGGTTGTAAAAGTAAAAGGGTTATGAAATAAATTATGTCCAGCTCACTTATCACAGTGTTCACGATTTAATCCGAAAAGAAAAGACGGGCAACCCAAAATACATCAGACATATTTTTTAACAACATTTGGGTGGAAATGTTGACGTCCATTTCTTCTTGAAGCAAACATAAAGTTGATTCCTTTAGTGACATGTAGAGTGTTTGATTTTACCCCGACCACGGTTAAGAGTAGCTATGGTTGGTGTTTTTGAGAGGTTTATTTTAATCCTCAATTCTTCAAGTTAAAATGAAATAAATATGTAGTTTTTTGCTTCCTGTGTGTCTAAAATGAGGTGAAACTGTAACTGGCTGGTTCTTATAATGGAGGTAAAAAAAAAAAAAAGTAAAGAAAAAAAAAACAGGAATTTTAATAATGATTTTAAATACACAGGCTCCAGATGTATTTGTTTTTCCTGGTCTGATGAAAACACTTGGAAGTTTTCTTTTTCTATTCAGTCTGAAAGTCAATTTCAGGTCTGCGTTGCCAAAAACCAGGACATCAGTCATGACCCTCATCTGAGTCTGAATGTGCAAAGTCTATCTGGTTTGACATTCTCTTGAACTTTCACAATGAATTTGACATTCTGCTGTTCGATTGATCCAGTTTACCTTTCACCTCGTTCACCATCACTGCTCCTGCTTTTCCTCGCTCCTCTCTCAGCTCTCCGGACTGACTGTGCAAACGGGATGTGCCAGATGTGTTCAGGTTGACCTTTGTACAGACTTTACTCATCATCGGCCCGATTAAAGACTCTTTGAGATGAAACTCAATGTGGAGCCTCTTCACAAATACCATCGAGGATCAGCTGTAAAAACATGAGCTCTAAGTGAACTGGGAAGCAAAGTTGCACACGAAGCTTTCTCACCATGCAAAGCAGTCAAAGTGATATTGGTGTTAGGAAGAGGCCTTTTTAATGTGATGTCTTTCTTATGGGCAGGTGTGACGCTGACTGAAAGAAAGGACTGGAATGTATTTCCAGTGCAGGCTCAAGCTAAAGAGCAGAATGTCAGCGGGACCTGAGGAGCATGAGAGAATTGTGTGTGTGTGTGCATATGTGTGTGTGTGTGTGTGTGTGTGTGTTTGCCTTTGTAAACAGAGAACACGCACAGAGAGCAGACGTGGCCTCAGCGGGGCTGCGGTCCAGCCGTGTCACAGTGACTGAACCTTAGGGCATTATCCATAGCCTATTTGTGGAGGAAAATCAATTTCCTTTGTGAAGAGAAGGCAGTTACTGCCTTAAACAAAACCAAACAAAACAACCAAAAATATCGGCAGCCGGTGCTTTCCTATCAAACTGTCAATTTCAAGCTGAGTTTGCATGGTTTTTTTTTGTTGTTGGTTTTTTTTGCAGCACACACACACACACACACACACACACACACACACAAATGTAACTCCCCAGTTTGCTAAAGACTCTCATAAAGAGTGATTGCAGTACAACAGTCTCACTGTCGGCTCTTCCCATGTTGATACCCACGAGCCTCAGGAGGTTATCTTCCCTCTTTGTGTGCATAAATGATCCGCTCGTGGTGCGTTCAAATGTCTCCTTTCCACCCCTGAATGACATCTCCATTTTTGTTGGATGCAAACGATCGTGCCGTTTATCCCCTCGTGTCATGAATGAGGTCTTTAACGAAACATGTAAACTTGAATGGCTGTTTGGCTGTAGGCCGATCATGTGTGTTTATACTCCTGATGTACACCAGACATTTAAACAGGCGTGTTTGTACTCACCCACAGAGCTGTGAGTAAACACCAGTCAAACAAGGCGATCAGTATTAGCACGAGTTTGATGTTGACACCTGAGGTAACAGTAGCTACAACATGTTTAAAGTGTCTCAGGTCGTTTGCTGACTATTAGCATGAGTGTTTACTTTTCCTCTCTTCTTCTCTTTAATTCTCTCTCTCTCTCTCTCTCTTTCGTCACTGTGCACAGTCGTCATGGCAGAAGCCCACCAGGCGGTGGCCTTCCAGTTCACCGTCACCCCGGAGGGCATTGATCTGCAGCTGTCCCACCAGGCCCTCGCTGAGATCTACCTCTCTGGCGTGCGCTCCTGGAAGAAACGCATCATCAGACTCAAAGTAAATCCCCTCCGGCTGTCGCGCCTCTTTTTTTCGGCTGTGTGGTTTGTTTACGCTTAGCCTTTGCCTCTGTCGCCGAACCGTCTATAATAATCTCAAGTCGTGATTACAGCGTGCCTCTTTCTTCTAAAGTTATTACTGCCTTTTCTTCTCCTTCCTGAGTGTCAGCACTCGCATCTGAATCAGAAGGAGAAGATTCCACGTATTTTGTCTCGTCAGCCTCTCTGAGTAACAGAATAATATTTCGCTCATTCTTCGCTGTTTGCTTTTTTTCCCTTCCCTGCAGTTTGACTGTGTATCAGCGTGCTCATGAAAAGGAAAGCTCATGTTGAGTTGTTCCATTGTCGCATGTGTGTAATCAATTAAATCAATGAGGACCGACTCTCTCTCGTTTGATCCTGGCATCCTTACTCGTTTCACGCGACTTGCAGTGTGAGCGTAATTTCAAGTTTCTATATTCGATGTTTACGCTTTCAGACCGAATAAATTTTTTTTTTTAAAAAACGTTACACGGCTGATCTTTTGGTTTAAGTCAGGATCATTTCTGACCTCAAGCTCAAATAAAGTGAAGCAGAGATTTCATCGTTGTGTGCATGGAGTCTTAAAAAAAAAAAGAAAAAAAAAAGACCTTCTTTTCCTCTCTCGTTCCAACAGAACAGTGTGATAACAGGAGTGTATCCCGCTAGTCCCTCCTCCTGGCTTTTTGTGGTCATAGCCATCCTGGCTACGATGTACACTCGCTCCGACCCCTCCATGGGACTCATTGCAAAGATACAGGAGCACCTTCCCGTCAGGTAACGCAACCCGCGACCAAGAATGGTGCATGTTGAAATCCTGCTGCTACAACATATAAACCAATCTGTGTGTCAACAGGCCTCAAGCCTTCCCTCTCTGTCATCTAATGTTTTCTCTTTCCTCCTGTTTGCTCTTACCTCCAGATATCTTTTAATCTAAAAGAAAAAAAAAACAAACATGTTCTGTTGTTTTGTTTGATCCTTGCTGATCTTCTTGGCTCAGTTTCACTTACTGCACTCTTTGCTCCCCTTATTTTCCCCTTCTTTTTTTTAAATCTTTTTTTTTTGCCCCCAATCCTCCCTTCTCTTCTGACCGTTCACAGCCAGTCCATGAGTTCCCAGTGCCAGACGCTGGTGTCCGCGGTGGTGTTCAGCACCATGCTCTGGCTCCTGCTCATCTTCACCATGCGCCTGTGCCTCAAGCAGCTCCTCTCCTACCACCGCTGGATGTTCGAGCAGCACGGCAAGATGTCAAACACCACCAAAGTCTGGGTGGTCAGTGTTGTTTCGCACCTTCTCGTCACCGTTACCTGGATTTGTATTTATGTCTTTTACAAACGCCCCGACGCACTTCTGTGTTCCTCACTGCTTTGGTGTTTCTGTGCCAGGCGCTGGTGCGGATCTTCTCTGGCAGGAAGCCTTTGCTCTACAGCTACCAGGCGTCGCTGCCAAACCTGCCTTTGCCGGCCATCAAGGATACAGTGAAGAGGGTGAGACGTCACAGGAAGCAGAGGAAGCGATAGCACGCTGATTTCTAACCATGAAACAGATGGGTCGCTTTCTCACATTCATCATTTTCTGCCTCTGCTGCACCAGCTCTGTTATTGGTCTAGTTTTTATTTTTGGATTTTACTGTGATTAAATGTACCATATTGTGCAGTATCTACCATTCTATATGTAACAGATTGATGTAATGGAGAAAAGATTTAGTGTATGATACCAGCAGAATCTGATGTGGTTGTCGTGGTAGCAGACTCTGCTTCCACATCTCTAACTGTGGGTGGTAATTTATGCTAATTCATTGGCTGTGAACCTTTTTTTCTCTGTCTCTGTGTTAAGTCAACCAAATGTCTTGTCGGTCATTTTATAACTGTTTTAGGACGCCTCTCATAATTTGTGTCCGTGTGTGTTCGTTTAGTATTTGGAATCCATTCGGCCCCTGGTCGACGACGAAAAGTACGAACGCATAACCCAGCTGGCGGCGGAGTTTGAGAGCGGGCTGAGTAATCGTCTGCAGTGGTACCTGAAGCTCAAAGCACTCTGGTCCGCCAACTACGTAAGTTGTTAACCGCAACGCTCTCGTGAAGTGCGACTTTAATGTCCCAAAGCAGAGCAGTCCGAGGGAAATCTAAAATTCCATTAACAATGCACATCTCTGTGAGGTTGTGTGCTTTGAATAATTAATCTTCTCTGAATCTATGAGCGATTAAAGTGCCAGGAGGCTGCAACATTGGGTTTCTCACAATGTGTTAATGTATATGTGTGTGTATGTGTGTGTGTGTGTGTGTGTGTGTGTTAATCTTCAGGTCAGCGACTGGTGGGAGGAGTATGTGTATCTGCGTGGACGAGGTCCAATAATGGTCAACAGTAACTATTATGGCATGGTATTTACACTTTAATACGTTCCAGTCAAGTATTCAGTCTTTGCGTCATTATTTTTTTTTATTGCTGAAATAAAAATTACTCATATTTGCAGTTTTCATTCATCCTGAAAAAAAAAATCAACAGAGGATTTTTGACATTTTCTAAATACATTCGACTTCATTCTCATACTACACAGGCATACAGTTTGAATGTGAACATTTTAAAGATACAGCTGCTGAACCCACAACCCCAAGCGTGTTGTATTAATGATCTGTAGTTTCTTGAATATGAATGTTTGAATGACACATGTAGGAAGGTTGATATCCTATATGTATCCTCTGAACAAAACGATATATTGCCTAAACATCCGCTGCATTAACCGTCCGTATATATGGGGTTACAGCATTAACGAGCTGCTACCTGAGCGGGGATGAAAACTAATTTTAAGTCTGCCTCACAGGAATGAGCTTTTGCCTTGAGCGCAGTAAATAACAGCAGCAGCATGGCCGCCTGTGGCCCGTACATCTTAACATGCAGAGGTCACTGACTGTGCATGCACAACAGTCCGATGTATTGAATATCACAATATTTTTCAAAGTATTTCTGAGTCAGAGACATGGATATTCTGTGTGAGTGTGTAACGTCATCCCGACTTCCTGTCTGTCCTCTCCCCTCAGGACTTCTTACACGTCACCCCCACACCCATCCAGGCAGCCCGAGCTGGAAACACCATTCATGGTTTCTTCTTATACCGACGCAAACTCAACAAAGAAGAGCTCCAGCCTGTGAGTTAGAAGAAGCAGCTCCGCTTACATGAAGCCATTCATTAGTCATGAGTCCTTGCTATGGCAACAGAAGACTTGAGTCCACCTTGCGTTTTTTTTTTTTTTTTTTTTTTCCCTTTCCAAATGTTTGACATTCCCCCGTATGATTGCCACTTACAGATTGTGTGTTGTACTCACTTCCTCTTTGCTCCGTGTCTGCTGCAGTCAAAAAAACATCTCGTATATAAAATGTACAGTAAAAAGCGATGGACCAGTGTGGGTCAAAAGTCTGTTGTCATAGAGACGAGATGGACATGCAGTGATTTTCTTTTGGGTGCACAAACAATTCATGCAAGCGTACAGCCTGCACTTATGTGCTCAGAGAAAAAAAAGGTGGACACGGGGCCTTGAAGTGACAAATCCACGGACGGCCCTTCCTCTGTTGAACCCTGATATGAAATCATCTGGAAGTCAATCGCACCATTAATGAATGTGTTTGGATTTGTGTTGATGAAAGTCAGCCATCGTGTTACATGTGTCATGGCTGTTTATGATCGATTGCATGTGCATTACCTTATTTTATTTTTCACCCTCCATGTGCTCATCGCATTTCTCCCTCTCCCTCTCATCCCTGCTTCTTGTTCCCCTCCCTTCTGCTTGCCTATTTTTCCTTTATACCTCCTCCGTGTCTTCTCTTCTCTCTTTTATTTCTCTTCTCTCTTTTATTTCTCTCTCTCTCTCTCTCTCTCCTTCTTTTTGCTTGACACTCCATTGCTCTCCTCTTCGTCCTTGCGCTTCGTCCCCCCCCCCCCCCCCCCCCCCTCTGTTTCCCAGATCCGTATCCCTGGCACTTCCATCCCCCTGTGTTCAGCTCAATTTGAGAGGCTGTTCAACACCACACGCACTCCTGGAGAGGAGACCGGTAAAGAGACTGACCCAAACACACACCATAGCAACTTGTGTGATAGAATGTGTGTGTGTGTGTGTGTTTTGAGTCTGAGTCATAATTCGTCTGCTGTACAGCACATCCTGTCCTTTTTTTCATCTGTCTCTGCTCACCTTCTGGTCTTATCTCAGCTCTGTCTGGGTTTCTGGGAAAGTGTCTCGAAATAATGTCTTATTTTCTTCTGCCCACACATTTCTGATTTCTCCTCTCTCTCTCTCTTTTTTTTTCCCTTCTCCTCTTCCTTCTGCTTCTCTTTCTATATCCTCCCAACACTGTCCTGTATTTTCTATCATCCCATTGTTTCCCTCTTTCTTTCCCTCTCTTGTCTTTTGGCACCGCTCCGTCCTTTCTCCTTTCCTGCTCAGTTGTTGTTGAGGTCTGCCGTTCCTTGCTGTTCATATCAGTTTGAGCGGATGTTTGACACTTGTCGAATCCCTGGAACAGTGACAGGTATTGTTTCCATTTTTACAAAACTGGACACATCAAAGTTGGGAAGCCCTACATTTCAATCTGATAAGATAGAAAAAGAAATGTGCTTTAATTAAGAGTGAAGAAGATTCGTCCCTGTCTCATACATTTTAATATTTAATTAATATTCATCACAGATCAGGTTTAGGAGCAAAGATCTTCACAGTTAGTTATTTCAACAGTTTTACAACAAGTTTTAATTTACATACTTTGATTAATTTGAGGAATCTATTTTTCATTAGAGTTTATATCCATGTATTTATTTCCAAACGTTATCTATATCCAGAGGACAGGACGTAGAGGACATCAGTCTTTAATGTAGTGTGTTGTCATTTTGGATGGTTTTGTGCCTTTGACTGAATCGACAAACTTCTCTCTTTTTGTGTCCAAAGACACGGTGCAGCATTGGCAGGACAGTGACCACATAGCGGTTTACCACAGGGGGCGCTACTTCCGTTTAAAGGTGTACCAGGCAGGCAGACTCCTGTGCCCGCGGGAGATCGAATTCCAGATCCAGAGGATCCTCGATGACCCTTCACCTCCCTGCAAAGGAGAGGTCCATCTGGGGGCCATGACCGCCGGAGACAGGTCAGTGGAAAAAGCCACAATTAATCACACGGAACAAGCAGCACACTGCGTCTTAAATGTATCACATGATGTTCCTTTTGAAATATTTCCCAGGATTCCATGGGCTAACGCAAGGACAAAGTATTTCAGCAGTGGGGTTAATAAACGCTCTCTGGACAGCATTGAGAAAGCTGCCTTCTTCGTGTGCCTGGATGATGATGAACAGGGCGTGATGGGAGATGACCCGGTAGCCAGCTTAGACCGCTACGCCAAATCCTTGTTGCACGGGAAGTGTTACGACAGGTAATGTGACACTGAGCTGAAGGCTTTGCTGTGGACATGTCTAAGTGGTTTGATTGGTGTGACGATCTCCGTCAGGTGGTTTGACAAGTCGTTCTCAGTAGTTTACTACAAGAATGGAAAGACGGGAGTTAACGGGGAGCACTCGTGGGCCGATGCACCCGTGCTAGCACACTTATGGGAGGTAAGGAACCAAAAGAAAAGTGTGTTGCTAACTTTGGAGTTTTGAAATTTGGCACTCACTCCCACCCACAATGATGGTGTTTGCAGAGCACGTTGGCTACGGACTGTTTCCAGCTCGGTTACAACACAGAGGGTCACTGCAAAGGAGAAGTGGACACATCATTACCACGACCACAGAAGCTGACCTGGGAGATCCCTCCAGAAGTGAGTTACTCGTTGACACACACACTTTCATTCCTTGAACTCCATTAGCTTTCTTTCCACCTGTCATATATTGTAACAGGCACATCATTGAAATGCTCTATTTATGCTCCACTACGTCTGTAATGCTTTACATGTAGGTAAACAAGTTGTCAACATAATTGAACATTTTCAGGATATGCCTGATTAGTTGTATTACTGTAAATGTGAGTATCACTTAGAACCTCATCCATGGGCTTTATTTATTTATAAACACAAAGAACCAGAGGTTCGGAGGTTGCAGTGTCATACCGGTGTGGACCAAATTACCAAAGTTGATCTGGTAGCTGGAGAGGTGCCTGGGCATATCCTGAGTACTGCCGAGGTGCCCTTGAGCAAGGCACCCAATACCCAACCGCTCTGTTGCGCTCCCTGTGCAGCAGCCCCACCCTTGCATCTCTTCACTGATACACATCCATAGATCCTGTTTGTGCATGTGTGTCTACATGTGGTAGAAGCATGCCTCTCAATAGCAGTGTTATTGTAAAAGCAGAGGGTGGTTAGCATAGCATAGCATAAATAAGAAGCAGGATATAAATAGGTCACCTAAATATTTGATTAATAATTATTTATTTGCACATTTGTCTCAATTACTCAACTGTGGGTTTTATTTGTTTTTTCTAACATGCTTTGTTAAGTTCAGGCAGATCTCTCTGCCTCATGACCGCGTGCATAACGTGTTGCATTAACAAACCAGACTCTAGTCTAAAAACCAGGCTCTAGTCTAAAACCAGGCTCTAGTCTAAAACCAGGCTCTAGTCTAAAACCAGGCTCTAGTCTAAAAACCAGACTCTAGTCTAAAACCAGACTCTAGTCTAAAACCAGACTCTAGTCTAAAACCAGGCTCTAGTCTAAAAACCAGGCTCTAGTCTAAAAACCAGACTCTCTAGTCTAAAAACCAGGCTCTAGTCTAAAAACCAGACTCTCTAGTCTAAAAACCAGGCTCTCTAGTCTAAAAACCAGGCTCTAGTCTAAAAACCAGGCTCTAGTCTAAAAACCAGACTCTCTAGTCTAAAAACCAGGCTCTAGTCTAAAAACCAGGCTCTGGTCTAAAAACCAGACTCTCTAGTCTAAAAACCAGGCTCTAGTCTAAAAACCAGGCTCTAGTCTAAAAACCAGGCTCTAGTCTAAAAACCAGACTCTCTAGTCTAAAAACCAGGCTCTAGTCTAAAAACCAGGCTCTGGTCTAAAAACCAGACTCTCTAGTCTAAAAACCAGGCTCTAGTCTAAAAACCAGACTCTCGTCTAAAACCAGGCTCCAGTCTAAAACCAGGCTCTAGTCTAAAACCAGGCTCCAGTCTAAAACCAGGCTCTAGTCTAAAACCAGGCTCTAGTCTAAAGTGCTGTAACTTGACACAGTCCCATGCATTGTACTCTGATTCTTTGTCTAAAGATGACAGTGAAGCGTGGCTTGTAGCTGTGAGACAGGTTTCTCGGTCCTGATGATGTTCACTGATGTGTCACTCTCAGTGTGAGGAGCAGATCTCTCAGTCTATGGAAGTGGCCCAGGCGCTGGCTGACGATGTGGACTTCCACGTTTTCATCTTCACAGACTTTGGCAAAGGAAAGATCAAGAAGTGCAAAGTCAGCCCAGATGCCTTCATTCAGATGGCTATTCAGATGGCTTACTACAGGGTGAGTGTCCCTCTGACATATATTCACATTACACACAATCTGTCCGATGCTGTAGCTCCATACTCTGAAAGACAAAGGCACCTTATCGATCAAGTTACTTTTCATTTTGGATTCTTCGATCATCTTTTGCATTGAGGTTGTTGTTTTGCGTTCCAGTACCGGGGGATGTTTTGTTTGACGTACGAAGCCTCTATGACCCGTCTATTCAGGGAGGGCAGGACTGAGACGGTGCGCTCCTGCACCAATGAGAGCAGTGCCTTTGTCCGTGCTCTGGACGGTGGAGAGGTGAGGCTCTGTAAACTGTCTCTACATGTTCATCACTTCCACAGTGGTAGAGGAGAAGGTGAAGATTTTCATGTTTTGTTTTTTTTAATCAAAATGTCAAACCCCCTTTGTTACTAAATGTCCTGTGTAACACAAAAACCTGCCTTCTGTATGCATCAGACAGGAAGTAGAAATACGCGTGGAAGTACAGTTCTTTACACACTGACAGAAGCAGTGAAGCTGATCGTTAGAGTCAAAAGGAAGGAAAAGAAAGGTTACATTCTGTGTATCTCTTGAATCAGTGTTCATCACATAGATTTGACCTCACTGACCTCCATCCTCCCAAGTATCACTGGCTGCTAATAGTATTTATTTATCTTTTATTTTTTTCAAAAAACAAGAATGATGAAATAAAAACCCCAAATTAAATTTGAACGAGGCACAGAGACGACATTTCAAACGTTGAAGAAATTCCACATTTGAAAAATCGATGTGCCCATTTACAATTTTTATGCCAGCTACATGTTTCAAAAAATGTTGGTGTGGGGAGATTTAACACTCTCTTTCATCACTTTTTTCTTTTTCTAAAACGCAGTAAGCCTTTCTCCAAATTCAAAATGTCATTTTCAATTTTCTAACCGCATTCTGTTTTTATTTGCGTGTCGCTCGGTGTCCAAACGTTTAGGAATGTGGGTTCAAGTGTAGAGGTGTCTCGGCAAAAAGCGAAAGAAGACTTTGCATCGCTTGTAAGACAACATTAAAATAATAAAGATGATAAAGACGGATGTAAGAGGTGAGATCAAATATAACCAACATGCATCCCCTTGAAACATTTGCTAATAGATTTCCCATCCTTCCTCGTGAGCTTCAGTTTCAGAGGCATGTACTCCATCATCTGTGTTCAACCGGATTTTTCTCCCACGCCTCCTCATCTTAATCCCTTCCAAGCTTTTTAAACTGCTTAATAACATAGACCAGAGGTTCAATAACAAGGTTGTCTGAAGGCTGTAGGATTACACAGACTGCAAATGATCACAGCAGCCGGCTCGGAGTAAAGTGATTTACACACGCTGTGAGAACAAACATGCTGAGAACTTGATTTTAAGAACGACAAAATCCAAAGCTTGGCAGCATCTACTGTAGGCAGAGAAGAATTGAATATTATTATTGATGATGATAATGATCAGCATGTGGAGGGCTCTTTGTGTGTTGTGACGGGTTTTCCTTGTTCAGTTTAAACCTCGCCCCGTCAAGAAGAGAGTTGCTGCTGCCGTCCTCCCAGATCAAATCCGATCACTTCGACGTTGAGCTCGCTGCACTTCTTTTCCTCTTCTATAAGCTTTGCAGTACGGTGTCTGTGTAAAAATGCAACGCGCTCTTACCTTAATGCTTCTCTTCACCAGACAGCAGATGTTTGCAGGCGTTTGTTCCGCGCAGCGTCCGAGAAGCACCAAAGTCTTTACCGCATGGCAATGACGGGCGGAGGCATCGACAGACACCTCTTCTGCCTCTACATAGTGTCCAAGTATCTCGGAGTAGAGTCTCCTTTCTTGAAAGAGGTGGCCTTCCTTCTGTTTTGTCACTTTCTCTCTCTCTCTCTCTCCAGTGTCAGTATTTATCTCTTAACCTGAGCAAAGTCGTCAGCTACTGCAGCAAACTTCAGCGGTCGCTCCTTGTTGGTCATTTCAGGTGCTGTCAGAGCCATGGCGGCTGTCCACTAGTCAGACTGCGATGCAGGTCCAGCTGTTTGACTTGGTCAACCATCCAGAGTACATCTCCTGTGGAGGGGGCTTTGGACCGGTCAGTGCTCTCCCCTTTCCTTTTTCTCTTGAAACGGTCTTTGTGTTCAAGCAGCTAAACGAGTACTAAACCTCTCGCCTCTCTCCCTCCTGCAGGTGGCCGATGACGGTTATGGGGTTTCCTACAGCATCTGTGGAGAAAACAGGATTAACTTCCACATCTCCTGCAAACACTCGTGTCCAGACACTGTGAGTCTAATCACAAACACCCGACTGTATGGAAAAGAAGGATGACACAGCAGCTCCAAGAAGGGGGAAGCGTCTCACGTCCCCTCTTATAACTGCTGCACTAAAGGTCATAAAGCGGCCTCTTTGATGTTAACAGATGGGACACGGGGCAAACTAGACAATCAAAATTGTATTTTGCCAAAAATAGAGAGAAAGCCTACACCAACAATTCCTTCAGAAAATGGTAATTAAACTTTCTATAACTGTGAGTATCTGCTGGAAACGAACACAAGAGCCAAGCTGAGGGCTTTGGTTAGCAGAAGGGACCAGACACACTCTGTCAGAGCTCGTCCCACAGGGGTGTTTTGGCTTCACTTTTGCGCAATGAGAGGGGGTGGAGACACGTCATCCATCTTTATATACAGGCTAATGATGACTGTAATTCCGAGGGAGAAAAGCTTCCTCCAGAAAACATTCATTTCCTTTTGTCCCCCTCCCAGGATGCTCACAAATTCGGTGCTGAGATCATGAAAGCTCTACACGACCTGCTACAGCTGCTGAGCCCAAACCAGCACGAGACCCGCAAGACCGAAGAGAAGACGCCCGAGGTCAAGAAGAACCTGTAGGTGCTCGCTCAGGGGAAGAGGATGCTGAAGGGAAGGTGTGCAAGCATTAATCTAGCACTGGACACTTCTATGAGACACTTCTGTAACGGAGGAGTCCTTTACAGAGTAGCATCTGTATACGCGTGTTAATGGTGGGTGTGTGAGAAAGAAAAGGTCCATAGAATTACAAAATGTAGAGATCCGATTTTACATGGAAGCCCATTTCTGCTAATTTAATGGAAAAATGCTTTAAAGGGACATTGTACTGTATTGTAAGATGTTGTAAGATGTAAGATGGATTCAGAATCGGCAAATAATAATTACCCAAACATGTTTCAAAGCTTTCTTTTATCAATGTGAATTTAAAAAAAATGTTTTACTGTTTAGAGATACAAACGTTGGCTCCTGAGTCAACATGTTATGGTATGAAATGTTTTTTTTGAAGTTTTACATTATTACGAAACAAGTTGGAGAAATCAGTCAGTTAAAAAATAATGAAAAAGAAAGTTTCTCATTCATTCGAGGTACATAGAGAAACAAGCCATTTATTCAAACGACTGGACCTCATTTAGGTGAATTCTTCATGAAGCGTTCAGTAACGTTTAATGAAAATGTTTATAAATGAATATTTAGTAAAACTGAGGACTAATTTGTACTAGTAGTCGTTACTTAGAGATGTGTAGTGTCGTCTTTCATTCAATGGAGGAAGTTACTCATGACAAACCGCATTTTCATAACTTTTGTGGAAATGGGCTTCCACAGAATCGAGGGAAGTTATCTGGTTTAGTTTCAGCAATCAAACTATTGAAAAGTTGTATTCATGAATCCTAAATGTGAAAGTAATTGATGTCACATGGTGTCATTACAAAAAAGGCAATTGTGTATTGCACCACTCCAAAGGTTAGGGGGCTGTTGTTCCTCGTGCTTCAACCTTTACATTTCAATATTCATATAAATTGAACTGCGGTATGTTTGGACACCACTACGTTCAACTTTCAGTCTTGGATTGAATTGGTTTTAAAATGCAGTTGGAAGTGTGTGATGAATGCTGAGTCCGGGGGGAGGAGACACGCTTGCCCGGTGAGGTGATTGAGGTTTCCAACATCTGAAGAGCAGCTCCGCTGTAACAGTGACCCCAGGTATTTGAAAAAAAAGTACAAGTCTGTGACTTCTCAGTGTTTACTCTTTACATTTAGATCTGCTTCCTACAAGAACACGATTGTAATGCTGTGCTGAGAGTGCCAGGCTCGTTATACATGTTGTGCCATCACTATGCTCTTATTTATTCCTATTTGAACTGCTTCTACATTCAGTGCCAAATCACCCAGGAAATGACATTTAAATCCTTTTTACTGAAACATTTAAACTGTACATAAATCTAAAGCAGTTTACATTTTCTTTGAGTGGTCAGCACGTATTTCAGAGTTACCACAACTGTCACTGCACTCTTCTAATCTGTTTTGTAGCTTTTATTTGTATCACTGTGGTAATAAACAAGCACCAACACAATGTAAGCTATAAGCTTTTCATGAACAGCACACCCAGGCGTTCACTCTCGAGCGGTGCTGCAGGTCAAGTGTGGACTGTTTGACGTGACATTTTGTAGCTTTGTAGCATCTGATTGAAAGGACGGTGTGTGACCAGTGATGCCCATTCCTCTTTTATTCTCCTTTTATTATTGCCTTTATTGTTCTCTCTCGAAATCAGTTGAGCTTGTCTCATTGTGTTGCCTTTTTAATGCAATATAACACTGGAACATAAAGCATTCTTAAAGAAAAGTTTCTTTTTGTCTATTTGTTGCCCAAAAGATTGCACCATTTACTTTATCATTGCACTCTTATTGAATCAAAAGAGCCTGACCATGCTACAGAGTTTCTTTTCCTTGTCAAAACCTGGTGCCTGTTTTACCCACAATGCAATGCTACAACAGACTTCACTAGAGGATCCTTCTGGAATCGCAAAATTCTCACATCTTTGAAACCAGCCTTCTTCTGCACATCAGCCGATAATAAATCAGGAGAAATGAAAGTGACAGAAAATGACAAGCTAAAACTACTTTCAAAAAATAATAATAGTAATATGATGTGATGTTTGTTCTGTAAAAAATATGCAAAATAAACACATTTTGAATAAGATGAGAGTGATAATAAAATTAAAAGCAAATTACAGTAAAATTATTTGCTAAATGGATGAGAAAAACAAATCTAAAGTACTTGAAGCTTTGTCAGCAACTGTTCCCAACTGAATAATATTTACTTTATTTCACAGCCGACCACATTTATGTCACATTATTTAAAAAATATATATATATTTTTCTCTGAAAAATCTTATCTGGACTCTTCACTGACGTTTGCTGTTATGCGTCTGTAAATAAAAACGTGTTAACGGACAGTAAGCACAACCTATGTCAATTCACCTATTATAAAAGGAGCTTTACGACGCACGCTCTCCATCATTATTTGGCTGAGTGCTTGCCCAGAATCTGAAGGAACTGCTAGTGTGGTCTGATCATTTCCACTCATCTCTGAACAAATTCACACTCAAGGATAGAGGTGGCCCAGCGTTCCGCAAATATTTGCTGTAATGTTTGATTTTCAGTTTGGCTCCTCCCTGTGGCCAATTCTGGGTAGTTCACGCAACAGACGCTTCAGCTTCCCTCCATGACTTCTCTTCAGGAAAAAACTACAGCCTGCTGGAATCCTGAAGTAAGTAAAAGAAAATGTGCTGTAGGGCTTTTTTTTTTTTTTTTTTGAAGCCACCCTACTTGTCTTGAAGAGAAGCTGAGCTATTCAATAAGTAAGAAGTAATACAATACTAGAGTAGAACCAGAGGCAAACAACTCCTGTGGTTCAACAAGGCAAACTGCTGCTTTCTGCTGCTTTCTTTTATCAGTTTAAACTACATTTATTTGAGTGTTGAAAAAAAAAAGACGAAAAAGTAGAAAATGTGATGGCACATTGCAGACCAATAGTTAATGTTAATTAAAAAAAAAAAAAAAAGTTAGCAGCAGAAAAACAGGTTGGAAAAAGTACCTGTTTGATGCATGACTACTGTATTCCTTCACTCTTTCTATTTAGACGCCTCCCCTGCCAACCCAGTCCTGAAAACCTTTGTTTCTGTGAGTCTGACCCGAGTTTGCTCGCGGCTACAATTGTAAGAGCGCCTTATCTTTTGGGAAGAGTTAGCTGTATCTTCTATGTATTCAATATATCAAATTGATTCTTTTTACCCGAGAGCAAAGTTCCCTCTTAAGAGGAAATCTTTTCAGGTCTGTGACCTTTCTTCTCTTAGTCTTTAGGTTTTGTGTTTCGGTGTATCCCAAAGAACATTCATGTTTATGAAGGATGGATTGATGATGGAGGTATGGATGGATGCATGGAGGAGGGAAGTATGATGGAGGGATTGATAAAGGGATGTATGGATGGATCTTTGAGGTATGGGCTGATGGATGGATCATTAATGTTACAACTTTTAAATCAGATGTGAATATGAGTGAATAATATTTGGAAACTATCATTCGGGTTGAAAATGTCAGAGTCTGTTTAAGGGCATTAAGAGCAGCTTTTCAGCTCACTAACAGGAAAGGCACAGGATAAATTCTATCACTTTTTTGTCCAGCCAGAAATGTTGTTTTTTTCTTTGCAGTGTTATTTTATGTCTTCTGCCACCTGTCGTTTTGTCTGTTGTTTTGACAGTGAGGTCATCAACAAGCCCTTCGCCCTTTACCCTGCCTTCAGCTTGTGCTCTCAAAAGCCACAAATAATCCACATAGTCTCTGTGATTCTTCCCCCCCCCAAGACACACACACACACACACACACACACACACACACACACACACACACACTTTATTCGAAGTAGCCTCTCTGTCACTCGATAGAACTCTTTATATAAAGCTATGTGCCCCCGCTGGCTGATATACTCTTTCTTCAACAGTGAACATCCCTGTCTGTAGTTGTTCAGGTATGTGTTCAGATTTTCTTGAACTTTATTATACATGCAGTGATATTTGAAATGTGTGACAGCCAGAAGCAGTAATTTAAGTTTTACTGGAATATGTGTGGTCAGTAAAAAAAACCACTGAAAGGTTCCAAGCTCAATGGGTTTCTCTTTTTTAAGAAGATGTCTTCTGTCATTTTGATATCGGGAACAATCAGTATTTCTATTATAAGTATCGTTTTTATATTTAGTAAGAATGTTCTCCACTTAGTTTATTCAAATAGTACAGTTTTCAACCAGGAACTTTTAAATGAAATCATTTGTTTAGGTAAATTGTCTTAACATTTTCGGTTCTTTATAACACAGGACTAAAGAACAGAGTAACATAAAAGTTATCACCAAATCAACAGTTTGTCTTTAGCAAAACAAAGTGGTTGTTGTTTTCAACTTTACTGCTTTAATCCACTCCAATTTGTCTAACAGCAGAACCTTTTGTTTTACATAAAGTAATAAAGCCCTCTGAATAGCCACTACATGCTGCCTTTACAGCATCACCCCAACCCAACCCTCACATATTGAAGCATACATATTGACATATTGAAGCATTTAGCAGCGAAGGAGCCGTACAGAGACCTAAAGAAGAGTAAATGTTGGACTTTTAAATTAGTCAGCTGGCCGGAAACATATGCATGATTACAATGCTCATGTTTTCTGAAAATCCAAAAGCTAGACCGCTAACATGTCAGGGTTGTGTTTATAGCTTATTTTTGCTGCCCTCAAGTGGCCAATAATGTATGTTATTTGCCTTTCAACAGTCAGAAACCAGTGAATCAACAACTGATAGCTTTAAAGATACTTTACATTATCAACATTTTCATCCTCAAGTCAGAGAGTGTAGTCTATCTATGATACAAATTATTCAGTATCTACTTAACTGTCATGTAAGTAGCATTACAGGTCTACAGTATTAACAAAACAAAACAACATTAAAGCATGCTGTTCTCCTTTTAATCACGGGATATTGAAATTAAGAATGCCCAAATGTGACAAGTTATTTTGGTGACTTTGGTCCTCTCTGTCAAAGCCTATCACAATGCTGCTAAGTTTGGTCAAAAACATTCAACAGTGGAGTGATGTTATAATAAATTCCACACCCAATCCCTCATCTGCTTTTTGTCCCTGTGCCCGTGTTTACTCAGATCCACATGCTTAAGCTTTTGAGAGCTTAGGTGATAGATGACTTTGAAGGGATCTGAGAGACTTTGTGGGCCTCAGTGTTTGATCTATAATTTCTAATTCAAAGAGAGGCATTAAGATATTTGAAGGAAAATAGTTTGCTGAAATGTCTTCTATAACCAGTTTGCTCAGACACAAATTTTTCTGTTTCTAAGTTTTACTTATCAGATGTTTGTTTGTTTGAATTTGCACTGTAAAATTACATGTATGTGCTTCCTGTGACAAGTAACACTAACATATGCAGATACACTGTAAAAGTGAAGGGTTAACTGTCCCATCAGTTCAGGGAAAGCCCGAGTAGATCAAATGATAATAGAGGACATGGCTGGTGTTAATAACATCCAGACAACCAGCTTAATTTCTCCATCCCACATTCTCTCCGGTTAATCAAATTAAACATGAAGGATGGTCAGCTGATAGCGCTCTGCTAACCCCGGTAACAAGACACTGCTCCGGCCCAACGTCCCTCTGGCCTCTTCTATTCCTAGATCGTCAGCAACAAATGGCCTTCCCCTTGATCTTACTCTTTGAACAAAACACTCACCTTCCTTGAACCTTCAATGCTTCTCCAGTAGAAGGAAATGATCTCATTTTCACAAAATTTAGTGTGCATAGCTACATTTAGATTTATATTAAGATGATGTAAGATTTGTTAAACTGGGACCCTGGTGGTTACTAGTGGAAACTACAGATTACAGCACATTTCCAACATTTTCAGTCAGCTGCTTTAATGTTGTTATTTGGAATCCTGAATGAAAAGAAAATCTCGTATGTTATTAAAAGAACACTGAAGAGCTGTGGTTTCATACAAATGAATTAAGAAAAAAACGGTTAAAGAGGACATATTATCTCCCTTTTCAAACAGTTTGTGACATCACAAGTTGGATTCTGGTAAGAAAATACCCTCCCCTCCCATGGACTCCACCCCCAGCCTAGAGTAAAACATTTGTGCAGGTCTGCCATGTTGTCTACTGGGAAAACTTGGGCGGGGGGGGGGGGGTCTCGTTGCATTTAAAGAGACACACCAAAACGGAGCGTTCTGAGAGAGCAGCTTTCAACAGGGTCACAAAACTCCTCTGCTGCTTGCTTCATGTTATATTTTGACCAAAGCACAGCACTGTGTTTCATTTAGACCACAGGGGACTGAGACAATTTGAAATTGAGCATTTTTCTCTGTGTGCTGAGACTTATGCAGACTGCAAACAAATGACTGGGTGGATTTATTTCAAATGTTATGGGTTGCTATAGACACTCAGGTAACCCACATATATGTTCAAAAACCTTGTAAAAGTGGATTTTTCACAATATGTCCCCTTTAAAGTTATGTCTTATCTGTCACTCAGTTGTTAATTGCAGAGATGTTTCCATACATTTTAAATTACACTTTTCTTTTCATTTTGAAAACTGTAATTGTTAAATTATTGAACAGTCCAGCTTCTTTGAGTTAAATAAATATTCTCTCTGTGAGTTTTGTGTTTAATCCAGACACTTGCAATACTCACTTAAGTTTGAAGAATGTAACATTGCAGTTAAAACAGTGTTTATGTGTCCAATTATGTTTTTCCCTCCAGTGTCACCATGTCTGAATCAGAAGACCACGGGTGAGTTCATCTATAGATGTAACTGTTTACTTCTCAACTTTTCCCCATTTACGAGTTTAATGACATGTTTGCTTTTTTGTTAATTCTCTTTTTGTTTAGCAGTCATCCTGAGGGTAAGGACATTCATTCAGTTATATAATCAACCCAAAATTTCATCTTTTCTCCAAACTCAACTGTTGTCAATATTTCACCCTAGAAGAAGATGAGGAGCAGGGAGAAGGAGGTGAGTTTCAGCCACTAAGGTGAATTATTTCCTTTTTTTTAAAAAAGAGTTTGCCACAAAGAATCCTTCTCACGCAAACATCGATTAACATATTTCAATCCAAACAGTGTTTACTTAAAAGTTTCAGCTAGGATTTTACAGTCCAAGATCATCATCACCAAGATGGTAAAACACCAGAACTTAAATTTAAACCAAACAGGAGTCTGTAAACCTTTTACTGCCCAGCTGATTTATTATAACTATACAACCATAGTTTAGCATCTTTATGGACATATAACAAGTAATGGTTAGGAACTGTGGCCATAAACTGTGGGTTATCTTATGTCTGTAAGCTTCATGCAAATTTTCTTCCTGGATCATCAACTATAACAAGTTTTATATGGTCGCTTCAGCTGTTGCATTTTTAAACCCAACCTTTAAATAACCAACCGACTTACTTTTTTCTTGCTGTGTGGGTGTCACGTTGAAGAAGAACGCCCTAAATACAAGTAAGATTATACAAGACCACAAAACAAAAAACATATTGTTCAATTTCACAAACAAATTAAAAACTTCACTTTTTTTTTTTTTTTTTAAACAGGCCATTGGTCACACAGCTTGCCGCCCCTAAAATCCCAGAAGGGGAGAGGGTGGACTTTGATGTATGTACTTTCAGGGTCGTTGTCAGTGCACAAATCATACAAAACAACACTTCATCATCAACAGCTTCACATTATCTTGATCTGTGTATGTGCTGCTTTCTGTCAGGATATCCACAGGAAACGGATGGAGAAAGATCTTCTGGAGCTTCAGACTTTGATCGATGTCCACTTTGAACAGAGGAAGAAAGAGGAGGAGGAGCTTATAGGGCTCAAAGACAGGATCGTAATTCCCCCTTTTCTCTAGTCTTTTTTTATCCATTAGTCTGAAAAAGAGCTACAATAGCTGTGTAAAATAAATGTGATGTGATAGCCATGAATTAAATGACTGCCTTCTTGCTTTCTCTTTTGCAGGAGAGTCGCCGGGCAGAACGAGCAGAACAGCAGCGTGTGAGGGCTGAAAAAGAGCGATGCAGACAGACAAGGATTGCAGTAATTAATATTTATATGTTGTAATCCCACATACTCAGTTTTATTGAGTTTTTACTTTTTACACACCACAAAAAAAGAAAAAAAAAACAGTACAGAAATGCATGCTAAGAAAAAAACAAGGCAAGGTCAAAGAGTCACACTATTGCATTATTACATGAACACAGAAGGAGTCAGGTTTAGCAGATCACAGTGTTGTGGCCCCACACATCGTAAAAGAGCAAGTGAAGTCAAAGACAATGTAGTATTAAACTAAAGCTTTGGGTTTTTTTGTTTGTTCAGGAGGAGAGACAGAGGAAAGAAGACGAAGAGGCCAAGAAGAGAGCCGAGGATGAGGCCAAGAAGAAGAAAGTCCTCTCCAACATGGGGGCTCACTTTGGAGGGTTCCTGGCCAAGGTCAGAGAATGACATTTGAAAGCTTTTTGTCTGCGTATGCAGCTCGAACGGAGAGAGAATTATGATATTCTACACAAGAGTATGAGTCCATTTGCTCTGAGAAAGTGAGTTGTGTTCTTCCTGCAGGTTGAGCAGAGGCGAGGCAAAAAACAAACTGCGCGGGAAATTAAGAAGAAGACTTTGGCAGAGAGACGCAAGCCGCTGGCTATTGAGAACCTGCGAGAAGATGGCCTGAGGTCAGTTTAAGGTCATGTAAGGACACAGCTTAAATTAAATGTGTTGCAAATAAAAGTATTGAGTGACTTTTTTTTTTAAAGCTATTCATGTTTGAAGTTGCTGTTGTTGATGTGCGTTAGAGAGAGAGCCAAGGAGATGTGGGAATGTATCTACCAGCTGGAGTCAGAGAAGTTTGACCTCACTGAGAAGATGAGGAGGCAGAAGTATGAGGTGAGTCATTCAGCTTGTTAAATGAAGAAGAAGAAGAAGACGTGTGTTAAAATGAATGCTGATTGACAATGTCCGATTTTGTTTATTTTTCAGATCAATGTCCTTCTGAACAGAATCCAACATGCTCAGAAATTGTGAGTCAATCTGCTTGTGTGAATCCAACATAACACAACTCCTACACCATCAGGAAAAAAAACTGGAGCATAGTAGAAAGCTGCTTTGCATCCTCTATGCAAACATAACACAGATGGATGACATGCAGGAATACAGCAAATACCAAACGAAAAGCTCTTAACCATTTACACTTTAGGCAGGAGATGCACATATCTCAAATATCAAAATTGAGTGATAGGGGAGAGAGGGGAATAAGAGAAGCTGCTACTTTTCTTAACAACTCAGATATGCTTGCTGTTTGGACTGTGATGGTTCAAAATCTACTTTTTTTTTTTTTTTTGTTTGTTTGTTTGTTAATGCAGCAAAAAGGTCCATGGGAAAGGCAAGGTTGGAGGACGCTGGAAGTGAACTCACAAAAGGAGAAGATGGCTCGTGAGTGTCAGTCGAAGATTGCAGTGTTCACCCTTTGAGTTTAAACAGATACAACAGATGTTTGTGTTGGATTTATTGAAATACAACTAATTGCAATTTGAACTGATATTAATAAAAGGTATGTGTAAATACACTTGAAATATTTTATCAGTGACATTTAATTTGATGATGGAGACATTTAAGGAAATGTAAAAATAAAAAAAAACGAGAGCCAATACGAAAGAACATTTAATTTCTTGGATGGTCAACTTCCTTTTAAAGGAAACTTAAACTCTGGATGAAAATGAATCACCCTTACTTCCTCTGTGGTATAAAGACAGCATGAACGTCATCGCTCTTCCCCTCCTGCCAAGGCTCAAATTCAGCCTCGTGAGCGATGCTCGTCACTTTCTCTGCAAAGCCTGCCTCCTGCTCTTTGTTCAGGTCCAAAATGTACCTGGAACACAAAATGACACACAAACGCAACATCAGTACAAAGAGCTGTAACGACAGATAAAATCCACTCCTTGTCATTAGTCATTGAGTTAAAATATGGTAAAACAAGCAAATACACAATGAAATCAGATGCACAAAAGCAGATAAGTAACACAGCATAGTCGCAGCACTCTTGATCGCTGTTCTGTCACTATGGTTACAAACCCTGTTACTATAAAAACCCTCACTTGGCCAGCTCCACGACGAGCACAGCGTCTGGTGCTGCAATCTGTCTCGTCATTGGGCCCAACTGGTAGACACAGCTTCACATCATTTACATAGAGGAAAACAAAAACAGAGAAATTAAACATAATCACATCAGCTCTTTGTATTTTTGGTTTAGTTACCATCTTCAGGAGGGAAACATATTTCATACGGTATGATTGTCTTTGTAGGAATCCAACAAAACAAAATGCTCACCTGGCAGAGAAGTAGATGATGTTGAAAAAATTTGAATATTTTTCTTTTTGGGTCAGTTTATGAAGTGAATCCATTGGCAGGAAAGTCACAGAAATCCCATTCAGATGCATCAAGTCTGAAGAAGATTGTAGAATATGTATCACCTTTTAACATGTGCATGAAAACACAGCAGAACAACAACTTATGCAACATAATGAAGCTCAGTCTTTCACCCTGCTATGAACATGTTGCCCTGTTTGTTGAACGGCTTTTGTAATTACGTAAACTGCTATTTCTGTTTAATCATCTGAAGCCACAGGCCTGCTAAAGTTAATAACCATTTACCATTAATGGTGACAGATTTTCGGTCGGCCTGAGGCGCCGGCTCCTCTGCCTCTCTCTCTGACTGAGAGGAAGCAGGGCAGCCCCGTCTGCTGGACAGCGATTGGAACAATGCCTTAACGTTTGCAAGGGAGATATCCTGGGCTGTCTGTGTATGCGTGAAAGAAGGGAAAAACACAAATGCATTCTTTGTTTTAGCATAACTTACTGATTCTATAAGAACAGACATAACACTCAAATGCAATGTGTGCTATAACCATTGCACATCTTACTGTTGTGTATTGCCCATTCTGTGTCTTCAGCAGGTCTTTGTCATCAGTTTCAATACCAAAGGAGAGGTAAGGACTGGAAACAATGTCTCCCCAGTAGCCCCTGACAGCCACTTTGTCCCCCTTCTGTACAGAAACACACAGGCACAAATGAACACACAAAAAGTTATAATCCTTCATGCTGTCTCATTGCATTATTGTGGAGAAAAACAGGCACGAACCTGCTTGAACACTCGTGAGGAGATCAAACTCTGATTCGTTATTTGGTAGACACCTTCCCTCATTTCGAACGCAAAACCTCGTTCCCTCCATCGCATGTATTGTTGTTTGTTAATGACGCGACACTGCAAAGAGAGAGTTGGTACAAGACAACGTGTTCGTCCCTCAGTGCTAAAACAAGATTCAGAATTCTTCGGAAAAAAAGAGCACATTTCTATCGACCATCAGGAACTCACTCACATACCCCCTTCTCGTGCAGTTTCATTGTCAGGTCCCAGTCGAAGCAGCCCTTCTTGGAGTCATAACGTGTCCCAAGGTGCTGCCTGACCCGATAATCCCAAGCTTTGGCCATTAAAATGGGAGCCGACAATTGAGGCTTAATCCATGACTTGAATATCCTTGCTAGCTCATCTCTCTCCTTAAACTGTAGAGATATTCAAAATGTATGAAAATAGTTTTTACTTAGTTTCTACAACACCTATGCAGCTGTATTTGGTTTGGTAGAAGACCTTAATATCTGGTTACAGAAAAGACAATACATTTTCACAAATGATGGTACCTTCAGAAGAGTTGTGTTCAGACATGGATGGGCTTCTTTCTCCAAGGTCTCTGTAACACTAAGAGAGAGCTGTGAAGCAACACACCTCAGAGCCTCTTCTGTCTGACTGCGGATCTCACTGTTGCCAAACACCTCCAGGAATAATTCTGTCTTCTCTGAAATCATTAAAAAGTGATAAAATAACAAAAATGTTTGTGACGCATCTAGCTTTCTTCATATGTTTTCCAAGCATAGATAAAGTGAAAACAAATCACAAGATCAAACTCCAAGTTACCATTATTTCCCATGCTCTCTGGGGGCATCAGTGCCAGGTAGAGGAGCAGTAGCTGTCTAGCCACCACCTCCATGCTGTTTTCTATTACCCACACCTGCAGAAGTGCGGAGGGAAGGCATTAATATCTCACAGTCAAGTAAACAGATTTGTCCTTGGGGGTCATATGACAACACATTTTAGAGATTGGAGCTCACATGAAGGCTTTCTGTTTTCTGCAAACCAGCAATGGTCTTCAAAATGTGTCTTGGATCTCCACTGCCAACGAGTAAAACATTGGCTTCACCTTCATCTCTCACAGAGCCTCAACATGGAAACAAAGCATATGTTCGAAGACTTCAAATAGGCTATAAGATACAAAAGCTTAACATGTTATAAAAAATGTTTTCATATGACTGAATGTCAAAGTTTGCATTAGACCTTTAGTCAGTCATATTTCCTTATTCTTGATTTAGATTTTTTAAAAGACATTGAAATTAAAAATGTGCCAATTACTGATTTAAGTTCATTTATATTTGGAAGAATATGATGATGAAGTATTTATTGAGTTCCAAAAGTAATTTAATTACTACACTATCTCAACGAAAAATAACTGGAATAACTTAGTAAAGAATTAAGAATAAATACCTCAGGAGTGTAGTATACAGCAGCCTATCATAATGCATAATAAGAATAATGGAGCCTAACTTATTCAATCACTGGATAAGGTTCTCTCCTGAACCCGCTTCTATTGGTGGTGGGGTTTTTTGTAAGATGATGATTTTTGGCACTTTTGACTTGCCATACTCTTCTCACCTGTATTCAGCAGGTCGCGCGCAGGACTGAAACCCCACCAACTAATGCAGCCCGCGCCCTCGGATGCTCGTCCAGCACTCATCCTCTAAAGTGACCTAAAGAAGCAAATAAGAAGCTGTAGACATAACTGTAAGTAGTTCACACCACAACTCAATCAGTAATGTTGAAACATATTCATTATTATTGGCATTAAACAAATGCTAACCAACGGTTTTATTGGTTTTATTGTAGGATATTATTTATAGAATGCTGTAGGTATTCAGGGGCACACGCCTTTAATTTCACTGTGGAGAAAAAACCCGAGATTAACTGCGTCTTGATAATATTACGGAAACAAACGTGACAGTAAGAAAACCTAATTCACTCACCTTCTTGTGCCAGCTTCTGTACAGAAAGTTTGAGTCCTGTTGCTAGGCAACAGTGTTTATATGACGGTGTTAGGCGCCATCTAGTGGTGGAATGCTGGAATCAGCGTTAAAAAGGTGTTAAAACAATATGCTCTCACTAATAACTTTCCAGGTCTAATTTCTACAAGTCCTAAAGTTGTTATGAACTCATTCTTACTGATACTAAGTAGTAAATTAAACTTGGATGCTACTTGTTCTGAATTATCAGTTACTTTAGTTTAATTAGGCTACAGGCCAGTTAGTAAGAGAAGCCTCAATGCGAAACTTTCCAATGTGTTCATTTTTTTTTTTTAATTTGACAAGAATCAGAACATTTCAATGACATGTCATGACTTTGCTGCACAACAGCACAACAAAAAAACGTAAAAATGCCCAGTTCACATACCTTAAGATGAAGAGGCTTATTGTCTAAAGGGCCAACATACACATCAGGACATATTCTGAAATCTTTCCTTTAAGCATCCACATTATACTTGGCCAGTGCATGAGAATACACAAAGGATGCACATTTAGCATTTCCAAGTACACAATTAAGGATTTGTAGAGGTTTAAAGTCCACGACTAATAGATGAAGCCAAGGTTTTAATAACAAACACATATCAACAACTGTCTGTACACTCCCACACACAAGCATTGACACACATTTAAATAGCTGATAAGAAAAGCAACAAAATACAGACATGCAAAATTGGGAAATCCTCAGGACTAACAACATATCAGCAGTATTTAACGCTCGAGCAGGGTGCCCCTCTAACGCGGCTTTGCTTTGACTGCTGCATCGACCTCTTCCTCTGGCAGAAGAGTGTGCCACTGGGCAACTGGACGTCTGGGATTGGCAAGCATATCGGACCAGTGTCGCAGTCCCACTCCTGTAGCTCCATAACCCATAAAGGTTTTTCCAATCGGATCGTTGCTTCCAAGCTTATCATAGTCAAAGACTGTGATGACGACCTGCACTTTCTAAAAATGAAAAATAAACATGTGTCATCGAATCGTTCACCACATCAACTTTAGTGAAATTGATAATCGGTATAGGAACAGTTTACCTGAATCTGCTCAAAGGGGACTTCGAAGCTGAAACTCTCGTTAAAGTACGGATTGAGCGTGTTTTTCTTAACCGTCGTCTTTTTCTTCTTAATGCGTTTTCCATTTTGCTGCAGGACAATCTTCACATAGGGATCTTACGGAAGACGAAACAAAATCGTTAGTATACTTTGTGTTAGTGGAGCTTCATTATGTCCTATGTTCATTTCTTTTTCCATTCCATTTCCAGGAATCGTATTGACCTGATAAGCCACCAACGTCCATTTTCTTCAGATTCTTCGCCTCCATGATGTTCACTGTAAGTTTCCCAGCAGTGGGTACATATCGTAAAGAAATGCAAATATCGCCAAGTTTTTCTTGCTGAAAGAGAAATATAACAAATGACCTTCATGTGCCCTCAAATGAAACTGAAGACATCTTTGAAAGATTACAAACTCTAATTCTTCTTTTAAGAAACAAAAAAAATAAAGAATGTTATTGGGTGAATTTAAATGTGATGACATATCTATCCCAGTGCACTTATTTATATTTTAATGTAGTATCACCTTAGACAAGGTTGAATGAGGACATAGTGTATCATACCTCCTCCTTCTCACCACTCTCCAGGTCCCTCCATTGTTGCATTGGCTGGCCCAAATCAACACTGTTCATGGGAATCTTTATCTCCCCGATCATGTCATGCTTTGAGAAACGATCAAAGTCAAAGACCTGCAACACCAGAGTCTTTCCTCCCAACTCAGCATACGGGATCTAAAAGGAGAAGTTCATAAACAATGTTAGGATGCATGACTGGAGAAGGTGAAGAGCATACGTTTGGTTTAAAAAATACCGTGAAAACATGTTCAGATGCAGAAGGAAACAGAGTATTAAACTTTTAACATACTGCTCTGTTAGGGGGGATGGATACCTTGACAGACGCCACTCAGGGAATGAAAGACAACAGACGACGTGCGGTAGAGACTTGTGATTCTTGAGGGTAAAAAAATAAATACAACACCAACAGAAGCTTGCGACAGAAACACAGGGACGAGTCGGCGGTGTGGTACCTTGAAGATGAAAGTCTCATTGAAAAGTGGGCATAAATTCTTGCGCTGAACTTTAGTCTCGTACTTCTTCTTTTTGTCTGGTAACAAAAACACTTTGACGTAAGGGTCGGAGGTCCCCCCCATGTCCATAGCAGCAAGGTCTTGAGCCTGAAGGATGCCCACTATAAGCTTTAGAAGAGAATACAAGAATCAGTAAAGGGGTCCTGAGACAGTGTGTAGATGAGGAACTCTGTTATATAATTACATGTTTAAATATTCTGACAATGATTTTGTTTCCACACAGGACCGACCTGAGCGTCTGTGAAGTTGTAATCCAACGAGAACTCCAGTTTACCCAGCTTTTCCTGTTCTTTCTCCTCTTCCTCCCCTTGCTTCTTCACCTCCCCCTCCTACAAAATAAAAGAGCCAAACGCTTTGGATATTCGTCATAAAGACCGGCATTAGGTAAGATTACACACGGACAAGAACGCTGAAGATCACATACCTTCTCTCCTGCCTCTCCTTCGCCTTCCTTTTCCTTTTTGCGGCGACCCGTCTTCCTCTCCCTCACTTTCTTGGGCTTTTTCTTTTTCCCAAAGCATTTTTTAAAAACACAGAAGATGAAGCACGCCACCAAAACCAGGACCACCACAACTATGGCTGCTACTGCCCACATAGGGACTGCAACAGAAAAAGAGTTCAGTTGTTAGTATGTGCGGCAGAATCGAAGAATAATGTCAGCGAGGAGTTTATGTATGACCCCCTGGTATCCATTACTTTCACTTCACTCTAAAAAAAGGGCTGCGTTTTAGGATTTTAAAGAGGATTTAAATCTTTCACTTTCAAATAACATTCGAGGAAAGTCTGTTTAATAGAGTTTTTTCTGTCAAGTAAATGAGCTTTAAAATATTCTAAAACACTTTTTCAAAGCTTGAAGCCAGTACAAACTGGGTAATGTGCAATATTTTCAAAATAAAATATGATACTAAGAGGTTCATCAAAGTATTCTTTCCTAGATCCTAATATTTTCAAGCTCTTGTTTATCTACAGGCGGTTTGCTGACACACATGGGATGTTGTCGGCAGCTCCCTTCACCACAATCTGATAATAACACACTCCCAGTAAGGGAGTGTCCCTGAGCAGCCACAGTCACCAGCAGCATTTAATGCCTCAATATGTGCACATATGCACGAGTACACTTCTCTGGGACTTTTTTGATTTAGATTTTAATTGCCATGACTTTGACTTATATCTCACATTCTTACAAAAATATTTTGTACGTATGATTTTCTACCTTGTTGGAAAATATTCTGCTGTGTGAAAAGAGTTTAAAAAAAAGGAGAAGCTTTTAAGTATTGTGTATTTTCTTCAAGAATTGTGCCCTCTTTTCTCAAATTCTAGGAAATGTTTATTCAAACAGCTTGATTAAACTGGTAAAGATACATACTTCTATTTAAAGTTCATATGTTTGATTTCTATATTTGGGGGTTTGGATCTTCTCTTTCAAATTCAACATGAAAATGAAGTAATTCACTGTGTTGAGCATTCCTCGAAGCTGCTTACTTGGCAGATGACCGAGTTCATTCATGAACTTCTCCTTCATGTGGTTGTAGTCGTGTCCGGGGCGATGTTCTGAGTGGGTGTGCTCGTGGTGTTCTGTGTGGGAGTGCTCATGATGCACAGGCTCGGTTGCCTCCTCTGGTTCTGGTTCTGACGACTCAGCAGCCCTTCGAGCCCGGGCCCAAGCGCTGGCCAGCCTCATGTCAGCTTTAAACGACAACAGAATCAGTCCAGTTCCTCATTTGCTGTTGATTTATTGTGTCTCTGTTATATTGGCCCCACGGTGAGAGATAACACTGTTTCATATGTACTCTATGTAATCCCTATGTCTATGCGTTACAGTACAGTTGGAGAGCATCGTACATCTCTAAGCCAGATGCTCAACATGGCTGACCCTAATCCCTCTGTTACTCTCATTCTCTCTGTCATCTCCTCCCCCATAACTCCAGCCTACCCGTTTGTCCCTTCCCCATTTTTTCTCGTCACTGTTTCTGCCTGTAACTGGATTAAATTCTGGCGCTACATTATTAATCCAAAATCCTGGATCCTCATACATAGCTTTAATAAATAGGGATGGTCTCCTACCTACATTTTTATGACTTTTCTGGAATGACAATTGTTTGTTGTTTGTTTCAAAGGAGGCCTAGTGGCTATTTTAAAAAGAGAAGAAACTGTTTATTGTTTCCAATATTTATCCTCAATCCCATACTGACAGCAATTAAACAGAAACATAGTTTTTAAAGTAATGCTGGAGGCTTAAAGAAGACCACTATTAAAATGATGTCTGACAGATGTTCTTATTCACCCGTAACATTTCCACTTGGAGAAAGAATTGATTCAATCTGAATTGAACAGTAAAACCAGGATTGATTCAATCCACTGTTAAATATTTATCAGCACAGTAATCAGGCTGGATGCTACTGAGGCGCACTCAGGCTCAAAGTAAAACAGTTCATGCTGTGATGCACTCATCTCACGTACTGTACTCAACAGCTGAGTCTTGTCTTTGCTGAAACATGTAATTTACTTTAACCACTAAGTGTCTGCTAGTGAAATGTTAAACATTAAGCATCGACCTCACAGTGAGTAAGCAAAGTCAAACAGTTAGTGGCCATAAAAAGTAGAAATGACATGATGAGAAGTACTGATGTCATGTAAGATGCGTGACATATCCATATCTGACTGAACCCTTCATTAAAGTTGTTTTAAGACTTTTCACAGGATGTACTGTGGACTACGGCAAAGGCTGAACTGAAGCGTCAGTTTCAGGAATACCTTCACATTTTCTGCATGAAATAAAAAAAAAAGCATAGTACGGTCTCAATATAAATATATATATACATATATATATATATACAGTATATAAATACATATATATATACATAATTAACTTATCAGCTGTTTTAAATGGATAAACAAGTGTGCAAAAAATGATGTAAAAAAACCCCTAATTTTTCTCATCAGCCTCTCAATTTGTCTAAAACGCGTTCCTCTTTCAATTAACCCCCCAAAAAGTTTGAATCCTAGGTTTCTTTTTCTTACCTGTTGATATGTTCCTTTACTCCCCTCTATGCCAAAAGAACTTTTGGAGCAGCTATAAGTTCAAAACGTGTTTCTTGTCGCTTCCCTTTTTGCCTCACACACTCATCGTGTCTTCTCTACGTTGTTGACTTTGACTGACATGCTCCTTTCAATCCTTTCCATCAAAGCTGAAACGCTGGCAAATCACTAGAGCAGCGTTGTGTTTTAATCCCCCTCTAGCCCTCCTCCCGATATTAGAATACCAACAACACATCTGTTGCTTTACGTCTCTTAATGGAGATGCTAAAATCAACAGTCAGCACATTTCTTCAGTGTGAAATGGTCTCACACTTGGATGATCTAAGCCTCTCCTCGTCATGTCTGGAAGTTGTTCATTAGACACAGGAGGCACGGCCGTGTTGGTTGTTTTTCTCCATTAGACTCAGGAGATTGTGTGCATCGGGCCTTTCACTAATCCCCTCTGCATAGCTGTGCTCTCAGTCAATCGTCGATCTACACACAACTTTCACTTAGAGAGGATATTCCATCCCACCCGTCCCCTGGCTTACCATTTCACTGTACAAAACAGACATCAACATTTGGAGCGCTGTGAAGTGTAATCTGCAGGCATGCTGCCATGTGTTTGCATCAACAGATCACAGGGTCTTCAGTCTAACATGAAACAGCTTCCTCTTCATAGTTCAATAACTACACTGCAGAGAGAAATACCTTGAAAATAAATGTAACAGAAATGAAAAGTACTTTGTTGGAATTATGGAAGGGCTGCTGCCTTTTTATCATGAAGGGCAATCCTCTAAAGAACATAAATACACATTTAGATTTTAACTTGCTGACAAGTTATGTGAGAGGTCAGTGACAAGTTTTTTTATTTTGACGAGACTTTTTAGAATAGCTTGAACTAACCCAATTTAGAATGACTGAATAGTGCCTTTTCATTTTGCTCAATGTTATATCTATTGATTTAACGGTGATGTGTTGGGGCTCTGGATTTTAAAAAATGTAACCTTATTACTAATGAACACTGTACTCTGAAGGGTGATGTACACTGTACTCTGAGGCGTGTTCTTATCCGTGTTAAACATGTTATTAACTGGACATTTTTAACCACAAAGCGTCTGCCAGTCACATGTTAAACATTAAGCTGCCACTAGCAGTGAGTAAGCAAAGTCCTCCTGCTATCATTACAGGGTTCTTTAGGTTCAGGTGCGACACTGCAGACAAATGTTCAACATTAAATGTAACCGACAAAGGGGTAAAATAAACCAAACACAAAGACAAAGTCGACATGATCTGATTTATTAAATCTTTGATTCAGGGCATGACAGTCCCTTTTTAAATAATTGTGTCGGATTAATAATGTTTACATATACAAATGTTTGTGGACAGACTGGAATGTATGACGTGATATAACTTCTTCCAAATGAACAAATAAATGACCTTTGACATTTCAGCAGCTTATGAACATGGTAAGCTTAGCACCATTTCATGAGAATATTATTTTATGAGAACATCAGGTTTTTGCAATAAAAATTGAGGTATTTCCTGTTATTTTGCTGAGATCTTCTCTTGTACAAGAATGGAGATTGTGGTAAACTTGTTCTTAACGGAGTAAAATGCACACACAGTGGTTGCCATCCTGACTCTGTTGAGCTGATGCCACTGTGCTGCTGTGAGCTTTTTACAGGGTGTGTTTATCAAACAGGTACTCTCCCATAGAGCCCTGTGTCTCAGACGAAGTCAGACGGGTCAGACTGCCGATGTAATCGCCGAGCTTCTTGACGGTGTCGTGGCTGTCGATGAGGAAGTGCTGCTCGAGGAAGTCACAGAGCTACAGAAAAAGAGAGACAGAAGATAATGAGTGAGGATTTAACCAACAATTATACAACAGTAGGGTTACATAAACAGTGTTTAACTTCTATAAACAAAGAGGTAAAAATCACACATTGATACAACACCAAAAATAGACATCCAAGGCCCCAGATAGTCATTTTTATCTTTAATTCCCCAAAACTGCAGGCAAACTCTGCAGTGTATCAATTTAACACATGTGCTATAGAAAACTATTGCATGATTGAAATATTGAAAACCAGGAGTGTTTATGCATTTTATAAATTTACTTGGCAAAGGCTAAACAGTCCTTAAAACCTTCCAGATAATTATCATAACGTTAGATAGATAGTGTTTCTTTCATGTTCACAATGAGCTACAAAAAGAAAGAAAGAAAAAAAAAAAGCATTGAAAAGCAGATTAGTTATCAAACAGTTCCAGGCTTACGTGAGGATCAGTGTGGCTGCCAGCTCTGCGGTGCACATCAAGGATACATGTGTTCAGGGTCTTCTGGTAGTCCAGAGAAAAAGTCATGGCATCCAGACCACCTCTCCAATCCTCTCTGCTTGGTTTCTAGATAAGAGAGGATTTTAGAATGAACAAAGGCACGTAGAAATGTCCTTATTTGACAAATATGGCTCAACAAAATGTCCACATAAGCGGGACATTGTCTCCTCACAGCAATATTCTGAAGCAGAATTCGTCCTCCTCTCATGTTTTGATATTCCAGCAGCTTCTCAGCCTGTTCCCTTTCTTTCACTGAGCGCTCCAAGAAGAAGCTGGAGAAATTTGGCAGGGCCACATCATCTCTGTCAAAATACATCCCCTGGAGTATGGAAAGAAACACAGTGTTTGAAAATTAAAGTGCTGATACAAAAAGAAAACCATCACAGTATGATAGTGGTTATTAAAGAGGATCTTACAAGAGACAGGTACGTGTAGGAGGCATTGAGCTTGATGTTGATAAGCTTGTTGATGTCGCCTTCGGTCTCCGAGTGGAGGTTTTGTTTGACGATGGACTGCATTTCTACAAGAGAGAAAGAACAAGAGTAAAACAAATTAAATAAAACGTATAAATTCAGCTCAGATGGGGAGGTATCACAGTAAAGACCTCTCTGCTCTCTGTCAGCCAACTTTCCTCTCAAGCAGCTCGACACACTATGATCTTTAACAGCCCTCTTCAATAAAACCAGTGGTTATTTACAGCTTCAGTGACACATCAGCCAGACACTTCATGTGTTATTATGAGATTTGAGCTCAAGCGGGTTGTACTGTTTCAGGTCAAGTGTTCTAAAGGTTATGCTAACGTTAGCACATGTAGCTCGTGTACCGAAGCTCGAATAACCTGCGCTAGGTGATCTTACTTTTAAATAACATTAAATCACCCAGTTACATTATCTAAAACGCTTTGAACTCAGTTTGGTTAAAACGCCAACAAATAGCGACCATAGTGTAAAAACAATCCCTTTGTTGAAGTTGCATGCTAGTTGTTAAGCTAAAGCTAGCTGCTTTAGTATTACTTTAGTCAACAACAGAAGAGTTAAAACTGTCTCCTAAATTAACTCAGTTAAAGGACCAGCTTCACATTATCTCCTCTTATTCACTTACTTGATCTGTGACTGGAATGCACTCCACTTTACACCAGTACTGTAGCTGGTGTTATCTTGTTTACACACCACAAAACAGCATCGACCCACCCCTGATGGCTGGTAGTCTTAAAGCAGCTGTGTGTGTGTGTGTGTGCGTGCGTGCGTGCGCGCATGTGTGCGCGTGTGCGTGCGTGTGTTCCCGTCCCTCTACTGCCCCTGTCGTGTTGGGGACGCATGACATGATGATACAACAAAGTTGTTCAAATAGCCTGCTGATTGTTCAGTTAGTTTCGATAGTTTGAATATTTTCTGCATGAAGGTTTAAAAATTCACTGTGGAGTTGTGGTGGAGAAATCAGAATCAAAACCAGCTTTATTGGCCAGGTATGTTTAACACCCAAGGAATTTAAGATAAAATAAGATAATCCTTTATTCATCTCGCAAGTGGAGACATTTACAGTGTTACAGCAGTTAATATTCAATGTAAACATTAAATATTAATAATAATTAAACTAAACTGTAAACAAGTAATTAAAGACTAATATGTACAATTCCACACAATATAATATTGCAGTGGTGAGTAGTGCAAAATGATGCTGAAGTAAACATGAGGTACTGTAGTTATCTTTTACAGTATTTACAGAATAGATAAGTAAATGTGAAAGTTGGAGAATCATACAGATTGTGAGATATGTTCATAACTCTATACACAAAAATAGGGGGAAAAAATTGGTGCCTGGAACTATTTGATGATTAAATGCTATGCGAGAAGTTATGGTGCGGGGCCCACAACAGTGAAACTGTAACTCTCCTGGTAGCTTTATAGCTCCAAACAGTGTTACAGTGACCCATTCTTTACTTTGACTAAAGTTTGTGTATTTAGTTAAATATAGTATAGAATTGTTTTGCTTCTCCAATTTTCAAATTTTAGAACCAAATCTACGTAATGAATCTTTAAGGATTTTTTTGTTTGTTTTTTCACTCAAATCGCACCACGCCCACAAAATCCCCTAAAAGTAATTGTACATTTTTGGGCTTGTTTTTGTACTTCTAATCTTTTTTTAACTCAAAATGTATAAAAGATGTGTAGAATTCTGATGAGTTACACCATTTATGTAAATTAATGGGATGTTAAATATGCAGGTCTTTAAATGTTAAAAAAAAGGTCAACCATCACGCAGACCTGGGCCACAAATATTAAAATACAGTAAGTTTGCATGGTTGTTAAATAGAAATGACACTCAAAACAACCCCCCTCATTATGGTCAATATACAGAAGCTTGTTGTTCTGTTTAAAAGGCAGGTGTATACTTTCCTACGCAATCTGTTTCGGGGAAAACTGTGATAGTTTATGATAGCTTACTTCCTCCTCATGTTACCAATTAGAGAACATTTGACAGGTTAGCCTTTGACATACCCTTCTTTTATTGACTCTTTGCTAAAATGTGAGACCATAAACATATTCATAACTTCATGTTTCCAAAGTGGTGTGAGGATGTTTCTCTATGTGCAGTTCCGTATCGATGTTAACCACAATGAAGCCCTCTACGGTGCAAAGAAACCAAAAGCAGATCTAAGGTGTTGTGAAACCCCTATCTTAAGAGAAAAGAGTTGTTTGACGAAATCATTCAAATAACCATATTTTTACAAAGGTCTTGAATGCATCAAAGGCTCGGTAATAATTCACCTGAAAGTTCTAGTGATAAAAATTCAGCCAATATAAACCAATTACCACTAATAAAAATGCTCAACTGAGACACTTTGACCGTTAATAAGGAAGTAACAGGCGGGGCAAAGGTCTCTATGGTTGTATAAGGCCAAAAAGGAGAAGCAGTGATATACAAAGCTGCTTGCTGTATGAGAAGGGACCAGAGGTTACAGAGGGAGTACATGGCTAAGAATTAAAAGTCAACACCTTTGGAATAAAGTGAATAGTGGACTGCTTCAGCCCAGCCACGACAGCATTTTTTTTTTTTTTTTTTTTTTTGCAAGACTGACATGTTGTTTTTTGTCAACACATCAGTCAAAGTACTGAAAATAGAAACTTGAAGTTTATCTTGGAACAAAAAAACCTCTTCAATCTTTGCATAGCTTCAAAATGATGAAGCCATCCGACAGGTTGCTGTTGGGCTTCTTCCTGTGTCTGCTTTGGGTAAGTTTTTAACCTTCTGCTTTGATAGTGATCAAGTAGTGAATGTTTAGTCGAGAGACAGTTACCCACAACAAAAGAAAACTGTAGAGCTTAAACCACAGTGAACATTAAAAGCGTTATATGCATCATATTAAAGTGTAGACTGTGGAATTACGGTATCTGAAATATAAGAAAGCATGGAAAACAAAACAAGACTTGCATAACCTCTAAATGAAGAACTTTTTCTGATTGTGAAATATTAAAATGAGAATTTGTTCTCTCTCAGCATCAGTAATCTTTTCCCACTGACTTCCTCAGAGGAACAAATGTATAAATGAGGAAACAACTCAAAATAAATCAGAAGCAAGAGCTGCACATTCAGCAAGACTTTATTTTTGAATACCTTCAAAAGTTGAAATGTATTTGATTAAGTTCATATTTTAAAGAAGGTACTGAATACTGAATGTTTTAATTTAAATTGTACAAAATAATCACTGGAAGATTTACTTTGTCTTTATTGCACACAAACATCTAGTTTGAATAAATCTAACTTTTTGTAACACACTGCCCCAAACAACAACTGCCTGTTGTTTTTGCGTTGATCTTTTTTGCTATACTTTTTTTTTTCGCGTACCAATGTGTTTTTTACTAAGACTGGATATAGAGGTAGATGTTAAAATAAATAATAAACAACTGCTGTGAAATATTTGTTTATGAAGGTCTCTTGTATCCAGTTTGGATTTAGATATAGAGTAACCCACTTGTAAAAAGATTATTTCTAAACCTTTGTTTGCTGTTAAATGTAAGATAGAAATGATATTGATAAGATTAAAGTATATTTGTTTAAAATGCTCAGATTAAATTACAGTTCTCTTAATTTTATAGATGGCTCTGTCACACTTTGGCTTTTTCACACTATGAATCTCTGTTTTCAGGGTGTCACAGATTCCGACACAACATCATCACCAGCCACGACACCGACAGCAACTACAATTAGACGTAAGTCTGAGCTGCTGTCCTTTCTCTTAAGTGACTGTCTGTTTGCTTCTATGATCAAGCAGACGTTTGTAAATTACAATAATGAATCGCAACAATAACTTTGAAAAACGGTTAATGAAGTCTTCTTACTGCTTTACCGTGAGCGCTCAAAATGAGAGCAGTATAACTCTGACGTGGGTCAAAGTCAACAACATCGCAACATATTATCTAAAATGTGTCGACAAAGATGGTGCCAAGGAGGAATATATCAATAAAAACAATGTGGAGAAAAATGTTTCATATGTAGTCACTTACCTGACAGCTGGGAGTGAATATACTTTTAATAATAATAATAATAATACATTTTATTTAATGGCGCCTTTCAAGCCACCCAAGGTCGCCTTACAGTGGATAAAAACAATACATTAGGTTAAAACCAAACATAAAAACAAACAAAAGACAGGTGTAGTGTGGAGTGAACAGTTACAGTGAGTATGCCAGTTTAAACAGGTGGGTTTTGAGTTGGGATTTAAAGGTGGAGATGGACTCTGACTGTCGTATGTGGGGGGGGGAGGGAGTTCCAAAGTCTGGGTGCCGAGCAGCTGAAGGCTCGGGCACCCATGGTACTGAGGCGTGGTGTGGGGATGACTAGCAGTCCAGCAGAGGTTGAGCGGAGGGTGCGTGAGGGGCTGTAGTGATGGAGGAGGTCGCAGAGGTAAGTGGGGGCTAGCTGGTGAAGAACTTTGTAAGTGAGGAGGAGGTTTTTGTAGTTGATGCGAAATTGTACAGGGAGCCAGTGAAGTTGAATGAGAATGGGGGTGATGTGATCAGATGATGTGGTGCGAGTAATGAGAGACCAGTATAACTCTACAGTGGAATAAAGTGGAAAACAATGATTATGTCATCAAGTACGGTACAGAAGAGAAAGACTTCACCGTGACAGAGGATAACCCAGTGAGCAGGACAATCTCAGCTTTGACAACTATGACTGAGTACACTTTCACCCTCTTTACTGTGTTTAAAAATGTCAGAAGCAGAGGAAAAAATACCACTGCATTCACTGGTAAGAGAATTATTTTAACTCGAGTTTAACACTTTACGCATATACATTATATTCAAGTTTCTCAGTAACAGGTGTTTGTAGCTTGTTTGGTCAGGAAATACTGGAATTAAATGCAGATCTTTATTAGTTGCTTTTACTGATATGTTAATTTAAATTCAACTTGTGTTTTTGAAAAAAAAAAAACTTTAAGTGAGAGATAAACATTCTTTATTCAAATTTAAGCTGCTGTGACAGTTTGTTCTCCATGTCTTTTTACACCCTAGCTCCTCCGAATCCAGGGAACTTTAAATCAGTGAGACAAAACGAGACCAGCATCACTCTGCAGTGGGACAAAGTGGATAACATCCTCACTTATAAACTTGAGTATGATGGAAAGGAGGTGGACGTTCCATCTATGGGACAAGATGTGGTGCAACACACAATCCCTGGTCTTAAGAGTGGGACTAAACACAACTTCACATTGTTTGCTGTCTTTGAAAATGTCCCAAGCAGTGGAGCAACAGTGACTGCAGTTACAGGTAAGAGGATTTTACTCTTGAAGTAGACCTTTAGTAAGAGCCTGGTGAATACACTAATGTCTAATGCAAGTTTTCCCAGTATCAGAAGGGAGTTGCCCACAAATGATTTTTGAAAGTGACGTATAAACTAATGGCGCTTAATGTAAGTTATTGATGTTATTGTGGTTTCTTTGATATTTTCTTTAATCAACATGTGTTTCCTTTTCTTGTTTCTTTACTGCTTAGCCCCCCGTAACCCAGAGAACATTAAATCAGTGTTACAAAACGAGACCAGCATCACTCTGCAGTGGGACAAAGTGGATAACATCCTCAGTTATAAACTTGAGTATGATGGAAAGGAGGTGGACGTTCCATCTATGGGACAAGATGTGGTGCAACACACAATCCCTGGTCTTCAGAGTGGGACTAAACACAACTTCACATTGTTTGCTGTCTTTGAAAAGGTCCCAAGCAGTGGAGAAACAGTGACTGCAGTCACGGGTAAGATTTTTTATTTTCTTCAGCAACAGCCTGGTGAGAACTCAGTGTTATCCAATCCAGGTTTCCTTATACCAAAGGGTGTTTCCCTCTGAATACACAGGAGCTTAAAAAATCATGTCAAAGACTGTAAGATCTTACTCAGTTTGTCACATTTTGACATGACCTTTTTTTTTTCTATAAATGGGTTCCTTTCTCATGTTTCTTTACCTCCTTGCACCTTGTAACACAGAAGCGATATCACTTTATTATTATTAGTCATTGATGTTATTGTGGTTACTTTGATATCTTCTTTAATCAACATGTGTTTCCTTTTCTTGTTTCTTTACTGCTTAGCCCCTCTTAACCCAGAGAACTTTAAATCAGTGTTACAAAAAGAGACCAGCATCACTCTGCAGTGGGACGAAGTGGATGACATCCTCAGTTATAAACTTGTGTATGATGGAGAGGAGAAGAACATTATGTCTGAAGGACATGATCCAGTGCAATACATATTCTCTGGTCTTAAGAGTGGGACTGAACACGAGTTCACATTGTTTGCTGTCTTTGAAACGATCCGAAGCAGTGGAGCAACAGTGACTGCAGTCACAGGTAAGATTTTTATTTTCTTCAGCAACAGCCTGGTGAGAACTCAGTGTTATCCAATCCAGGTTTCCTTATACCAAAGGGTGTTTCCCTCTGAATACACAGGAGCTTAAAAAATCATGTCAAAGACTGTAAGATCTTACTCAGTTTGTCACATTTTGACATGACCTTTTTTTTTTTTTTCTATAAATGGGTTCCTTTCTCATGTTTCTTTACCTCCTTGCACCTTGTAACACAGAAGCAATATCACTTTATTATTATTAGTCATTGATGTTATTGTGGTTACTTTGATATCTTCTTGAACCAACATGTGTTTCCTTTTCTTGTTTCTTTACTGCTTAGCCCCTCTTAACCCAGAGAACATTACATCAGTGGGACAAAACGAGACCAGCATCACTCTGCAGTGGGACAAAGTGGATGACATCCTCAATTATACACTTGTGTATGATGGAAAGGAGAAGAACATTATGTCTGAAGGACATGATCCAGTGCAATACACAGTCTCTGGTCTTAAGAGTGGGACTAAACACAACTTCACATTGTTTGCTGTCTTTGAAAAGGTCCCAAGCAGTGGAGAAACAGTGACTGCAGTCACAGGTAAGATTTTTATTTTCTTCAGCAACAGCCTGGTGAGAACTCAGTGTTATCCAATCCAGGTTTCCTTATACCAAAGGGTGTTTCCCTCTGAATACACAGGAGCTTAAAAAATCATGTCAAAGACTGTAAGATCTTACTCAGTTTGTCACATTTTGACATGACCTTTTTTTTTTTTTTCTATAAATGGGTTCCTTTCTCATGTTTCTTTACCTCCTAGCACCTTGTAACACAGAAGCGATATCACTTTATTATTATTAGTCATTGATGTTATTGTGGTTACTTTGATATCTTCTTGAACCAACATGTGTTTCCTTTTCTTGTTTCTTTACTGCTTAGCCCCTCTTAACCCAGAGAACATTACATCAGTGGGACAAAACGAGACCAGCATCACTCTGCAGTGGGACGAAGTGGATGACATCCTCAGTTATAAACTTGTGTATGATGGAGAGGAGAAGAACATTATGTCTGAAGGACATGATCCAGTGCAATACATATTCTCTGGTCTTAAGAGTGGGACTGAACACGAGTTCACATTGTTTGCTGTCTTTGAAACGATCCGAAGCAGTGGAGCAACAGTGACTGCAGTCACAGGTAAGATTTTTATTTTCTTCAGCAACAGCCTGGTGAGAACTCAGTGTTATCCAATCCAGGTTTCCTTATACCAAAGGGTGTTTCCCTCTGAATACACAGTAGCTTATAAAATCATGTCAAAGACTGTAAGATCTTACTCAGTTTCTTTACCTTTCTCATGTTTCTTTACCTCCTTGCACCTCGTAACACAGAAGCAATATCACTTTATTATTATTAGTCATTGATGTTATTGTGGTTACTTTGATATCTTCTTTAATCAACATGTGTTTCCTTTTCTTGTTTCTTTACTGCTTAGCCCCTCTTAACCCAGAGAACATTACATCAGTGAGACAAAACGAGAACAGCATCACTCTGCAGTGGGACAAAGTGGATGACATCCTCAATTATACACTTGTGTATGATGGAAATGAGACAACCATCACCGCATTGGAAGATGAAGAGTTAGTGAAGAAAGAAATCACTGGACTTGTGAGCGGGACTGAATATGATTTCAGTGTCTTCACTCTGTTTCATGATGTCAGAAGCCGCGGACATAACTACACTGCAGCTACGAGTAAGTGTTCCTCTTTGTATAGACTTTCAACAAGAGCAAGAACTGAGCTGTTTATAGATGGCTTTAAAGAGGGTTAAATGAATACTGATGCCTCTATTAATCCCAACAAAAAAAAAATCAAATCGCACAACATCATCAGGGAGAAAACAGATTGTTTCTGAGATACAGTATGAGGTAAGCCTATATCCGCTGTTGTGGGGTAGGTGTCAAACCAAGTGAGCTAATGAGAGCTTTCACAGGATGAGATCAGAGATGAGAAGTAGTGCTTCGTTCAAAGAGATTGCCAAAACACTCAACACTAAATTTCCCCAAAGGAGGTTTAATGAAAATAAGATAAGCTTCAGGGTTTCACAGAGACTCTGAAACAAGAAGGGGGGGTCTACATTTGTGTCTTCAATGTATAGGTTTAAGTGTGTGACCTGAGATCCACATTTGTATTTTATTGGTGATGAGTAAAGTCTTTTCTTTCTTCAGTTCCCTCCAGAGTGGCTTTTGTGAACGTGACCGAACGCTCCGTGAACACAGTAACCCTTGAGTGGAAGAAAGTGAGGAAAGACTGGACCTACATACTCCAGATAAATTACGAAGAGCACCAAGTATACGGACCCGAGGATGTGCTGTCACAACAAATCACCTCTCTCACGCCAGGAACAGAGTATACATTCAGGGTGATCACAAAGTTCTTTGGACACAGCAGCAAGGTTTTTGAAGACTTCACAGTGACAAGTAAATACACAGCTATTGTTGGTTCTGTGAATAAAAAGTACATACATGTGCAGACTCTTGAAAACCTGATTGAGGGTTCTTTTAAATGTCATATCATACAAGCTTAAACAGCTGAAGGTCATGCTCTGAAAGGATTTTTGTCTTTCATTGCAGCCATAGACTGTGCAGGTGTAGACTGGCAAGTTACAAACTCATCCATCCAAGGAACGGTTGAAGGCTTGTTCTCGACTGCAACAGCATCTTACAAATCCCATAGTCAAGTCAGTCAGAATGGTAGCAATGTGTCGTTCACTGGCCTTTACCCTGGAGCGACCTACGAGCTTCTTCTGGTGTATGAAAACAAATCCAGAACCTTTGAACAGTGTAAACACACACTGCAGATCAGTAAGTATTCATCTCTCTTTTCATATTAACTGCATATATGTCTGCATGTACAACAGGAATTATGTCAATGTCTCATTTTGAGCATATTGATTTTGAAAGCCACCCTGTCATTTTATGTAATTGTTCTTTTTCTTGTTTCTGAAAACAAGAAGGAAAACATCAACACAATACCCTTTATTCACATATAGAGATTAAAATGTATCTAAATGAGTCTTTATTCTTGATAGTTTAGATGATACCTGCCTTAGGTATAAAATTAGCTATTGTGCTAAATCAGCATTTTTACAATGCTGCTTTATGCTAACATGTTGATAAATATTCATTGTCCTAATTGAAATAAAGGATTAGGAGGAGAATATGTTCTTTGGTCTGCATCTTTGAGTATTCAGAAAGGGGCTACATAAGTTCAATGTATTATTAATATTCTTATTACTTATAAAATGCAAGATGACCAAATATACAGCACATACTTAAAGCACCTGATTGGTAGAATAACTGGCATCTTCGTGAAGCAATTATCATTTCGGATTTGAAATAAGCCCTGTGAATGACTGATATAGGTATAGATAATGGATGGATTTTCAGTAATTTAGACTAATGTTACGCTATAGAGCAGCAGTACCATGAGATGATTTTTTTTTTCTTCATGGTAGTGCACCCTGAACAGTGATTTTCATCAAAGGCGTTTTTGTTTCTTTTTTCAGACAAAAAGTGTTAGAGTAGATGTAGCTCATACCTGACAGTTTCGGCGAATGTCTCTCGCCTTCTTCAGAGTCTCACTGACAGCCTGTGACGTGTCAGCCGGCAGATATTGACAGCCGGCACGCCCAGCAGGGCTGTCAAATGTTGATTTTTTTTTTTGTAATCTGTTTTTTTCTTTTTCTTTTTTTACATTTGAACCTTTTAATTTCTACACTGTTCTGGTGATGTGTTGTTTTGATTGTACTGCAAATACATCTTACCAATTGTCTCTTGAAGTTCCTCCAGATTTATTGGCTCACTGTGAGTACTCGGCGGCTGGATATTCAGTGTTGATCAGCTGGAACAGACCGGATGGGCTATGGACCTCAGTGGAAGTGAACGTGATGGAGAAGACTTACAATGTGGCCATGAAGGAAACAGATATCACAATAGCTGGCTTCAAACCTGCCAAAACATATAAGGTGTCTGTTTCAGCACTGGCTGGAGATGTAAAGAGTTCTACACCGTCAGTTTTTTCATGTCAAACTGATCCGAGGGGTAAGTGGACTATGTTTCTCTATAAAAACACTACTTTGAGTTTTGACTCTTGTTTAACTAGAAAATGAAGATTACATCCCTTTAATGTTAATAAAAACTGCTCTGCTGTGTGTTGAATGCCTGACTTTTGTTACTTTTATTCAATCCTCATTTTGCTCTTTGCAGGGGTCATTGCAGGGTCCATAATGGGTGTGCTACTTTTTGTTGTTCTGGTCTGTATGGCTGCCTTCATTCTGTTGAAAAGACCAGATATTGTCAGGTTGGCTTTGCCTCAGTGACTATAGTTTAATTCATCTCCATCTAAACTGTGCTAAATCAGACTGTATTACTGAGCATCAATGCTTCTTCCAACAGGAGAAACAAAACATTCACTGGTGGTACCAAAAAAACGGATAAAAAGCTCAAGTAAGTTCACGTGTCATCATCTCCTAATGTTAACAACTTTGTCAGCTCTCCTAATGTGGTTAAACAATAGGTCTCATTTATGAATTTTAGAGGGAAACACTGGGTTGAAATACATTATTGTCACTTATTTTACCTTTAATTTGATTAAATTTGTTTATTTTCCAAACGTGTAACATAAGACAAAGGTGAACATAAAAAAACAGACAAAATAAATAATAATTACAAATAGTGGAAAGTATGATTCAGTATAAAAAATAAACAAAATACATTTGGATAATAAGCTGTTATAAGTTACATGTCCACAAAGGAGTGGAAAGAAGTACAACTTATTGAATCCAATCCCAGCTAGCTTGTATAATATTTGTTAAATTAAATAATTGAAATTATGACAATCATATAATACAATATGATAATATGTTTAAATGTTTAATTTTCAATGTCAAGTTATAAATAAATAAATATATGAAACCAAGAGATTTGTAATAATACAATAACAAAAACAACAGCAACAAAATGGAAAATAGAAAAAAGAAAACAGCCTTTCATTAGATATACGAAGTGAAACAAATTCTACTTTTCACATGCTTCTTTTAGAGCTGTTTCTGTGGAAATGTTTCCAGACCACTTCCAACAGTTAAGTGTGGATGACAACAGAGGTTTCTCCCTGGAATATCAGGTATATAAAAGAAGCTTATTGTTTTCAGTTCTTTCTCAAACTCTTTCAGTAAGACAGTAAAACTGCCTGTTTATAATGATGACTGTCATGCAGAGCCTCATGCCTGTTGGCACAGAGCAGACACGTAAGGAAGCTAATCTTCTTGAAAACAAACCGAGGAATCGTTTTAACAACGTCCTGCCATGTAAGCCAAGCACCAGCAATAAAGACTCAGAAAATATTTACATGATTCAGATCCACTGACTCTAGTTGTGGGTGTTTGACCTTGTTGAGATTTGTTGCATTTAAGCCATCTTCTGTTATGTATCATCCTCAGACGACTGGTGTCGGGTGAAGCTCACTTCATCAGAGGCCAATGGAACATCTGACTACATTAACGCCAGCTACATGCCTGTAAGTATTACAAGCTGCACAACTTATCTTCACACCTTCATTTGGATTCACTTCATTTATGAAGACTTAATGTGATTTGTCGGCATGAAAATACTTTTTCTTTTTTTTTTATCATTTTAAACTGAATGATTTACAGAATTAGCTTTGACACTTCCTTCTCAGGGCTACAACAGCAGCAGGGAGTACATTGCCACTCAGGGCCCTCTGCCCTCCACAGTGGATGATTTCTGGAGGATGATTTGGGAACAGAGAGTGAGAGGTATTGTCATGGTAACCAACTGCACTGAGAGCGGAAAGGTGGGTCCTCTGGTATCTTTTAGAATCAATTTAAACCAGATTTTATTGAAGGTGTCAAAATGTTGTGAGCGGTTTTAAATCATTGGCTTTTGTGGCTGACGTTTTCAAATAGTTAACATTTATGTGAGCCACTGCACACAAATGTTTTGCTCTCAACTTCATGACCCCTTTTTGTTTTTGTATGCTTCCTTTTCGTAGACTAAGTGTGAACACTACTGGCCTGCAGACAAGAAGCCTCGCATGTATGGAGATCTGGGGGTCACCATCAGATATGAGCAGAAGGAGCTTTTCTGGACATTAAGAGAATTTACAGTAAAACATGTACGAAACAGGGCTGGGAGAGGAGGCTGTTTGACAACTTTAATTTATATTCTATTATAATAATAATAATAATATAATTCCTCCATGCAAATCTCCATCATAGAAAAACAGCACAGAGGAGCGCACAGTGAAACATTTTCACTTCACCGCCTGGCCTGATCATGGAGTTCCACAGGGCACAGAGGACCTGATCCAGTTCAGAGGACTGGTGAGAGAGCACATAAAGAGAGAAGCGACTGGAGCACCTACAGTGGTCCACTGCAGGTACAAAATGAGTTCTTACTTTCATGGGTAAAAATCTAGTCATCTGAAAATCTTCATACAACTATTTGAATTTAAGTTGTGAGTGATATGAAGTTAAGTATCTGCTTTTGTACCACCTGGACTACCTGACGATGAACATACCTGGTCTTTCTTTCAGTGCCGGAGTAGGGAGGACAGGCACCATTATTGCTCTGGATGTTCTGCTTCAGCAGTATGAGAAAGAGAGAGCAGTTGGCATCAACGCCTTTGTGCACAAGATGAGGCTGAGTCGACCGCACATGGTGCAAACAGAGGTATATATATACTATGTCGAGATACCACTTCCTTTGTAAGCAAACAAGGCAAGGTTGCTTTTATAACCTCGAACCATGTAAGCTTTATCCCCGCGTCCACAATTTTACACAAACAATATTGTGTACATTTTCAATCAAGATAATGAAGGCAACACTTTATAAAAGTGTATGTTTATTTGCACATTTACATTCTTTGTCTCCCAATATAAAGACGTGTGAAGTTAAAGCATGCGTTTGATTGTGGTTAACAACTGAACACTGGTAAGCCACGCAGGAGATAGGCAAATGACTGTGGTTATAGCTCACTGCACACAAAAGCTGTGTTTCTAAAATGACAAGCTGTTCTCGTTTCCTTTTTGTTTTTTTCAGTCCCAGTATGTTTTCTTGCACCAATGCATCATGAACAGTCTGCAGCAAAACGAGAGGACTGAAGAGACCATATATGAGAATACCGACATGATGTATGTCAACGCCACTGCACTCCGAGAGTTTCAGAAATATAGTAACAATTAACTATTGTTATTGTCTTTTCTGCACCAATTGAAAAGCTAGTTAAATCCTACAGGCTAAAATTGGCTTGAAACTTTAAAAATCACAAATGTTTATGTTGTATATTTACTGTCAGTGCATAGCACACTTTAGATTTTACTTAACTTTATTTGTGGTCTTATCAGCTCTGCTTATAGTTAGAATGATTATAATGACACACTTCATGTGAGTAAAAAACACTCCTGAGGACAGAAAAATGTTTGAAAATTACATTCAGAAAAAATGATCCTAACTTGTACAAATATTAAATATTTTTTTATTGAAAAAAACAAAACAACACCACCTAAATAGTACAGGTCTGTCAAAGATTACAACATTGGTTCCAGTGTTTGTCCTTCAAGGGTCAATGTTTTGAACTTCTTCCTTGCTTCCTGAAACCGACAGCACACCTGCTTCACTCACATCCTCCTCAGCGATTCCTTTACTTGGTGTGTTTCTACTAGAGACATTATGGAAGTTAGCAAGGATGAGTTTCTGTCGGTCTTGTAAAGCCTCAGGGTTGATTTCTGCCTCTCCACGTTGCTTGCCCGGATGCAGGGGCTCGATTTTACCAGCGTCAGGCAGCGGAGGCACGGAGAACATTTTTGCAATGTTGTGCAGGACACTGCACGCCTTGATAACATTGGACTTTTTGGCCAAAGAGTTTTCTTGAGCAAACCCGAGTTGATTTAAACACCTGAAGCGTGTCTTCATGGAGCCGAGCATCGTCTGCATGACACTGTGGATCTTTGTGTGGGCCTCATTGAAGCTGATCTCGCTGTCATTTGCAGGTTCTGCCACAGGAGTCAGGACATGTTTGCTTAAGTTGTAGCCTTGCCCAGCTTTAAGAAAGACAATAAGAGAATCCAATCAAGAAAACAGCGGGACAACAAAACCCTGATATATGATGAAAACTTAAAATGGGCCGAGGTGGACGTGAAGTCTTTACACAGAGTCGAGAAACATAATCAGTACACCTGAGAAATATCAATAACCTAACTAGAAGTGAGTGTTTGTTAGAATGTAATAAAGAAAAAAGTGCAATCCCTAAAACACAGAAGACTTTATAAATATTGTAAGCTATATAAAAGGACTGTATGCAGCTCAACTGTTATGTAATGTGGGTTATATTTAAATGATCTCAGGGGCATAGTATGTGCATTTTGTAATAACAAATAAAATAATTATAAAAAATACTTTTCAAAAATGGATACAGAAACAGTTTTCTTATGACTGGTTTAATATCTTACCTATAACCCAAAAAGGTCTGTGTATATGTAGCTCCTCCATTTGCCTCCCTTTGACAGACGACTCCCACAGCTCCTGCTCAAACGTGCTGCCAACACAACACTTTTCTACACTCAGTATGTTTCCGTCAGAGTCGCATATGATCTGGCTCACCACCGACGTGTACCCCAAGGTGTTAACAAACCCCCTGTATGTGTCCGTCTCATAAGGGGAGGCTCTGATTTTGAAGTGAGCCGCGCCAAGGACACCCAGCACATTGGGGATCCCACAGTAGTTCTTTGTCTTTAAAGCAACCTTCTTTTTGGCCTCATGAGTTAGTGGGAAAGAGATGAACTGGTCGGACATGCCTGCGATGACTCCAGACACATTGTTCATGATCGCCAGGCAGTCCGTCTGAGACTGTCCGACTCTCTGCAGCACTCGAGGTGAGGAGATTCCGTGTGCGTAATAGTTCAATGCCACCATAACCATCGCTTCGACGGACAGCGTGGGGTTCTTCAGAGCCAACTTCTCCATGCGGATGCGGGCAGCATCTAGGATGAAACTGATGCAGGGTCTGCTGAGGTGGAACACCTCAAATAAAGCTTCGTCATCAAATTCATCGAAACAGCTCGGAGCCCCGAAGTCTGCTCCGACGTTTCCGAGAAGCTCCTCCTGGACCGCGAGCCACACTGGGAGAGCGAAGGACATGTTTGTTGAATACAAGAAAACCCAGAGATTACAGGATGACCAAGACGAAAATAAACAACAGTGAGAGGCATAGACACACACTCTTCTTCAGTATGATTTAGAGCAGGGGTTTTCACCAGGTAAGTAGTTCCTGGGCTACTTTTCTTTTTTTAATCTGACAACAATAAATGCACCTCTTCCCACTATTCATATATTTGGCCAATAAAAACAAGTGTAAAGGAGTAATGTTTTATGGACATTGATGGGAATTTTCATTGACATGGCTTAATGTGTGGCAGAATAAGAAGTGTAAAATATTTCAGGTTTTTTTTAATCTTGAACCTTGATGTGAATTTAAGATGATTGATAAACATTGGCTTATTGCAGTTTCACAAACATACAAACAGTAGCTTCTTTCAGCTGATGTATGCTATGCAAAAAAAATGCAAGCGATGTAATGAAAGTAGCTCTTGGCCACTTTCATTTATTCAAAGTTACTCTCAGATGAAGAAAGGTTGGAGACCCCTGATTTAGAGAGGGCTCAAAGCTGTACTCTATCGCCACACAGTGGACAGGAATACCAACTACAAACGTCTGCAGAAAGCTAAAATAATACAAATAGAAACATCATTCTGTAATTAAGCTAAAGGCCTAGTTCCATTGAAGATGTGTTGTAATTGGATAGTATTTTTGGAACACAAAAAGCAATTAACACAACTCAAATGAAGAGGGTCATTTCCTGTCAACATTTAAATTACAGCAGTATGCAGATAATTGTGATGTTCATTAATATTTTTTTTTTCTCATTTTACTCTAAGCCGATTCCACATCGTCTAGCCTTTCCCCATTAAACTCATCCTGCCTCATAATCGTCAAAGTAATAAACCAGCTGTTTGGCTATTTGTACCAATGAAGAAGTACAACAATTACCAGGCGAGTCCGCTCGCATGTCTCCACCATCTGCAACCTCTTCTTTGTGTTGGAGCTCCTGAAACCCATCTTGTTGTTCGTTGTCCCATTTATGAATAATGACTGGCTCCAAAAAATTCCTTGCGTCACTCCTGAAGGTGTCATACTGGGAAATCTGGAGTTGTATTTCCTTACATACCTATAGTTGAGCAAAAAGACAAGAAAACGCTGCCGAAAAAGCACATCCTTTGCTAAATTAATATAGATAAAAATATTAGAAAGAAGAGACTTACCTTCTCCAGCTGCAGAAATGAAGTGTCTGTGAAATGTGTAGTTGCAAATAACTCTATATTTGCCACAGGGTAGCTGTCAACAATGGGCTGGCTCTGCCACTGTCTGGAATAGTTGCAGTTGTAGCAAAGCTGTTTAATAGCCACAAATGTACCTATGTGTTGCCGCTGGACCTCAGACGGCCTCTTACACATGGGACAGGTTTCAAAAAGTTCCCTCAGACACGAGTCAAACACAATGTATTTTGTGTCGCTATATGTGACCTGTGACCCAATTTCACTGCAATAAAGAAAAAAAGGGGGATACATTTTAATTGGACTCCACAAAGAGGCTTTCAGAGAGTTTTTTGGTCATCTACCGTAGTAACAAGTTACCCAAAATACTTTACTCACGACATTTCAGACTCCTCTTTAATAGAGTCGCCCGTATTATGGGTTGATCCAATTGGCTCAGCTTCTGCTGATCTCGAAGTCTCAACTTCTTCTTCTTCCTCCTCAAGACGGGGCCTCTTATTTGGTCTGAAAACATTGCCGTGTGAAGGCGTTGATGATGGGGGAAGTGGACCAATGCAAACAGGCTCTGTGCCAGCACTGACCTGAGACAATGTAGCCTGTGTGCCTAAGAATAATAATTAATGATTTTTTTTTTATTTTGTACATTGCCACTTAAATAATAATTATCTTAAACAAAGACATGTTTTACCTTTGCTGCTCATATGACAGTCCTTTAGTGTACCCCAGGACAACTGTGTGCCGATGGATGACCCCTTTGGAGGCACTGTGCCCTCTGAGACTTGTTGTGGGGAATCCGTCTGACACCCAACATCATTGAATCTTGGTGGACTTATTTGGATTCTGGAGCTTGTGGTCTGTGGTGTACTCTGACGACATAAAAATAGCAAATTTACCATGGCTTTTAAACAGAAACGAGAAACATTATGTTCTCTTTTCCGTAGCAAAATAAGCAGAACAAACGTGTCATAAAGTACTTATAAATGTATTTTGGATACGTTATCCTGTTATTTTAGCATCACTGTTATGATTAAACACCATCTGAGCACTGGTCGAGATGATCCTCAGCTGAGAAATGATCAATACTTAGCACTATGACTACCTCGATGAACAATTCATAACAAGCCCTATTACAATTACTAACATAGCACTTTCACGCAGAAGTGGAGATACAGCAGAGTAGAAAGAGCCTAACCACAATAATGTCAGCTGGTGTGTTTGCCGAGTCCAATAACTGTTGTTAACCACATCTTTTTCTGGGAGCTCCTAAGCTCCCATGAGCCCCGTTTCCACCGAGCCAAACTCTGTACCGAGGCTCGGTTCATCTCGGTACAGTGCGCATTTTGCGGCGTTTCCACAGAATAATCCCGGGAAAGATTCCCAAATAATCTAACAGTCTGAATCTGATGAGAATTCCAATGAGTGAGTTGGTGAGGTTTGGACCTTTCAGCAGTTAGCAGTTAAGCAATGTTCCTTTGAAGACTCCACCAATCAAAGACCACCCTCGAGGTTCCTTTCTTTGAGGGATACGCCCATGATGGGGTATGTACCAGAGCTCCCCATCACTTCCCTTCAGCTGATCTAGTGGTACCGTGTCAGCATAATCAGTGTTTATCATTTCTGGGAGGAAAGCTGTGTACTCATGATGAAAGTTCTTGTTTTTGACAAATTTACATGTCAGACTCTGGATGCGTTGTTCTGCAATGAAATGGTTATTCGCCAAGCTGGGATTTTCTTGTTTGAAAGGCAATATCCAAGTGATTCACAATATCCAAGAATTTGACCTCCTCTCTTCCTCGATTTCCTTGCTGGTTTCCCTGCAGTCATGTTTGTACTGTTTGATTAACAACTCCTCTAGGTTCATGATGGATATTCAATTGACAGCAGCAGCAGCAGCACAGCCATTTGCATCTGTAACGATGTTGTCTCCTCTCAGTGGACCATAGATGATCCACCCCTGTAGGGTCCTTGCTACGTATGGTCCATATCCTTCGCTGTTGACCATATCTTTGCAACCTTCAACCGAACAAATTCAGTATTTCGCTTTACCAGTAGCCATTACTCCTTCACTAGTGAGAAAGACAATGGCAGACATTCACAGAAGTTTTTATCAAGTTGGGGGTGGAGTCTGTGGGTGGAGATACCATGGGGAGGGCATTTTGTTACCCCCGATTCAACTGGTGACATCACTAGTTGAGAAAATTTGAAACAGAGCACTTTTCTCTGTGTTGCAAGACTTACACAGACCACACTCAAAGGACTGGTGCATTGCAAACATACCTTTGTACACTGTCATGCATGTAAGTCTGTTCTTTATGCCTGTAAAGAGAGTTTTTGGTTACATGTGTCATATCACACGCTTTAATTGATGGTCCAGGGGTTGTTCGTTTTGGTTTAACAACCTGTTGCTGGGAGAAAGATTCCATTTCCTTCCACATATCCTGTCCTTATTGCACTTGACATGGATAATGTTCACTTGGAGATGCTTTGAACTTCGCTGATCCTTCCTCATGAGCAGTTGCTTTTCTCAAATACGAGTTCATCCCATCAGATACTCTGGAACCATCTCTCCCATTGAATACATTGATTTTTGCATTGGTTGCTGCCAGCTCAGTCTCTCGTTCAAGTTGTTCCTTCTTTCTTTTCAATTGCTCCTCTTGGGCTTCAAGCTTGTGTTTTATCCTCAACGCAGCAGCTCGAGAGATTTATTTTATGTGCAATTTAAAACAGAGAAAACACCATTGCATTATGTCATTTGAGCCAAGTTCGACTATATCTTACTTGAATATACATTTATCCATCCATCGATACCTCTATACCGTCACTACTTTCCTGTCTTTTATTTTGAAGGGTTTACTTTCAGTCACATGGGTCGCACGACTTGTTTACCGTAAAGGCGTTAAAATATGCGCAGCAAAAAAAAAACACCGGCTAACTTGACAGCAGTGTCAAAAAATGCTCCGAGGCCGTAAAAAAACAGATCCGGACCCCCAAAACATTATCTTTAAGGGTGGTTGACAATGCAACTATGCCCGTTACATTTTTAAGTGGAAGTTTGTAATTAGCTAAGTAGTGCTCAAATCACTGCTTAGCATGTTAGCCAAGACATCCAGCTGGTTTCAAACTAAATAAAAACACCATAAATGAAGCATACTTACAGGTTGTAGTCGTGAACGTCCAGAAGCAGTATGACTTCCATCGTGACCAAAAAGAGTGGGAATTGCACCTTCTTTCAGAACCAGTTTTTTTGCAAATCCCAACTTGAACTGTGTCCAGTTAACAAAGCAGTCCTCGTTGAAATGCCGAGAGCAGAGGACAAGTCTGGGTCCGCAATACTGAGGAACAGTCTTAAACATAAAAGATATCCACAAGTTCCTCAAACTGCCGTAACTAGGCAGTCCATGCAGAGAAGAAGTGTTTTCACATTTAAAGAAACATCGTCTGGTGGCCATGCCGGTCTCTACGTTCTGAATGTAAACAAATAAGAGCTCAGCAGTCACCGCCCACTTTTTCGGTCATTTTCCCCAATCAAATCCTGCCTGGATTTTCCCACTAAATTCTTATATCAAGGGATTTGCACCTGGAACAAAGACGTCCAGCTACTCCAATACTCGTGTTCATATTACTTTTAATTCGGCTTCACAACGGCATTAAACAAAAACGGAAATAGGCCTAAGTACCGTTTGCACACACATTTCGTCTGGAGTCAATGAACAACACATCCCACAATCCATTGCAAATGATACGGTTTCTTCTTAAGAGTAACTTCTGTAGACAGCATATACAGAGAAGGGACTAGAGCACCTACTATGGTTCACTGCAGGTACAACATGAGTGTTTACTTTCATAGGTATTAATCTAATCATCACTATTTGTTATTGTATTTGACAGCTTCAGTAATGTACTGTATGTCTGCGTTCTTGTGCATCATAGAAAGTCTGCAGGAAAACGAGAGGACTGAAGAGAACAAAATCGGAATAATGACATGATGTATGTCAATGCCACTGCAGTCCGAGAGTTGGCAACAGTTATTGTCTTTTGTGCACCAATTGAAAATCGAACGTTGAATCCTAAATGCCAAGTTTAGTTTGAAACTTTAAATGTTAATGTTGTATATTTACTGTCAATATAGCACACTTGAGATTATACTTAACTTTAATTTGTGTTCTTATCAGCTCCTTAATGCTTATTGTTACAATGATTATAATGACACACTCCAAGTGGGTGAAAAACACTCCTGAGGACAGAAGAATGTTTTAAAGTTACATTTAGAAGACGTTCAGTACAAGACATTTTTTTTTTTTATTGAAAAACAAAACAAAACAACACCTAAATGGTACAGGCTTTAGTGCACAGCATCAGCTGGTCTCAATCTGTCAAAGATTACAACAGTTTTTGGTTCCAGTGTTTGTCCTTCAAGGGTCAACGTTTTGAACTTCTTCCTTGCTTCCTGAAACCGACAGCACACCTGCTTCACTCACATCCTCCTCAGCGATTCCTTTACTTGGTGTGTTTCTACTAGAGACATTACGGAAGTTAGCAATGATGAGTTTCTGTCGGTCTTGTAAAGCCTCAGGGTTGATTTCTGCCTCTCCACGTTGCTTGCCCGGATGCAGGGGCTCGATTTTACCAGCGTCAGGCAGCAGAGGCACGGAGAACTTTTTTGCAATGTTGTGCAGGACACTGCACGCCTTGATAACATTGGACTTTTTGGCCAAAGAGTTTTCTTGTGCAAACCCGAGTTGATTTAAACACCTGAAGCGTGTCTTCATGGAGCCGAGCATCGTCTGCATGACACTGTGGATCTTTGTGTGGGCCTCATTGAAGCTGGTCTCGCTGTCATTTGCAGGTTCTGCCACAGGAGTCAGGACATGTTTGCTTAAGTTGTAGCCTTGCCCAGCTTTAAGAAAGACAGGAAAGAGAATCCAATCAAGAAAACAGAAGTGAGTCTTTTAGAAGGTAATAAAGAAAAAAGTGCAATCCCTAAAACACAGACTTTATAAATACTGTAAGCTTAACTGTATGCAGCATGGCTGTTATGTAATGTAGGGTTATATTGAAAAGATCTAAGGGGCATAGTACGTGTGTTTTGATGTGATATGACTTATCAAGAATAAAATATATTAAAAACAACTTTGCAAAATTGGATACAGAAACAGTTTTCTTATGACTGGTTTAATATTTTACCAATAACCCAAAAAGGTCCGTGTATCTCTTCCTCCATTTCCTTCCCTTTGAAAGACGACTCCCACAGCTCCTGCTCAAACGTGCTGCCAACACAACACTTTTCTACACTCAGTATGTTTCCGTCAGAGTCGCATATGATCTGGCTCACCACCGATGTGTACCCCAAGGTGTTAACAAACCCCCTGTATGTGTCCTTCTCATAAGGGGAGGCTCTGATTTTGAAGTGAGCCGCGCCAAGGACACCCAGCACATTGGGGATCCCACAGTAGTTCTTTGTCTTTAAAGCAACCTTCTTTTTGGCCTCATGAGTTAGTGGGAAAGAGATGAACTGGTCGGACATGCCTGCGATGACTCCAGACACAGTGTTCATGATCGCCAGGCAGTCCGTCTGAGACTGTCCGACTCTCTGCAGCACGCGAGGTGAGGAGATTCCGTGTGCGTAATAGTTCAATGCCACCATAACCATCGCTTCGACGGACAGCGTGGGGTTCTTCAGAGCCAACTTCTTCATGCGGATGCGGGCAGCATCCAGGATGAAACTGATGCAGGGTCTGCTAAGGTGGAACACCTCAAATAAAGCTTCGTCATCAAACTCATCGAAACAGCTCGGAGCCCCGAAGTCTGCTTCAACGTTTCCGAGAAGCTCCTCCTGGACCGCGAGCCACACTGGGAGAGCGAAGGACATGTTTGTTGAGTACAAGAAAACCCAGAGATTACAGGATGACCAAGACGAAAATAAACAACAGTGAGATGCGTGAATGCACACTCTTCTTCTATATGATCTAGAGTGCTCAAAGTTGTACTATATCACCACCGTGTGGACAGGAATACCAACTACAGAACAATAATAATACAAATAGAAATAGAAAAATCATTCCGTCATTTAACGAAAGACCCATTTCAATTAAAAAATTACTTTATTGGACAGTACTTTTGGAAAAATTAAAAGATATAGAATTGACACAACTCAGTTGAAGATTGTGGGAATCATGAAAGTATATTTAAAATATTTGTAAGGCTGTTATGTTTTGGGTTTTTGGTATTATATCATTTATTGTGGAATCATATTAAGTAGGGTTGCGGGGTCACATGGGTATGGGCGGAGTTGTGTAATTGATTTAACTCACCTGTTCACCTTTTGTTCTTGTGGGAACAGAGAGGGTGAGCTGGGTCGCAGTATTTTTTGTTGACCGCTATCTCTATTGATATTGTTTTGTGACTATGAGTTAAGACACGTTTTCAGAAGTTGATTATACTTTTTTTTGTTTTCGTTGATAGTCAAACTTATTTTACGCATCACAGTGTCTATTTGGACAGCGCGTCTGGCAATATATTAGGCCCATCATTAGCCTCTCAGCGACGTGTCCTTTCCGAATAGTCGCTACATTTTTGGCAACAAAAAAGGCAACAAAGATAACAAAGACAGAGCAAAGGATCAAGAGGGAAAAAGGGAAGCGGAGGAATCGGTAATCAGAAGATTCGTCACGGAGGTAGCTGGCTGTTTTACTTTAGGAGACGCTGTCGGTGCGAAATACAGCCAGGTAAGCTCACCTGTGGATGTGCGCATTGGAAAGAAATTCGACTTGCATATTGATTGCTGTTTGTTCAATGGGAACGGAAGGTTGATTGGGGATTGAGGATTGGATGCCTCTATGCATCGGCTTTAACAGTTTTGCCAATCGTCTTGGTGATTAACTGAAAATTTAAGTGTGAACCTCTGCTCTGAATAACGCTGTGTCTCGCTGCTGCTCTGTCTCTGCCGCTATGTGGAACGATCATTGATGTTTACCGGATTCATTCATTCATTGTGTGGAAATGTGTCGCCAGCTTGGAATGGATGTTTTAAATAAACAAACTGGAATAAAATCAAAAACGAAATTATAGGAAAAATGAATGAAATAAATTCTGGTGTTGAAATGCTGTGGCAAAAGGGAAATTAAAACTATCAGCCAAGGCTTTGGAAAATGAAATCGAAAAGCTTCAACATGAACACAAAAAAGAAAGGAAAATACCTCACATGTTGAACCTCACCTGGAAAATGTGTAGAAACTGTGTGCTGACGCCACCGCAACGTATACATGTTAACCCCTTTACTGCTGGATGATGAACGGAATAAACCAAAAGAATGGTTTGCAAGCATTATGTCACATAGCAACGCATTTAAAGATGAAGTAAAAAGGTGGCTGAGTGAATCTGAGGAATCTCAACAAAACAAAATGTCTGCTCAACTGGATCGTGCTGCAACCAATGAGAATGTGCTTCAATGTCTAACAGGAGCTGGACCGTCAGGAACGACTAAAGCTGCATCAATTATGACTGAAAACTTGAAAGATGACATAAAACCTAGTGACAGTGTGTCAAACGTTGGAAGTAAATGAACTACTACAGGAGGAAAGTGTTTCTTCAGCTTCCATGCACGTCTTAAAGCACAGGTTGACATGGCAGCTTTAAAGAACCATTATTAAAGGAGAAACATGAACAAGAGGAACGCCTGAGGAGAAAGAAGGAACAACTTAAATTTGAAGAGGACATCACTTAAATGTGTTACAATCTCGATGCAGCATAAGTGAGAAAATCTTCCTTTCAAAACATTCTGATGGGATGAATTCCTATGTGGAAAAACAAAAATCACAATCAAGAACTCTCAATGCTGGTGCAAGTTCATTTAATCCTCAAATGTCCGAAAAACAAATGGAAATCAAATATGATTACTCAGATCTAGGAACAAGGCCCAAGGAGAAAACTGCACGTCAGTTCATTCATTCAGTGCCTGTGTCAAGTAATGATCCTTATTATCATGCAAGTCACCATGCTACAGATAACACACAGGTTCCATATGGTTGCAGCTTTAAAAAGGTATTGGGTCAGAAAATGATCAACACAATATGTTTGGAATTATGAGAAAGCAAAATGAAATCACTACACTCTTAAAACAGCAATGCCTTTCATCATTGCCAAAGAGAGAGATCCCATCTTAGATGGAGATTCCTTAAAATATTAATTTATGAAGGCTTTTGAGAATGGTGTGGAGAGAAACACTGAGAGCCACAGTGACAGGCTCTATTTCTTGGAGCAGTGCACTAGGGGCCACCCGAAGGAGCTGGTTAGAAGCTGCCAGCACTTCAATACAGAGAGATGCTACCTGAAAGCTAAAGCTATATTTAAAGGAGCACTGTGGAAATGAGCTGAAAGTTGCTGCTGCATACATGACTAAGGCTCTGTCATGGCCTCCAATCAAGACCGAAGATGTGAAAGCTCTACAAGATTTTAGCCTTTTTCTCAAAGGCTGTTCGAATGCCATGGAAGCTGTGGAGTATTTGCATGAACGAGATCTCCCAGCTAACATGCCAGTATACCATTATAAGGAAGCTGACTTATAAATTTCGAGACAAGTGGAGAATTGTAGCCTTTGAAATACAAGAGAGACGCAATCAAAGAGCAACATTCAGTGATATCACAAATTTTGTCAAAAGACAAGTAAAAATCTTATCTGATCAGTGTTTGGAGGTCTTCAAGATGCTCCCCAAGTGACAATGTACAAAGGAATGAGCAATTTCAAACCACAGCCTCGTCCTAGAACGAAAAATACAAGTTTTGACACAACTGTAACTCCTGTGAAGAACAAATTGAATAAAAGTAAATCTAAGGAACAAACCTTATCTGCAAGGAGGACGTGTCTTTGCTGTGGACAAGGACATACATTGGATTCATGTCCCCAGTTGGAGAAAAGGACCCACAAAGAGAAGATGGGTATCTTCAGGAAAAATGGTGTGTTTTGGTTGTTTGTGCATTGGACACATCAGCAAGGATTGAAAGAAACAGATCTCCTGTTTAAAATGTGGTCTCCAACATCCAAATGTACTTCACATTCACAAATAAAAGGACTATGGCCAAGCAGAAAAGAAATCACATGTTGTAGTGGACAGCACCCTGATATCAAGTGGGCTTACCGGGGCGGGTGATAATGATTGCAAATTTCCAATAGTTCCTGTTCAAGTAAAAACGCAGAAAGGAAGTAAGATTATCAACACTTGCGCTTTCTTGGATCAAGGGAGTACAGTGTTTTGTACCGAGGCACTGATGTACAAATTAGGCCTCACAGGAAAGAAGGCACACATTCTATTGAGGACCATGGGTCAAAAAAGAGTTGTGACCAGCCATATTGTTTCAGGGCTTGAGGTGGCCAGCTTGGAATCAAAATGACTTCTGTGAGTTGCCAAAAACCTTTACTCAGGAGCAGATGCCTGTTCCTATAGGAAACATTCCAAGGCAAAGTGATCTTGAGGAATGGCCTCACTTAAAACATGCTGTTCTGCCTGAAATAGATTCAGACATTGAGCTGCTGATAGGAACACATGTACAGAAGGCTTTGGAACCACTGGAAGTGATTCACAGTGTGCATGGTGGGCTGCATGCAATCCACACAATGCTGGGCTGGACAGTAAATGGACCTCTAATAGGAGAAAATGAAGATACAGTGGATTATCAGTGGCCAGAGCTATCAGTTAACAGAGTGTCAGTGGTGAATTTGGAGGAGCTTTGGCAGCAACAGTTCAAGACAGATTTCCCTGAATGCAGTGTGGATGACAAACCTGGAATGTCAAAGAAAGAACAAAAGTTTATGGAATTAGTCCCAAACTCTACGAAAAAGGTCAAGGGTCATTATCAGATTGGCTTAACGTTAAGAAATAAAAAGGTCAACATGCTCAATAACAAGGAAATAATCAAACAACGTGCTTGGCACCTGAAGAAAAGGCTTGAAAAGGACTCATTTCATGCAGAGTACACAGCCTTCATGGGCAATCTGGTTGTCAAAGGATATGCTGAGAAAGTAACTGAAGAGGAGTTAAATCGCAAAGATGGGAAAGTCTGGTACATCCCTCACCACAGAGTTTTGCATCCAACCAAAAGATCAGAGTCGTCTTTGACTGTGGAGCTAGTTACCAGGGAATGTCTCGTAATGCTCAGCTCTTACAAGGACAAGATCTGACCAGTTCCTTGATTGGGGTGGTGACAAGGTTCAGAAAAGAATCAGTGGTGATCATGACAGACCATGTATCCATGTTTCACAAGGTGAGAGTCCCATCTGAAGATGTCGATCTGTTGAGGTTTCTTTGGTGGCCCAATGGAGATTTAGAGCAAAATCTCCCTGAGTTCAGGATGATTGTTCATATCTTTGGAGCAACATCTTCTCTGGATCTGGATCAGGATCAGCTACAAGTGGAGAGCGTGTTTGGTGGTCAATGGTGCATTCAATCTGATACATTTCAGTTTAAAATCTTGATTAAGGACAGACCACTTACCAGGAGAGGAATTCTCTCGATTGTAAGCTCCATCTATGATCCCCTTGGATTTCTGAGTCCTGTTGTTTTGTCTGCAAAGAAAATCCTAAGGGGTCTGTGCAGGAGAGCACTCAGCTAGGATGACATCATACCAGAATTAGTTGCTAAGGAGTGGATGAGTTGGTTGCAGGAACTGTTTCCATTGGAGGAATTCAACATGGAGAGATGCTTAAAACCGCTGGACTTTGGAGAAACAACAAAAGCACGACTGCATCATTTCTGTGATGCAAGTCAAGAAGACTATGGGGTAGTTACTTACCTGCTGTCGCATAATGAACGCTCACAAGTACAGAGTGCCTTTGTCATGGGAAAGGCTAGGGTGGCTCCACTTAAATTTGTTACTATCCATCGAATGAAGCTCATTGCTGCCACCATGGCAAGCCGCATTGATGTCTTATGGAGGAGAGAGTTACACCAGGTTCTTCAAGATTCTGTTTTCTGGACAGATGGTGCATCAGTATTGAATACATACAGAACCAAACTTCAAGATTTAAAATCTTTGTTGCCAACAGAGTCTCAGAAATTCTTAGCTTCAAATGCCTGTCAGTGGAGGTATGTAGACTCTTCAAGTAACCCAGCTGATATGGCTTCCAGGGGTTTGAAAGTGGATGCATTTCTCAAAGATGCCACATGGGTGTCAGGTCCGCCTTTTCTCCTTCAACCTGAGAGTATGTGGCCTGTCAATCCTGATGATGTTAATCATTTTCTTTTGGATGACCCTGAGCTCAAGATAGCTGTAACAGTGAATGCTATACAGGCTGTAGAAGAGACTGATGCGGTTACTTGCCTGTTTAGATATTTCTCATCTTGGACTGGTCTCAAGAAATTTGTTGCTTGGTTGTTGAGATTCAAGAACTGGCTCTTGGCTTGCTGTCAGAAGAGGAAATAGTTGAACATAAATCTTTCAAAGTCTAACCTGGAAGTGGAGCAGAAAAGATGTTCACTTGAGAAGGATATGGAAAGCTTCTAGAGGAAAAAGGTTAAAAGTTGTCTGTTGGTGGATGAGCTTGAGAAAGCTGAACTGGAAATAATAAGGTTCTGCCAAAGGAAGAGGTATCCAGAGGAATGCTGCAGAATGGGGATAATGTGAAAGGTTGTAGCCATATTTGTAAACTGCCCACTGCTTGAAGATGGCGTTTTAAGAGTTGGTGGTCGACTGAGCAGGTCCTCTATGCCTGCTGAAGCTAAACATAACATAATACTGGCCAATGATTTCCATATCTCAGACATTCTTCTAAGGCACATTCATCGAGAAGTGGGACACGGTGGTCATAACCACATGCTATCCAGGCTGCGGGAAAAATATTGGATTACTGGTGCTAGCACAGCGATCAGGAGAGTTCTTTCAAAGTGTGTCAGTTGTCGAAAAGTAAATGCTCAACCATTATCTCAGCAGATGGCAGACTTACCTGTTAACAAAGTAACTGATGTAACCTGAGGAACCACCGTTTACTCGTGTTGGACTTGACTACTTTGGACCGTTTGAAGTGAAGAGCAGACGGAGTGTTGTAAAGAGGTATGGAGTCATTTGTACCTGCCTTGCCATACGTGCAATTCACATTGAGGTGGCACCTTCACTAGATACTGATTCCTTCATAAATGCACTCAGACGCTTCATAGCGAGGAGAGGTCAATACTGGAACTGCGGTCTGATAATGGGACGAACTTCGTAAGAGCAGAGCGTGAATTGGGAACAGCTATTGAACACTGGAATCAGTCTCGGATAAATGACATGCTTCTGCAAAAGGGAATTAAATGGATTTTTTTTAAACTACCCAACTGGCTCACATCATGGAGGCTCTTGGGAGAGGTAATCAGATCTGTGAGGAAGGTGCTCAATTCCACCTTAAGTGTTCAAACCCTGGACAAGGAAGGCCTTCAAACTGGTCTTTGTGAAGTGGAGTCTATCATTAACAGCAGACCAATCACTCAAGCATCCACAGATCCTAATGACTTGGAGGCACTGACCCCCAACCACCTGTTGCTTTTAAAGACTTCACCTGCTTTACTACCAGGAGGCTGACATTTATGCTCGCAGGTGATGGAAGCAGGTGCAATACATGTCAGATTTGTTCTGGAAAAGATGGGTAAAAGAATACTTACCACAACTACAGGAACGTCAAAGATGGTCAGGAGTAAAGCGCAACATCATCCCTGGAGCTATCGTGCTTATCATGGATAACACAGCACCTCAGAACTCCTGGGTCATGGGAAGAATTGTACAAATGTTTCCAGACAAAAGAGAATTTGTGCGTTAGGTGCGGTGCAAAACAAGGAGCATCTGCCTGGACAGGCCAATAACGAAGATCTGTCTAATACAGGAGGCCAAAGCAGGATGAGGAGGGTCTGCTTCATCTTGTATCTTTTTTGACCTGACTCTTTTTGACTGAAAGACTTATCACCAATGAATTGACAGGTTTCAGACTGAGCCTGGATTTGTGACTTTTGACTTGATTGACCTTCAGTTAAAAAAAAAAAAGGAAGACATCATTTGTGTCATGAACTTTGAGTATACTATTTAGGTTTTAATTGTTCCATGTCTCCTATCAATAGGTAATTAGTAAGTGTAATAACCTAATAATTAGGGGCTGGTGTGTGGGAGTCATGAAATTATATTTAAAATATTTTTAAAGCTGTTATGTTTTGGGTTTTTGGTATTATATCATTTATTGTGGAATCATGTTAAGTAGGGTTGCGGGGTCACATGGGTATGGGCGGAGTTGTGTAATTGATTTAACTCACCTGTTCACCTTTTGTTCTTGTGGGAACAGAGAGGGTGAGCTGGGTCGCCGTATTTTTTGTTGACCGCTATCTCTATTGATATTGTTTTGTGATTATGAGTTAAGACACGTTATCAGAAGTTGATCATACATTTTTTTGTTTTCATTTATGAAAGGTCAAACTTATTTTACACATCACAGTATTTATTTGGACAGCGCGTCTGGCAATATATTAGGCCCATCCTTAGCCTCTCAGTGACGTATCCTTTCCGGATAGTCGCTACAAATATTGTATTTTTCTGTCAACATTTAAATTACAGCAGTATCTCAGTGTGCAGATAATTGTGATGTTCATCACTATTTTTTCTCATTTTACCCTCAGCCAGTGCCATACCAGACTTTTGGTTATAGCAGCCATCTTCTAACAAAAAAAAAAAAAAATCAAATACAGTTACATCCATAACTCCTGTCATTTTGAATATTTTTTGCACATAACTCTTACAGGGGCAAGACAGAAATGCCAGTTATAAAAAAACAAGTTATTATTGTCAGAAACTATGGTCTCTATAAACCAAAATCTGTTAAATGACCTGCAGAATTTAAGCTGAAAGAAATGAAACAGATTTTAAACAAAGTGATTTAAAAAAAAAAAAAAAAAAAAAAACACACCGACTGTGCAGGTAAAACAGATCAAATAAATCATATACCAGGCCAAGTCAAATATAGAACACTACGGGACAGTATGAATGGGGAAAAAAAGTTTAAGAGATGCTTGAGATAAAAATATAGATTGTTTAATTCATAAGAGAGCCAATGATACCAAACGTGTGAAATACATTGAATACATAGTCTTCATATGTTACATAAGACATTATTATGCACATTATTTGGCTTATTACAAATCTGTTAAGCACCTGAAGCCAGTTCATCCAGTACATATGTTCCCAATATTACATTGGTCGAGGAAAAAGAAATAAATCATACACTTTTATAAAGAAAAGGGGGGAAAAAATGACAATAATAAATTAATATAATTAACTAATAGTCAGCTTCTGTTTGTTACAGCTTGGGAGATAAATAAAAGATTTGGTTGACTTCACTAATGGAAAAATCTTTAATTGGTGGAATTCCACCCTTCCGACAGTCCTCTTTCCTCTGTCCTCGAGCGTACACATCTGTGGAAGAAGAAAAACACTTCAGGGTGTCAGGGTGAGGAGAATATAAACTATGCAAATCAATTAACTCCAATCTCATGCTGACACGTGATGTGTCAGTTTAACTGCATAGTAAAGCACTGCAGTCTTCATGTAGCATTGTTTCAAAGGCTATGAAGTTATAAATGGTGCAGCACAGGTTTGTAGTCTATGACAACATCCTGACCTGTAATGTTGTCTATAGAGTCGAGTGGAGCCGTGTTGTTCATGTTCACTCCAAACAGCAACACGATACAGATCATCAACGCAACCAACAGATAGATAGGCACAGCAAGGGCCCAATATCTACAGCAGAGGAAATGTTCAATTAGTGTATCAGCCACACCTTTTCATGGAACAGTCAAGTACAGGAGGAACGTGTCATGAGATAACGCTCTTTCATTAACCATCTTATCCTGATTTTCAGCTTACTTTTGGGGCCAGTAAGTGAGACCAACAGAATGAAGCCACTCTTCTGGTACAAATGCCCACAGGCAGTACAAAACTGTGGAGAAAATAAGATGTCACGTTAACAGGCTTCTTTTGCTTAAAATATCCATTCACACAATTTGTTAACAGCAAAACAAGGATGATGATTCCAAAAACAGACACATGAGAGTGAGCGCGCACACACACACACGCACACACACATCCCACACACACAATAAGTGAGTGAGTCAAATTGACCAAATCTGAAAAGTTTTTTTCTTAAATATATGGAGGCCCAAAAATAAATCAAAACACTTCACTTCAACTTCATTGCATTATTGAGCTGGAAGGACTGTTTTCTTTTTTTTGTTTTTTTTGTTGGGGGGGGGGGTGATATGCAAGATGGTATGTGTTTTGTTTGTAACACTATATAATTTCCCAGGGTCAGCTAATATTAATTGTTTACAGCACACACACAAAAAAGTGGGTGGACTGAAATGTTATGAGGAAAAGTGAAATTTGTTGCAATACTGATTAAGTTAAATTTAAAAAGCCACTCACAGAAGCCAAACTGTGAGCCGAGGAAAAGGACAAAGCCGTGGATCGCCCTCTCAGGTAGGGGAGAGGGAGTGTTTTCCACCATGACCTGAAACACAACAAAAAACAAACAAACAATAGTCATCAGGGCGCAATGTAGAAGTAACGCGTTTACATCATATAGAGCATCAGACAAAGAATTAGCTCGAGACACTTACCTTTTAATCTGTATTAGTTTGATTGATTTAACTGCTGGTACAAGCCTTCTGGTTTAAGCCTTTCAATGATCTCTTCAATGTCTGCCCATCAAAGCAGCAACATTTCTCCTTAACAAAAATCCAAACAATGACGCAATGTGTCCGAGAGACTGAGACTAAAAACAGACGTTTAAACCCCCCTTAAAAATATATATATATATCAGGTGAATGTCTGAACACTTCCTACATGACATGTGCGCCCGTGTGAAACGTCTCCCAGAAAGTTGTTCCGCATTTGGAATAAGAAGAAAAAAACCCTCCGAATATTTTATATTCTACAGCACATTAATGCGTGATATAAATGTTTGTATTTTGAAAAACAAAATAATCCAATAAAAAAAGTCCTGCGGGTTGCTTCGCTTGTAGCAGATTGTAAACACGCGTACGTGACGGATGTTATGATTTATTTTTCTGTCGGACACATTTGGCTGTTGCACATCTCGGGAAATACACTTTTCAGCATGGCTTCGGAGAGCCTGAAGTGTAGCATGACGCGTTTCTTTCAGTAGTTTAAGAGACATGCGAACAAATAACTCCGTTGGTGCACCCATTTGGTGAACTTACTCCTGGGGGGAAATAATTGTGGGTGAGACAGTTTTGACGGTCACGTTTTGACGGAGCTTCGCAGCTCTGAGACGGAGCTCAGCAGATCCAGCGTGGCTGAGGACACTTAACAGCTACTGTTACTAAATACTGAAAAGTGTTTATAAAAAACAGTGGAATAAATGTCAACAATGACGACGAAGAAAGCACTCTCTCCTGCTAAAACGCAACAATCTACAGAGAAATGTAAGACATCGAAAATGAAAAGGAAAAACTGGATAAAAGAAAAGTTAAAAAAGAGAAAACCTCCACCCAAGAATCAAGAAAAACCTAAACCACTTCAGATATCACCTCCAGGAGATGCACAACAGTTCTCTGCCAACTGGAAGGCATTGCAGGAGGTTAGTCAAATGAAATGTTCTCTCTCTCTCACTTGATGACAAGTTTCCATGTTGTTGTACGTCTTTATATTAGATTCAGATCATATCCAGCCAGATTGTTTACAAATGCACTTTCCTTTCCACAGATCCTGAAGGTCTCTCAACCAGAGAAGAAGCAGCAACCCGTGACACCGAAACAGAACGGGACCCTGCAAAATAAGCAGGCCAGACATCATTTCTCTAAAAGTGTGTCAAAGAACAATGTCCCTCCCAGGCAAGCAGACACACAGAACAAAGCAAAGCACAAATCTGTCCCCAGCAAAGCTGAGTCTGAGGTGACCTCAGAGGTCCCTACTGTTTCAGAGACAGGACAGTCTGCTGCTCCAAAAAGGAAAATGGACAAGGGGAAGTCAAACAGTGAGCCAGCTGCCAAGAAGAAGAAGAAATCTGTGGTTGAAGAGACTAAACTCACAGAGTGAGTATACTGCATAACTTCTTGCAGATATTAAGGTCGAGAAGAGTTGTGGCTGCTACTTTAATTTGTCCTGTGTTGTTTGTAGAGACGACCTTTGGTTCGATGATGTCGACCCAGACGACATAGAGGCGACAGTGGGAGCAGAGGCAGCAGAGATCATGAGGAGGAAACAGGGAATTCAGAAGTTTAGGGACACAGAGAGCACCCTGGTCAAGGAGAAAGCCTTCGAAGGGTGAGTGATGACAACTGAAGTGTCCTTTTTTAACCCCACAAATCGGCTTCAAGAAGTTCATACTGATTCATGTCTAATGGTGGCAATAGAGATATTTTAATGTGACAAAAATGTTTATTTAAGACTTCATACTGACAATTAAGCCGTTCACTGACAATTCCAACACAACCTGAAAGCAGCATTGGCACTTTCTGTAGACAACATTATGTATTAAAGGCAGGGTTGGTCAGTTTTAGAAAAGTAGCGTGATTTTGAAAGTACCTCGTGGCGGTCAGTTTTTGCAGACTTGCAAACGCTACAGAAGACAGATTTTCTTTGTTCCTTTCTCAGAGCACGTGAGTTTGAAAGACAATTTCAACCAAAATCTTAAAAAATGCATCGAGAGAAAATTACTTCCCTTGCCTTAAAGTGGAAGATAAAAAAATGCTCCCTGCTTTTGATTTCAAAAGACTCACTGCTGTTTTGTGTCATTTGTCTACTGTACCCCTGTAAAAACAGTTTGTTCAACATAAGGTGAGCATTACCCTAAAGGTTACATAATCTGTATATAAGCAACTCTAAAGCTTTTATTGACTATTAGGGACTCCAGGAAGTCACAAGTCACTTAATTAAGTCTCCATTTTGAGCTAAGCTAGTTTATGTCGCCCTTTATTTTATGTGATGATGTGGGAATGGCAGACAAAGAATCTAATACCAAAATTATAATAACTGTAGAAATAAGAAAAGATCTTTATCCTTTTTTTATAGTGATTATTTTGTCTTTTTCTGTCCGTCAATGAAGCGTATGAAAACAAATCTGAACATGCAGCTGCTTTGAAAGCATGAAAAACATGAGGACGTGTAAAACACTGACCCACCACACATGTTGGTGTGTCAAATAATTATCAATGAAGATTAATAACCCAGGTCAGATGGATTTCTGTTGTATTTATTTAGGTATCAAAAACAGAGAGAACAGATATTTCAAAGCTGTAACTCGACCAACAGCTTGACGTATTAGTTGACATTCCCTTTCTTCCTAACGCCATCCGTCAGACTCACCCGAGCTGTGGCCATTGATTGCGAGATGGTGGGAGTCGGTCCTGACGGAGAGGACAGCATCTTGGCTCGTGTGTCCCTCGTGAACCAGTTTGGAAAATGCATCTATGACAAATTTGTGAAGCCCACCGAGAAGGTGACGGACTACAGGACAGCTGTAAGCGGCGTCAGACCGGAGGACATCCGAGACGGTGAGAAAAGACAGAAGATGTAAAAGAAAAAATTAAATGAGGAACAGAAACAAGATGTAACGACTTGCTTTAAAAAAAATTGCCATGTGCCTTTTTTTTCCCCACCTCAATTTTTGTCTCATTATAGGAGAGGACGTACGGACTGTGCAGAGGGAGGTTGCTGATATCTTGCAAGGCAGAATAGTGGTCGGACACGCCATACACAATGACCTCAAGGTAATGTGATTGTAATGTCGTGGAGGGAACTTGATTGATTTTTAAAATATTTAACATTAACAAATACCAAACTGCTGTTTCAGATTTTGCTCTTGGATCATCCGAAAAAGAAAATCAGAGACACTCAGAAGTACAAACCTTTTAAGAAGACTGTCAAGGTATGACTGTGAATTCGACTGCTTTTAAGTCGACTAAGCATGTTTACATGGTTTCCCCTTGAAGATCCGAGAGAGTCCTAAATTCAGACCTCAGAATCAGTGTCGTATGATGTAATTATTCTCTTCTTCTTTAGAGCGGTCGACCCTCTCTTAAACTCCTCTGTAGAGAAATACTCAACGTTAAAGTCCAACAGGGTGAACATTCATCAGTAAGTAGTTAACACATCATTTTTTTCCCCCTTCACCGGCAGTCTTCTGTTCAACTTCCTGGTCTGATCCACAACTGTTTCTCTTAACGTTCACCAGGTTCAGGACGCACAGGCCACCATGAGGCTCTACACGCTGGTGAAAAAACAGTGGGAGGCTGACATTAAAGCCAGCCAGAGAAACAAAAACCCAAACATGAAGAGCGAGAGGAAGCCAAAGTTTTCCAAGAACAAAAGCAAGAAGCAAATGGGATTATGAGTTCAACAAGGTGATGGACAGTCTCTGGATCAGAAGCGAGGGGACTGAAATGACAGAGGGGCTTTCTTTTGTCCCTGGAAACAAAAGTGTTGGCATTCCAGGACGTTAAGGACTTTTGTTTGGGGCCCATTTTCAAAGACTTTATAGCCTGGCCACCAGACTCATCTGAAAGCAGATGTTTTATTGGAACACATTTCAGATGTGTCTGGTCTTCCTCTGGCTCGAAGAGATTTAAACTCGACCAGGTTCATGTGAAGCCAATCACAACCTTTTCTCTGATAAATGTCGTGTTTCAGCGTCATTGAGGCATTTCTTAAACAAACGGCTGCAATCGTTGATATCAAACTAAATGAAAAGTAGTTTAAGTTACATATTAGCTACTTTCTTCATTTTATGCCAAACGTATGCCTAAAAGATAGATTCTTTATTGATCCAGAGGGAAATTCAGGTATTGATAAATATGTTGAACTAGAAGCCATGTAAATTTACACCTTGGATTGAGCTACCTAGCATAGGCTCCAACCCTTGCATCAGCTATTTCTGTTACTCTCAGCAGCTGTAATGTCCTGTGGCGTTCATAACACTGTGTGGGGATGAATAATGACTATGAGGTTCCTGACTGATTTTCATAAGTCTAAAAACCACACTAAAGACTTACACAAATCCATGAGTGTTCAGGCTGTGACTCATGAACGGACACAAATGTAGGAGAGCATCCTTTTTAGCCATTCCCCCTTTGAATATCTCCAAATATCTACTCCAAATACGTAATTCCCTGCTGTTGGAGGCAGGTGTTCAAATCTATCCAGTTTCCTCCATGGAGGGCTCTTGAGGTCTCGAAATCAGTCGCCCACTAACACTCAGCTGCTTAGTTTCCTTCACTCTGGTCCCAGCTTAGTTATATCAACTGTTTGCTCAGATTCCCGGTCTCATGTCGTGGTCCGTGATCAAATGTTTCCTTGTTGCCTTAAAAGTTGTTTTAAACGGTATGAATAAAACATAAGAGACTCAATTTCAGTCATTACAGTTTTTGTTTAAATAGCTCTTCACCATTGATTAAATTTTTGGCCAAGTGAATCTATGAAGCCCAGTTTGGCCTCAAACTGGATCCTTAATGGAGCAGAGGGATTTGAGTTGTTTAAATATTCAACTAATGGTTCTAATGCATCGCTGCTAGTACGTCGCTGCTGAGCAGTTTTCTTGATTTTTTTCTTCAATGCCCGTGTTTGTTCCCTTCTTATGCTATAATTCAGTCGTAGATGAGAAGACTTGAAGTGAAGTTCTTCGGTTTTGGAGCCTGAGCTGAGGCACTGGAGGAAGAGCTTTCTTTATTTTGGTCAAACAAACACTCAAGCAGAGTACCAGTTATCCTTTAATATTGGAAGTTGAACTGTCTTTTTTTTCTTCTTCGAACACTGATGGCTTTTTACATCAATGTGATTCATGGTTGATGGGTCGATGCAGGGGGGACATTTCCTACAAAAGTAAAAATGTCCTGCCAGAGTGAATCGTTGTTTTTTTAAATATATATTATTTGGCATTTACCAACAGAAATAATACACTCATCACAAATCAAGTCTATAACGAGGACTTACTCAATATAGAGACAACACACAAAAGTAAAAAACAACACAACTAAGTCACATAAGACAAAACAATAGAATAAACCACATGCTCAACATCATTTTCCCAATCCATCAAACTCATCTTATGAAGCAAATTAGAGCATTAGTCTCAGCTATCTCCTACACCTGGTTTCTCTTACCCCAGCTAACAATTAGACCTCCATAAAACTAAATAGTTTCATGTAGTGTCTTTACAGCATCGCTGCCAATCTGTGGAAACGACAAAACATGTAGTACAGGAAAGTAAATACCAAGATGACAAGTTGATTTACTCTGTTTTTAAAGAGTTTAGCGCTTGTATAACTTTGCCCCATGTGAGTAAATATATTATTACATCATCATAACTGAGACTAATTATTTTACACAATCTCACTGTTGGTGTTGATTTTTTTGTTACAGCCATTGTGCTGAAGTAAGGGATTTAGACTCCCTGTGTGCCTGCAGTGTGTCAGTGTGATTTGCAGCTGAGAAGCTGATGCACAGTGTGTCCTACATAGCAGAAATGTAGCTGCCTCCCTGGTCTGCAGCCTCAGGGCTCTAAATTAGACTCCACATAGAGCTCGGGCAGATGCTGTGAAGGCCTCAGGCAAAGGAAAAGCAGCACAGGACACAGTGGCGTGACTTTGGACTTTGTCGTATGATGTTTTAAGATTTTCTTCTCTATGTAACACAACTTGTTTTTGGTACAGCTGTGTCATCTATACTGCAATGGGAAAGCACAAATGGTCTATCAAGATTTAGGAGTGAGAGAGGGGGCATGAATTAAACATAATACACAGTTAAGATTTCTGAAGAAAAGTTGACATGAAAAGCTGCTCAGCTCTTCATATTTCATTTAAAAAAAAGTAGAAAAATCTAGCAATTAACTTCTTCCTACTTTGAAAAAATCTTAAAAATAATCACATAAGCTGTAAATGAGGTTTAAAAGTATTATTAAGACGGGTTACACTAATTTCTTTACCTGCGTATAAAGGCTGTTCTGTTTTCATCTTAACTTGAAAGAACATCTTGGGTGGAGTGGGGGCTTGTTAAACTGATAAATAATGAAAGCTAAAAGCAGCCTTTCAAGGAGGGAGGCTTCAGAAAAGACTCCTGCTTCATAAGAAGTTAGTTCACACGTGTTGGAGCTATTTCATTTTTGTTATAATTAGGTTTGGGATTTAGTTTACTAGTAGGTTGGGTGGTGTTGTTTATTTAATTATTTTACCAATTTCTGTACTTAGAATATACTGTGGGTAACACAGTGGGCTAGGTTATTTACGTTAGAGGCAGGTGGAGGACCAGCATGCACCTGGGTGGGCCTAAGGTTTTTTACCACACACAGAGCTCAAGAGAGGCAGGAGAGGAGCCACGTTTTTCTTTGTTCTTTTCTTTGCTTTACTTAAAAATGACATAATCCAACAAAAAACCGTACATCTCCTGCATGGAAAATTTATTTATTTTGCGTGCGTACAATCAAAGCCCCAATGGTGCATCAGTGGTCATTTGATTAGGTTTAAAGTTTATATTTTTATTTTTTTGAGAGTTTTCTGGACAAATAGCCACTACAACACGTGTTCTGGATTTAACAGGTGACGGATAAAGCTGATTTACAAGGTAAACGTTTAGCACTTCTTTTCATCAATCAGTACGAGTTGAAACAATCTGAACCCTACAGTGCATTAGAATGAGCTTTGATCACTTAACTGGAAATGACCTTGATCTACGTTCAGATGAGAGACATTAACCATAAAAAAATGAAAAATGTCCTGTAACTAACTAAACTACAAATATTAAGTTTGCATTGTTTGTTTTCAAAGCCCTACATGGATTGGCACCCTCATATATTACTGATCTTCTCAGCTCCGATGCAACAGCCAGGCCATTTAGATCTTCACAAATGGGCCTGATGGGCTGTCCCTCATTCGTGTCACAAACTTTGACAGGACCGAGCCTTTGCAGTCAAAGCCCCTCGGTTGTGGAAAAGTCCCTCCCTCAGTCAGTTCTGGAGATGACATGAGCATTAGAGCTGCTGGGAACCAGAATTTTCCCTCTGGGATTAAGAAAGCATCCATTTAAAAAAAAGTTCCATACAAATCTACCACTCCCTGTCACATAATATATTTCCTGTATGTGAAGCAGGTGATTTTTATAGTACAAAGCTGGAATCTTAAAAATAAAAATAAAATAAGTATACTAATTATTAACTAATTATACATCACAAAAGTCAAAAAAGTTGAACTCATTTATTCAAGTTAGTTTTAGTTTGATCTCTCCTGGATTGAAGAGACTTCTAACTCTTCATTACTCTTCTATCATCAGTCCAGTCACGATTGCAGCCATACTTGTGCTACTTGTGGGTAGTCTGGCATTATATCCTTTTCACCAACAGAATTTCATATGCAATTTAAATAAGAATGTTCAGAGGAATCACACGCATTTTAAAGTTCATGAATATGGGGATGTGCTGGTTTAAATGTTTTAAATCATAACTTTAAGGGTTGGATAAATAACTGAGGATTGACGGTCAAAACAAGGATTTTAAACTTACTGTTTATTGTTCTATTTTTTTTTTTTACTAACCACATGATGGAAAACAGTAAGCACCAACAAAATAAGAATGATGGAAATTGGCAGTCTGCATATATTTTTCCAATTAAACATCAAACCTTAAAGCTGACATTCTCAGAAGATTAAGTATGTGTTCATACGCTTCGGATGTTTTTAACTGGGTATGAAGATTAATAACGAGAAGAAATTGAGGCCAAGTCAAATAGCCCATATGAGTCCTTTCTGCAAACGATCAAATGTTATGTTAGGGTTCAGCTTTGACTCCACTCAATCAGTGGAAAGAAAATGTCTTGTTTTCTACGACATAAGAAACTGCTCAGTTCTAGCTCATGACAATAATGAGCGCTTTGACCTTGCCCTCCCTCCAGCGATGTTCTGTTAGCCCAAATGTATTTAGTGTTATCAAAGGAAAGTTCACTCTTTAAATACAAACATTATCAAATGATTTTTTAACAGAATAAATCAGAACAATTACAAATATGTACAAATAAAGAGTAAATACACCAGAGAATTGAAATCAACATTATAGCTTTATTGAACTTCTTTTATAAAACATATCAAACCACACTGTTGCAATCATTACTCGGCCAATGTGCCATGTATTACCTTACTGTAAGTGCTCACAGGTGAAATGAACACATCTATTCAACATGATATTGATCGCACATTTGGCTCAAATTAGAAGGAAAACATATCCCTTTTTTTCAAACAGCCTTTTTTTTTTTTTTTTATTGCCTCAAGGAATTATTTTCATGTTTGTGTGATCGTTGGCTGTGATATCAGCCGGAATCTGGAAGAACATCATGTACAGTCATATGCCAGAGCTGCAGACCCCTCCAAAATAAAATGGTTGTGTTTGTTTTGATTACACAGCAATGTCGTGTTGTATTGAGCTGTAGTTTCAGTAAGCCTTAGTATAAAATAATTACCAAATAAGACATTGTCCTTAAACTCTTAAACGTCAGAGCCATAAGCTCATCTGTCAGTAGCAGTGACTTGCAGAAAATAGTCCCTGAAACATAACAAAGCTGTAGCACGTAGCTCTGTGGTGTCTTTGCACAGCAGGTTGCAAGAATCTTCGTCTTGGTAGCTGCAGTACTGGAAATGACATGTTAATAGGGCTGCATCCACACATTAACAAATCTCATGATGGGACTCAATGCATCACTGCTTTCTCTAACATGCCTCTGAGTTCATAATCCAATAAAATGTAGCTTACAGTCTTCCATACTGCTGCACATTGTTTCTGTCTCAAAGGTGATTAGAGTCAATATTGACATTTCCTGTGTGCTCTGCAGCTCTGCAAAAGTTGATTTGTGTCTTGTTTTAGTTCTCACACAAAAACCAATTGGATGTCCCAGTGCAGCCTTCCTCTGCTTGACATGAAATGTGTTACAGACCTGAACATCTCTCAAGGTTTCATCTCAGAGGGGACATTTTTCACCGCTCCAAGTCGCTGTTTTTCCTTAAGTGATGGACAACGTCAATACAGATTATTGACCCACCAGTTTCTCATTGTCAATAATAGTGTTTGCATCCTCAAGGCCAGTAATTCTTTGTGTTGACATCGCAGTACAGTCCCCACATGTGCAAACATACACATCACCATACTGTAGATATACAGTATGTTCAGAATCAATTTACAATTGGCTGTTTCTATCACGCTTTTTGCGGCTTTAATCTTCTCGTGATCACACAGCGTCTCTTCAGTCTGCTGCTTTCTCTACTTTCTTATGCATGAGCCGCACGATGCTGCCGCCAAGAGCCTGCTCGTGGATGTGTCTGAGTTGGCTAATGCTCGCTGTTAGAGCACACTAAGTTGGGCATCCAGTATTTATGGAGGGTTGATGAAGAAACGCTGTCAGCTTTTTTCTGTAGATGACTCCCTGCTCGTCAGGTGATGCTGAGACCAAGTCTTCGTTTTATTTTGTTGCAATGATTGCAACCATCAAAAAAATGAAATGTGCTTATTTTACCTACATATCAAATGTATACCAACAGAACTTTATAATAGAACAAACAGAGTTTGGAGTAAAACATGACATAGCGTTCTTAATCGTTAAATTGTTAATGAATGTAGAGTCGATGCACTTTTATCCCTGATAGCTTGATGCTCTGTAGATGAAAATGTAGGCCTTTTTTAAAATTTATTTTTCATGGCTTCTCCAGCACATTCCTGCTGTATGAAATATACTAATAACTTCATTAATTCTCAGGAAATATTGGAAAGATAGATTATGTTCCCCAGAAAATTCATCGTGAGTTTTGGGATCTCTTCACTTTTCCTCCAGCACCACCAGCTGACTGACTTCCTTTTGTTTGTAATGAAATGTCTCGTCTGGTATTGGATAGAGTACCACAACATTTTTTGCAATAGTTTAGATCCTTTTATGTAAAATTATGAATGAGGAGAAGGATCTCTTGCCTGTTCATCCAGCATTATCATTAAGTCAACAATTTAACATGTTTGACACTTTCATCTGAGTCCCATGAACTTCAGCTGTACTCTGTTTTTGCAACCATTTGCAAATGCTAAAATTGAAGCATGACAACATTCTCAGTTGAACAAAGATGGGGAACTTGGTCAACATTAACGCAGTATTGTGACTGAGAGCTTGTTGGCATATGTATCTTAAAATGAAAATATTAGTCTGCAGCATCGAGCATTTTCTGAACTTCTGCAAGGTTTCAGACTTCAAATCATTTCATTCCAAAAACAAAAATGTAATCCATGCTGGTTAAAGAATCCTTCAGATTTTGCAGAGACAGTTTGATGTATTTCAAGTATTACATTGAGTACAACACCTGTATAAATCTTGAAGGGGCTGCAGGGGGTTTGCAGGGATTGTAAATGAATGAGGTGTAGAATAGAGTTATGTTTTGTTCATATACAAGAACGCTTGTAGTTATTGGTTGGAAGCCATATGGGGTCCTTAATAGGGGACATGGATAATAAGACAAGACAGCTTTTTTGAGATCTGGAGTACTTTCATGTGAATGTAGCTTATGTTCGCAATGACATGCAAATACATGTACCTGCTAAGGGGCCAAACAGTGAAAAGGGTCTCACAGGACAGTGATAATATATAGTGAGAAATCAGAAAATGCTGAAAAGGTGAGTGAATGTAATGCTCACAAAAAAGCCTAAGACTTGCTCCTCTTGGCCCTTTTGGGGTTTCATGCAATTGAATGCATCACTTTTTTCACATAATAAAGAAGTGACTGTATCCCACTTTCCACATTCAACAGATCATTTCCTTTCTCAATTGCTCGACAAAAACACAGTGGATGAAAGTTCAGAGGCTTAGTGTAAAGCAATGTGTCCACACAGTGAGAAGTCTGTCTTTAAGTTTGTTCGAAATGATTCTGAAGTTTTTCCTGCAGTCTGGACACATGAGTTGGCTTTAAGGGCTATTCTGAATGCAGCTTCTTTTTGCTCTTACTTTAAAAAATAATTATAACTGCAATATGTTAATTTTTATTTTATTTTGAGTTTTTTTTGATAACTAACAGCAGCTTTAAATGACAGTGCATCAATCTTTCCCGTACTTATTTTAAATGCACTTTTAAAGCCCGCCCATCTTCCTCCTTTACTCATCCTCGTTCTGCCCGCACTTTGCTCTTAGGAGAACATTTTGTGGTCAGAGGAAACTTAAGCAATGGCCTTTGCTCTTTTACTGCTGCTGTAATTTTTATGAGGCGATGTTTGATGAGTTTCCTGCCGACAAGTGCATCAGCAACATAGCTAATGGTCCTGCTTCTACTGTAATATGTTTCCAAACAAAAGGCATGCTATACTGAAAACAGATTACCTGGCAAATAAAAAAAGATCCAAATAAGGAGACATTTAAAAAAAAAGTGAATGCTCTGATAAGCTGTTCTTGCAGCGTGTCTTGTTGCAGTCTTCAGAGCAAAGACCAATCAATCAGAGCAGTGTCTGTCTCTTCTTGTTGTTGTTATAAGTATTATTCTATTGGACATATTACTCCACAGTTGTCATATCACCCACCTGCTCCTCTGCCGTACCACATGACTGCTGATGTCAGCCAAGGCTGGGAACCTGTAGACAAAATGGTGTTTGTGCGTCCGTCCAGCAGAGTGAGCATGTGTGGGGAGTGTAAGACGGGAAAAAGAAAGAGAGATAAAATGAAGACACATGGCGTTAAATCATCATCAATATTTTTTTAAACCTCGGAAAAATATACATTTGTGTGTATTTATCTACCCAGCATATGTGTTTGTGAAGTTCAGCAGCCTTGTGAGAAATTAGCCTCTGTATTCACCGGGGTCCTCCCACCCCTCTGTCTTCTTCTCTAATCCGCCCACATGTATCGTCTGATGGAAAAAAAATAGTGCAGAAGGTGACGCTCCTCCAAAGGAACAGAGAGAGGCTCAGTGAGGGAAAAAGGCTCATTGAGAGAGAGAGAGAAAGAGAGAGAGAGGGAGGCATCTCCATTGAAACGTTTTGGAAAAAAAGGGGGAGACAGAGGAAGATCTGAATGGTAGCTACACCCTGCGCCTGGAAGCGTAGAGACACTGTAACAAAGGCTGGCAATTATTTTTGGCAATAACAAAGAGGTGGGAGAGGGGCTCTGAAACCGAGGGAAATAGCAAAGAGAAAAAAAGAGCCAGTTTTCAGGGGGACTTCTGCTTCATTTCATCCGAAAGACTCATCCCTTTGCCATCATCAGCATGACCATAAGCTATAAGTAACAATCGGCAATAACGAGATTTTTTTTAAGCAACAGTCGCGCGCAATCCTGTGTTGAACTATTAGAATCGGTCTTTTGGGGAAAATTAAAAAAAAAATCATCTGAATGCCTGCGAGAAACTGGATACTCTGTGAAATCTTAAGCAAAGAGCGATCTAACAAAGAAAAACTACGATTTGATTGATCTGTAAGCTTGATGTGCGTGTTTCTGCACGCGCTCGAAACGAACCTGAACCAAAAGCAAGTGAGTATTAACCGTGTCTGTGTATATATTTAAGTGTCTGTATGTTGGTGGCTTCATTCTGCGTTTATACCGTCTATAACAAGAGAGCATTTCTTCATTGGGAAGCTCTAAAAGGAAGACAGGCGAAAATACAGCGTCTAGCCTGCATTCAACAAGTATCGTTAAATCCACATCAGCAGCGATTAATTATGTTCTTGTACCCTGTTTGTGCTTTGGTCAATATTTCAAGAGCCAGAATACGTCAAAAAAAATTTCCACTTGTAATATTTATACTGTTATTGTATTTTTACATGTATTTTCTAGCAACTAAAAAACAGACAAACTGCTATAAACAGCTATATTTTTTTATCAACTAATTTATTCCCACAATTTGTATTTATTTTATAAATCTAAACATTTCATTGCATAAATGGTGGGTGTTTCCCCATCTACACCACTAGATCAGAGCAGCTCCATGCCTCTGAGGGGAATGTGTGTGTATTTGAGTGTGTGCATTCCTCTCAGCCTTTTTTTTTTTTTTTCAATTTGCATGAGCAACTATCTTCCTTGCCTGTATTTATTTGTGTTTTTGTTTTACTTGCATGTGCCTCCATTGTGTTTGTGTGTGTGTGTGTGTGTGAGCGTGTGTCACTGTTAAAGTGTGTTTTTGTGCAACAGCGGTGGGTAAGTGTCAAGGCCTCGGAAAAAATGGAGGTTTGATAAAGAAAGGAGGGTGAGAGGGCTGACACAAACACGCACACATGAGAGAGGTAGAGGAGAAGGTGTGAGGAAAAGAGGGAGGGTGGTGGTGATGGCTAGTGGCGTGGAACAACAATAAGGACATTGTGTCATCGACGTGTCTTCCAGGAAGTCTAAAGACCCGACCTGTTTTATCTTGTATAATTTCTCTGTCCGCATTACCCCGCATCTTCAGTTTCATAACCCCTCTCCTTCTCCTTCTCCTTCTTCTTCTTCTTCTTCTTCTTCTTCTTCTACTTCTTCCCATATCACTTCCAAACGCATGCCTCGCTTTGGCTCAGCATGCTCTTCTTACCTCCCCCTCTTTCTCCATTTGCACCCTCCTCCTCAAATCCTGCATTATAAATCTACAGCTGATGCTATTTTTAGATTGAGGGTAACCCAGAAAACACCCCTTCGATTTTAGCATTAAAAAAAAAGCACAAAAAAAACCCTTCCCACCAGAGACAGACAGTGGCATGCTGTCAGAGGATGTGAGAGTTGTGATGGGGTTAGGAAAAGAGGGCGCTGCTGTTTTAGCAACCAGGGGAATAAATCTATTTTAAGGCTGTGATTTGATTACGCATCTGCCGTGTCCTGTGCATTTCTTTGCTCTGACCCTGTCCTCTCCCCTTGGTCGTGATAGTTTCTCTCTTTCCTGCAGTTAACTTTTTCTCCGTCCCTTAACTGACTCATCAACTGATCACGCTTTTAAAAAATCCAAAGCCGTGACCTTGAGCCTCACCTTTCAACTCATTTATTCTCCTAAACCCAACTTCCTCTAACTGTTAAGAGCCTAATTGATTACTTTTTTTCAGCCCTCATTCACGTCTTATTCCTGGGTAGTTTAAAGGCAATGATCATGTGTTCCAAAATCATTGCGCTTCTGGACCATAGTGGTCCAAATCATGTAAGAATAGCAGCGTCATGAATTAGGAGCCGACAGGTTAAAATGACCTGAGAGGGAGTGGGAGGTGTCAGGGTTAAAGCTAGTTGCTCTTGATGTAGATTCATCAAGAGCCAGATTTTAAAAAGTTGCACTTCGGTCCAAAACTAAAGCCCCTTCCTGACATGACACTCTATCCTTCTGTTTTTTCCCCCTGTGCTTGGTGGTGTTTCAGGTTGGGGTTTTTTACCTCTCCTGCAGCAATCATCACAACTTCCCTTTCTCTTTCTCCATCCTGTCACTTTGCCTCCTCGTGTCAAATCTCCCCCTGTGGGCATGTGTACCTTTGAAAAAAAATCTCAACAACTATCCTCCTCTGGACTCTGGCTGAGCTTCAGTTCTGCTGTCTTCTACTCCTGAAATGGCCTTATGTATTAATCATACCCTGCCAGCTAAAAGGAGCAAACCAGGAGCACATGATTCTTCTTCTCTGAGGGAGAAAAAGTTCACTTGAGGGGCTCATGGCAAGTGAGATACAGCAGCATCATCGTCTTGAGCAACATGATTAGGGGTTGACCAATATGCGAAAGCCCCTTGAGTGCGTCTCTTTGCTGCAGTGTGTGTGGATTGGTTCGTCCCTGGAGAACTCCCTGCTGGTGTTGTCGAGTAGAGGAGCTGCCCCATTGTAGATTGGCCTGCTTGCTTAATTGATTGGCTCTTTAATTCCTGTTTTGGGAATAGAGCCTTTATGATGAGAAATGTCTTGTTCCCCCCCCCCTGCTCTGTTTACACTAGCAGCACTACTCAATATGTGGGCTTGTTTTTCTCCAGATTGCTCCCTTATTTTGTCTTCCACTGCATCCATTCATGATATTTTGTACAATTTTCATTGTTCAAATATAAATGCCACCTGACTATCCTAACTCTTCTCCTCCTCTGGTTCCTTTCTCCTCTCGTGGAGTAACACATAAGGTGCAATGGTGATTTCTTTATTTAATTGGGGGAGGGGGGGGGGGGGGCAGTGTGAGTTGTGACATTGCACTAAAAGGGGGAGGTGACCGCAATGCTTTTCACCGCGCTGCAGTGCCCTGTTTTCTCCTGTTGGGGTCTCCTCAACACTGGGAAGTGTGTGTGTGAGAGAGAGAGAGAGAGAGAGGGAGAGAGAGAGAGAGAGAGAGAGAGTAGAAAAGGTAGATATGAAGGAGTGAGGAAAGGAGAGAGGGAGGGGGATGATATGGATTGAACAGCGTGAAGCCTTGTGGTAACATCCTTTGATGAGGTAGCGGGTGGGAAAAAAATGGCTCCGCACCAGAAACACATACGTAATTCGTACTATCTCTCCTTTTTTTCTCTCTCTCTCTCTCTCTCTCTCACACATACACAAAAGCGCATGCAGACACACAGCCTTACGATTTGTTCCCCCTGTCTTTTCTCCATCACTGCAATGTTTTTATTCCTCTCATAAGAACTGCACACCATTTAAACCACATTTCTGTCTTACAGCTTAGTAACCAGGTGGCGTCTTTTATGGTCCCCCCCCCACACACACACACACTCACCTTTTTTTTCCCCCTCCCCTCTTGTATTTTCCCCTCTGTCTCCTCTCCACCTCACCTGTCTTCCCATTCATTTTCTTATCACCTTGTTCCTTCATCTCATCTCCCTCCCTCTGTGATTGATAAAGCTTTCTCCTTTTTTTCCGCCAACTGCTCACTCTATTCCGCATAGTCAGCACTCCTCCAAATTCTTCCCTCTGTCTCTCTCTCTCTCTCTCTCTGTCCCCCCTTTCTCTTTCTCTATCTGTCTCCGTCTATTTCTCTCTCTCGACTATATACTCGCTCCTCCCCTCCCCCCGGTTACTGCTCCTGGTACCTCACAGTCCATGCATCCCATAATCCTGCGCTCCCTGCCCCCCCTTCTTGCTGCAGTGTTTCTGCTAATATATATTAGTGTCAGTGCATGATTCGTGCACCAGCCATGTGCACACTTTTTACTATCTCCTCCCTGCTCTCTTTCTCTATCCATCAATCCACTGCAGAAACAATCTGCTTCATAATGATTATTTCAACCTCAGTATGTTTTTCTGAGCATATTTATTGCAGCCAGGTGAGTGCGTGTGTGCACATACCCCTCCCTCCCATCCTCTCTCAGTAGCAGGGTGGCGCAGGACATGGTGGTCGAAGCAGGAAATGCTGCAGGAGAGAGCGAGAGAGAGAGAGAGAGAGAGAGGAAAAAAAGCTATGGAGGAGGTTGTTTCTCCTTTCCCTCCTTCTCCTGCTTCCTCACTCAGTCGTTCGCCTCTTCTGCTCTGCCTTCCTTCACACCTCTTTCCTTTTATGAAAACTCTCCTGGATCCCCACTTCCCTACCTCCATTTTACACCCAATGCTCACCTTACGTAGCTTCTCTCTCCTCTCACTACCTCCCCGCTCATGTTTCCCCTCTTTTTTCTGCTGTTTTTTTCTCGGCGATCGCACTGCTGTCAGTGATAAAAGTGGTGATGCTGGCCCTTTAAGAGATGCTTCTACCCCCCCCCCCCCCCCCTTTTTAGCACAAACCCTCAAACTGCAGACCCTCTCCTGAATTGCAGCTTGAATACATCAAACTCATTTAATCTAAATTTATTAAGTATTCTGGTCTTGCTCATAACTTTAATTTTAAAATACTTTTATTTACATTTGAAGACCTGAAAGCAATAACTTCTGAGGAGAGCTGGGACACAGGATAGCATCCTACCCTAATTAAGCTCCAAATATCCCCAGTGAATAAAGGAACACTTGAGTATATTTTTTAAAATCAATAAGCTCGCCACACATGACTTAAGCTGGACAGAGAAGACACTTCTCTGTCACCACAGTTACAGCCTTGTGGCTTTTCAATTATAAAATATTCAGCAGTAACCCAATAAGATACAGAAACTAATGAAAAAGTTAAAAGAGGTGCTGAGGCCAAGTGAAGCCCCCGAAAATAAGGAATCGAATGGATCAAAGTTTGAGATCATAAAGGGTTGTCTTGGAAAAGTTAAGCATCCCTTCAGTCTGTCTCAGAGAGAAAGGGAGCTAGTGGTGCTGTCCGTGGTGCTGAAATCTAATCCAGTCCACAACACAAGTGAGCCTGCACAAAATAACACCCCAAGAGAAATCTGACTAAAGACAAAGGTATTCTCCCAACTTCACACCTAACCTCGCTTCTAAACTGTTTAGATTGTATTTTATTTTAGTAGTTTCTGATCATATAAAATGAGTCAAAGCAAAGAAAGTTGCTCCAGCAGCAAACACTGCAAAGACTTGGAAAGAAAGGCGTCTAACGAGACAGTAACCAGTTATTTCCCACCTTCATTACTTTCTAACGCAAAATAATTTGTGTGGGTTATTTTTTTTCCCAGGAGTGATGCAGAGCAGTACTGCCATACAGGAGTACTGGATTTTATTTTTTAACCAAAAAACAGAAGACTTTCAGCTGAGAGTTTGGAAAAAATATAGAAATGTAAGACATCTAACACTGTTAACCTCTGATTTGTCTGATCTAGTTTCTTTTCTTTCTTTTACCTAAGAAAGGTTCAAGGGTTGTTTCAGTTTTGAGAGGTAAAGATGAAGGTGAAACTACTTTTTCAGAGTGATGCAGTACAACTCAGCCACAGAGGAGTGCAGGTTTTTTTTTTTTTTGGCAAGTAAGCAGATTTGATGCTCCTGCAGCAAACACTGCGAATAATTGACACAAAGAAAGTAGAAATATCAAGTATGTAACCTTTAAGCATCCAGATTTTCACATATTTACAATGTTCTTTCTGAATTCATCTACTACAGGTTTAATTTTCTCTTGAGATTAAGTTGCAAAGATGTCGACTCAACTCCTTTTTCAGAATGATGCAGTTACAATTACGAAAAAAATGCAGATTTAATTTTTTTGGCAAGCAAGTTTTAAGATTTTCAGAAAACACTGGGAAAAAGAAGCTTGGACATTTCAGGCATGTAACATTGCATTCTTATTTTCTTTAGTGCACATGAGACCGTCTGTTTATAGTTTCACGTGTGTGATGTGCCAAATATTTCTGCCTCAGCATTTCCAACCTCATGCAGAAGTCTTGATCTTAGAAGATCTTACCTGTGTGGTTTAGTCTCCAGGATCTCCCAAATGTAAAACATGACACCAAAAAGGTCCAAATCAAATTGTGATTAAAAAGAAAACTAAAAATAACCTCGATGTCAGTGAAAGATCTGGATCAAATAGAGAAAGCAAACTTTTCCATCAACAAAAAGTTGTCTCTTGAGATAAAAAAGTGGAGGGAAATGATCAAACAAATAAGTTTGAAAGAGAAAGACTGCAGTGTCCTACATGACTGAGAGAAAAAGTGTGAGGGGGGAAAAAGAGGAAGAGGCGCAGGAGGAGAGTTGACCCAAAGTGAAGGAAGCTTACTTTAGGGATGAAATGGGACAGGACGGGAGCAAGAGAGGGGGGAAATGGAAGAAAGATGCAGCAGAGTAAAATGCAGTAACAGGGGGGGGAGGAAGGTAGAAAGAGACGACGTGAAGGGGGAGAATGAAAAAGAGGGGGGCACTGGGTAGAGATAAGACAGTGTTGTGAGAGGAGAAAGTGTTGGAAGAAATGAAGCCTTGATTCCCCTCCTTCAGTAAAATGTGATTCCTTTATGCGGAATATGAGAGTGAGAGAGGGAGCGAAAGTGAGGGAGAGAGAGAGAGAGAGAGAGTAGTGGGAGCGAGAGGGGGAGGGCCGTTGAGAGCTCACAGGAGAGGAGAGGAGGGGGGAGGAGGAGAGTGGTGCAGTTCTTTGAATAGAGAAAAAGGTTAACAACATAGATACGGAGCATGTATGGACGCGTGTCTTCAGAGAGAGGGAGAGAGAGAGAGAGAGAGAGAGAGAGAGAGAGAGAATAACTCAGGCTTTTTACTGCAGCAGAATTCATTCACTTTTATTGTGCACTCTTTTTCCATGCCCTCCCTCTCCTCCCCCTTATGCTCTTCCTCCCCTTCTTCCTTTAATAGTGTTGAGGCAATATTACACGATTGCTGTTCACTGTATCTTCCCTCAAAGGGCTCATGCTGCATTAACTGTCTGTCCTTTTCTCTCTGTTTTGTCCCCATATCTGAAGGTCTTTGTTCGCCTCATTGTCCTATCCTTCTACATCCATCCTTTAAATATCTGATTTACAGCCTCCCCCTTCATTCTTCCTCCCCCTTGTCTTTTTCAACCTCTACCTTCCCTTCTTTCTCCACTATATCTCCCCCTCACACTCTTTCACACACACTTTGCCTTTGAGAGAGAGAGAGAGAGAGAGAGAGAGAGAGAGAGAGCGAGAGAGCATTGTGCATCACTCGAAGCTCTGTGCAGTTGGAGGGGGCTGCAGCAGTGTGTGTAGCAATGCACACAGGCTGATTGAGGAGATCTAACATTAGTGCGGACACGGCACTCTCGGGAGCCAATTAACACAATCACACATGTTCAAATGCACACACACACACACACACACACACACACACACACACACACACACACACACACACACACACACACAGAAGGTGCTGCAGGTTACGTCAGTGAGTCATTCGAATCCCCACTTTTTCCTCAATTTCTCCAATCTTTCTGTCAGTCTTTGCAAACCTCACACACTTTCGGGCTTGGGTAAGAAAAAGGAAGGAGGGAAAAGGGAAGAAGAGGAATTGGGAGGAGGATGCATACTCAGGACTCACTGTGGCCTAATTAGTGAGAAGATTTGAATGAACACCGATCAGAGCGTGGAGATAATCAATTCAGAGATTGTTCCCCACAGGAGATGATGGTTTGAAAAATTGTTCAAAAAGAGTGTTTGGAGGAGGGATTTTATCATTGCGGGGACCCTAAACAAATCACACTCGTGCTGGATGTGGAGTTCTTCATCACTGTGGGGATGCTGAATAAAGAATGTGCTCAAATGTACCTGCTGTCATGTGTTGCAGAAATAAGTTGCTGGCATGTTTTTGCACCAAGCTGTTGTCTTAAAAACAACTTTGCCCCCCTTCTTTTCCACCCCTCCTCACCCACTGCACCTGCACAAGGTCATTGTGTGCCTTTCCTTCACCTGGTTATCGAGTGAATAACTGCACATACATGTAGCAGTGGAAGTCTTAATATGTATTGCAATGTTGATAATCCAGATCTATTTCTCCCTTCTCCTAAATTTCTGCCCTTTTCTCTCCCCGCAGACTCCTCAGTCTCCTCCCTCCTCCTCCTCCCTTCGGTTTCTCTCATCCTCTCCCTCCCCCCCGGTCCTCTATGCTCAGTTCGGTGTGTGTATCCTCTTTCAAAGGGCGCAAGGGTGGGAACAAGTCGTCCAACAAAGCATGTTACAGCGCAGACATGACTTGTCCGTCGGAGAGCGAGAAAATCGTGATAAACTGCGGGGGGGTGCGGCATGAGACCTACCGGAGCACCCTCAAAACGCTGCCCGGTACCCGCTTATCGTGGCTTACAGATCCGGACGCGTTCAGCAACTTTGACTACGACCCGAAATTAGACGAGTTCTTCTTCGACCGACACCCATCAGTCTTCTCCTTCATCCTCAACTATTACCGCACTGGGAAGTTGCACTGTCCCAACGATGTGTGCGGCCCCCTGTTCGAGGAGGAGCTGGCCTTTTGGGGCATCGACGAGACGGACGTGGAGGCGTGTTGCTGGATGAATTACCGGCAGCACCGGGATGCGGAGGAGGCACTGGACAGCTTTGAGAATCCAGAGCCGGACGCGCCGGACGACGACCCGGCTTTGGGAGGTGCGGACGGGGACTTGAAAAGACTGTGCATGCAGGAGGACGCCAGAAAAGCGGGCTGGTGGAAAACCTGGCAGCCCAGAATCTGGGCACTCTTTGAAGACCCTTATTCTTCCAAATATGCCCGGGTGAGTCCCCCACGTCTTAAGTTGTTTCTATACTGTTGCATATTGTTCCCGCAGATAGCTTAAAATCACTTTTGACTAAATCTGTCTTCAGTCTAAAAGTTTGTTTTTGAAACTGCCTGCCTATATTATTTCTGATTGCTAATTACCTGCAGACCAGTGGCTGCTGGAATGTGACAGTATATTTCGCATGATTATAGGTAGCAGGATATATACTTACTGATGCTGAATAATTAATGCTGATATAGGGAAAATGGAAAACTATATGGCAGCTATATCTTTTAATAGACGGTCCTCCTACTTAATACAACAAAAACCGAACACATCCTCCATGACCTACACTTGATGTTCGATGTTCCACACGCGTTGAATTCACACGGAATGCAGTTTTTATTGCTATCATAATTCCTATCGCTGTATTTTGCTCCTTGAGCAGGTTTAATACATATCAGTCTCCAAACGCGCCATCCTCTGCGCTGCCTGCATCCAAACGCCTTCATTAGGTCGTATTTGTCCGTTTACGATGCACATCAGTGCGCCGTATTTCATCTTAGTCTTATTTATTGCAGCAGCCCACCGAGGAGGCCGAAATGTCAGTGTTTAAGTGTCAGTCTTCCACCACATTTAGACTTGGTATGGAGCTTCAGTATGTTGGGTTATTTTTGTCTTTCTTCCTGTCCCAGTTGAATACCTGGCGTTTACGCACGGGATTTTCAGCTTTTACGCACAACTTGTTTCAATGTTGGACGAGCTTTTCCTGTTTGCGTGATAACACTAAAGAGTTGCCCTTAAAAGCAGACATTTATTCATACAGGTGTGTGTAACAACTGTGTTTTTGATATGCTGCACATGGAAACAGTTAGAGTGGGCGTCTTTTCTCTGGGACTCTCTAGCTGCCTGATCAAAGCTGATTTGATTTGTGTTTATTGGTAAAACCTGTTATGGATTTTGATCAACCTCCTTGTCTTAGGCTTTTGTTGAAAGAATTTTATCTTCCGTCATGAGGGTGTTCAAGGACCCTTGGATGCTGTGAATGCATGCATCTTGTAGGCGCACATGCAAAACCAGACAGTCAGCAGACACCTGCAGTGGTCAAATCACGCAATCAGAAAAATGGCTGAGGATAAACATAAATCACCGCACACTCAGCAAAATTGCAAAGCAAACAGACAAAGACGATCGCTAACGACCACACACACCCCACTTCTGGCAACAGGTATAGATCTTGGATTCAGTTCTCTCCTGAGGAAGGAGATGTGGCAGACAGGTAGTCTGATTTAGGCCACCTGATCCGCCTCTCTGGACTCAGGATCAAGCAGGAAGTGCTTCTTTAAGTGTCACTCTTCTCTCGATCAAATTGATTTCTTACTATCCCATCCCTCACCACCTACACTCAAGCCAAACATCACACATTGAGGTACTTTTTTTCTGCAGAATGTCCAAATTGTATGACAGGAGCAAAGCCAAACGTGTGCTGAAATGTAAAGGGTTTTGGTGTTGAATTCTGATCATAGAACAAGAGGAGGAAGCATTTTCTGATTTTTTTTAATTTGGGATTTCAAACTACTGTACCTGCTGCCAGCAAGCTGTTTATTATGTAATGTACAATTTAACTAGCTATTGTTCTAATAATTCATATAAAGTCTAACATTCATTGAGTGTAGTGTAAATCCGCAGATGGTGTATTTGATACCCTGCTGGGGTTATGCAGAGTCTAGAACAAGTAGTTGGTGGGATTCATTTCGGTGGCTGCACAACACCTGCTCCATTTCTTGGTGAACGCAGCCCCTTTTCTCCCTGTAGGTCGAATATGCCAGAGCTGTATGTCAAACAGAGTTCTGACCCAAATCACTTGCTTTTTTTTCTCTTATCTTGTCTGATGTGGAGAAACCCTTTAGGTTGTTCATTCGGACAGATGCAAATTAAATGTTGAGAAAGAAAACAGAAAGCGAGAGAGAGACGGTGAGAGGCTAAGATGGAAAAAAAAAAATGAGACGCTGGTGTGGAAATACAATGAGACAGATGAGAGGGAGACAGAGGGAGGAAGAGGGAGATGAGAGGAAATCAAGGGGGACAGGATGGAGAGACGTTCCTCTAATGATTTGAGGAGGTTTTGTTTGGCACGGCTGTGATGTAACACATCAGCAATCAATGTTGTGATCGGAGCGATCGACACACACAAGGCTTTTTTCAACAACAAGAAAAAAAAATCACACCTCCGTCTTTGCTTCTGATCGTGTGAGGCTTGCTCGTGGATCTACCGTAGTGGTACACACACATGTACAAACACACATATGCTGGTGTCTGTGCTGGATTTTCTGCTGCAGTAGACACGGGAGAGAGAAAGGAGGAGGAGGAGGGGGAGCACCGGAGGAGGAGAAAAGAGGTGGAGGCAGGCGGGTGGGAGTGAGTGAGTGAGTGAGAAGGAGAGACAGAGCGAGGGAAATGGAGAAGGGGTGAGATAGAGGAGAGAAAAACAGTGAGAAAGGGACTGAAGGGGAGCCTGAGAGGGAGGACGAGGGATACGAAGAGGAGGAAGAAGAAGAGGGGCTTTGAGATAAACAAGCAGGAGGTGACAACCACAGAAAAAGAGAGTCGTTGCATGATGGGGGTGGGGACCCTTGTCTTTGCATCTTCGATTATCTGTGTAGGTTTGAGCCTTTCAATATTCGACCCACAGACCCCCTCCCTTCACATCCATCCATCTCTTCTTTTTGTCTTAAAAAAATCTATTCTCTGTTCCTCCATTACCTCTTCAAAACACTGGTTGGGAACACGTCTGTTGGCCCATACAATCAAAATTTATGGCTGTATATGTTTCTGTCTGATGAGGTGTAGAGCAATACGATTTGCATCTGATTTCTTTATTGATCAGTTCCTGGGCGACATGGATCCTGCAGTGCAGCTGAAGCTACATGGGCTGTTGTGTCATGTGTGACCAATGCCGATCCGATGCCAGTTTGTTCTTTCTTTCTTCCTATTGGCGAAATCATATGGCAACCAAAATATAGTTAAGAATAAAATGAAAAGAAAATTCATAAACTTAAACAAGTATGTACGTATAAGCATACTGTGAGGAGAGAGTGAGTGTATTTTTTCGACTTACAGTTTGAAAAACTTACTGCTTAACTTACTGCGAGAATTATAAATATTATAATTTGGGAAAGAACAAGACATTTTTACAACATCTGTATAAATATTTAGGCAAGTGATGTATTGCAGAATATTAGTGATTATATCATATTTAGTGCAATCACTCGAAGTAGGTATTACTGGGAGTCATTTTTCAAACGAAACGTTTTGTGAATTGTAACATTACAATTGCTGAAATGACAAGTTGACGTTTATTTCCCACAGACATATGAGGTTCAGAGTTAAATAAAAGGTTTTTCTTCCTAGTGTAGTTTAGTTTGGTTCATTAGTTTAGTTTTCAGGGACCATGTAGAAAATAACATTGCTGTTTTGTACATGGTCACAGTACATCTAGCAGTAGCATTTTTTCTAACACAGAGAAAAGATGCTTTGCACCAGATTATAGCAGTTTGCTAGTTTCCATCTGCAGTCCCTGGGCAGGTCAACACAGAATACAATTATAATACAGTAAAACATGTAAATTCACATCATATCACAATACACATATGCTGAGACCTAAGACTCCACACATAAAAGAAGAGTAACATTTGTACTGCAGCAGCTTCTCTAGATCTTGTCCTGTAATGTCGTCCAACAGGTTCATCTGTGTTTTGGTCACTGCCACTTTTACACCAGAAGGGCACAGTAGTCTTTGTCAGCACTCTCCTCACAAAGCACCATTTGTAGCTCAGCATGTACAAGATGCCCCTTTGCCCTCTCCAAATCAGACTTTTTGTGCCTGTATTCGATTCGTTTAAGTTACTGCATCCATGCCCCCCTCTTCTCACTAAAGGTCATGTCTTTTGGTTCATTGTTTGTTGTTCCTCTCCACACACAGCGTTACGTTGTACTGTCATAAACACAAATGTGACCTGCTGTTGTGCAAGGCAGCAGACTCTGAACAGGGCGTCTCCGGGTAGAAAATCACTGTGGTGGACAGAGAATGGAAGAAAATAGAGATGTAATGCATATATAGATGTGGTCCAGGGTGGAAGAGAACATTTCCCCAGGCAGGGTTTGGTTGACCTTCCCATTTTTGTTGAGGACATTGCAACACATTTTCGGGGAAGAGGACATTGCAACACATTTTCGGTGAAGAGGACAATGCCTCCATGACCCAACTAGCTTCCTCTAAAAACTAATTTTTCATGATCGACTGTGATACACTCATCAGCCACTTTATTAGGTACACCTTACGAGTACTGGCTTGGACCTTTTGCCTTCATAGCTGCCTTAATTCTTCATTGCATGGATTCAACAAGGTGCGTAAAAAAATTCTCGAGAGATTTTGGTCCATTTTGACAAAATATCATCACACAGTTGCTTCAGATTTGTTTGCTGCACATCCATTACAGAAATCTCCTGTTCCACCACATCACAAAGGTGCTCTATTGGATTGAGATTTGGTGACTGTGAAGGCCATTTGAGTACAATAATCTTCTATTGTCCAATTATGGTGAGCCTGTGCGAATTGTAGCCTCAGTTTCCTGTTCCTATCTGACAAGAGTGGCAACCCATGTGGTCTTCTGCTGCAGTAGCCCACCTGAGTCAATGATATGGTCTGGATAGAAAGAGAACATCTGGGGCAACTGTGGCTCAGTTGGTAGACTTGTCGTCTCTCAACAGGTTGAAAGTTGAGGGTTCGATCTCCAACTCCTGCAGCAACATGTCCGATGTGTGCTTGGGCAACAGACTTAGCCTCGAATTGCTCCCGCTGCTTTGTCGGTGGTGTACAAATGCACATGAAGGGGATTCGTTATTTCTGATGGTCTCACTACATAACAATTACTGCCATCAGCGTGTCAATGGGTAGGTGTGACATGCGATGTAAAAGAGCTTTGAGTAGTCAGAAGACAAGAAAAGCGCTATTTACGCTTAAGTATATTAACTATTTATCTCCTCGAGCAGGGTTTGGTTGACCTTCCCCTTTTTGTTTCGGACATTGCAAAACATTTTTGGAGAAGAGAACATTGCAACACATTTTCGGAGAAGAGGACGATCACGGAGGACCATGAAAACAATCTTGTTTGGGGTTTGGAAAAACACAGTTTTGACCCAACGAGCTTCCTCTAAAAACAGTTTTTTCTGAAAGAGTTTACATTTCATTTTCAATAGAATTTTTTTCCCCCAATTTAATTCCAGCCAGTATATTAACGTTTTTCCCTACTGCATACCAGGTTATTTCTAATTTTGAATTGTCTGGTGAGGGTTCTGTACAAGTCCTGTTTGCCTCAGTGCAGAGTACATTAAGTTCCTTCCAATCCAAAATGTGTACTGTGGCGTATGCAACAGTGAATTGTTAGTACAGGTCACATCATTAATTTTTAAACATTTCAATCCATGGGGAATTAATATTCCAGGTAGACTACTTTTCCCTTTATTAAAAATGCCCCTCTAAACCTTAAACTGAAGCAAATGTACATCCTGTTGTGACTAAAAAAGCTTTCAGTTCATTCAACAGTGTCCTGGTATAAACAACCATGTGAAATAAAGCTTTCTGTCTGAAACTTAACTCGCCCTTTATTTGTGAACCATTAGGCGTATTAGTTATTTATTCTTCCAAGTTGCCTTCATTCAAACCCAGACCCCTTAGTAGTCATATTTCCCACTTCCAGTCCTGTTCCTCTCCCAGTGGGCTGCATCTGAAAATAGCAAAGTGAGGGAAAGAAGGCCTTAATTTCATTTACTGGTGGCAAATGTTTTCTTCCATTACTGTTGAGAGGATGAGAGCGTACTTGTATGATCTGTCAGGACTACAGTGATACTACAGAAACAAAAGTCAGACAAAAGGAGGCTCAAACCTTTCTAAAGACAGATAAAGAGGATGAAGTTGAATATTGTTCACTGCTTTATATGTTTGTTATAGTAAACTGGGGGCCTTAACAGTGCCTTATTGCTATTGTTGAATGTAACTGATTCTGCTTTCATTCTCCCCGACAACATTTTGTACAGCAGGCCCGTCTCAAATTATGTTTGTATCCTCCAAAGTTCCCAGTTCCTCTGCAGATCCTGTAACATGAGCGGTTTATGTTGGCAAACCTTTACTGGACAGATGCCTGTTGTCTCATAACAAGGGCACAGACAAGATCTTTGTGATGAATCAGCGGGAAACGTTTAAAGGAGGAAAAAAACAGATTAAACATGTTTGGTTTTAAAGTCATCAGTATTTCTTTGATTATTTTTATTTTAGTAAATACTTGTTCTTAGTGTTGTATACTATTCAACATGTATTTATAGTTTTTAAATTTAACTCCAATTTGAACATGAGAGGCTGTATCTCTATTTCTGTTCAATTCAAAGGCTTTACCAGACTGAAGTTTGGAAACAATTATTCCTTGGTGTCTTATACCAAAATGGTCAAACCATTGAACAATATGATGAATTACAGTAAGCAGATGCACAATTAAAAAACATTAGAATGCTGAAGAAATAGTTCAACATAGATGAGAAATATTCTTGATAAATATTAAGTTAGAGCTAGCTGTCAGGTATCTTAGCTTAACACAAAAACTAAAAACAGAAAAAAGCAAATTAAGTGTACATTTTTATTCATGTAACATCCTGAAGTAAATATTTGTTAGAACCAGTACCTAAAACTTAAAGGTGCTCACTGGTCAGTTTAAGAGTTTATAGCCTTTAGCACTGCATACTAAATTCAAGCTGAAGCAAAGCTGCTGTTGACTCTGACTACATCATTTCCACAGACACACGAGAGTGGTATTGATCTTCTTATTTAACTATTTAACTCTCAAGAAAGGATATAAGCATATTCTCATCAACCAGAAGCATTGAACAAGTGGCGTGTTTATATTGCAAAAATTGCTCCCCCATCGCTCCACATATAGTTCTTCCTCCCTTTATGTCTTCCTTGGCCTCGGCCCATTTAGTCGTGCTGGTTAAGTGCTGAATAAGGGCTCCAGACCACTGTACATACAGTCAATCAGTTGAACCTTGTGGTGAACTCGTTACATTTTTCTCATCCGGTCTAGGATTGGACAGATTCAGGACACTGGCGTGGTTCAAAGCTCACACGGTGCCAGGGCAGATTATAATGGTGGGAGCCTGAATTCTCTAAATGGGGCAAATGTTGTCAAATCACACAAGAGGGCGGCATGTTATGTACTATAGGCCCCCACACACATTAGCAGATGTATATGTAGACATACCACATACACACACAGTGTGCAAACACTGAGAAAAACAATGTTGTAATTGCGTGCTGACTCAGAAGTCACTACATCAAGAAAGTCAATTATTCATGTACAATATCCAGCTCACTCTGTAACTAAAGGAAGTCTGAATGTGGTTTAGAGGCACATTCACCCCATTACAACATGCATCGTACATTTGACCCCCTCAAACACCTGGCGGGTCATAAATCACTCTCAGTACACTCACCTTTACACACTGGCCCATACTCTGTAAGAGCAGCTGCCCATAAACCATTCTGCCGAGCGTTTACACTCACACTACAAAGATAAATTACTGTGTTCCACACGCCTCCTCATGTAACCCTGCAGACCACTCTCACACATGTCATTGCCCCAATTAACTGCAACCAACAGAGACCAACCCACAAACTGGACGTCAGGAAGCTAATATGTCATAATACAAACATGTTTTTCCAAACAGTCTTAGTATTAAGGACAGAAAATATGGAAATGTTTTCATTCATTGAGAATTCTATTGACTTATTTTCATAAAAGTAAAAAAGCTCAAAGAGCAAAAAGTGACCCCCTTAGATAGCTTCTTTGAACTCATCAATATAAAAAATGGACATTTGTATATATTTTAAATATCAGGGAAAGCAAGCGATTTCAAACGTTTAAGAAAGTTCCAATTTAACTAATTGAAAAATAAGTGATCTAGATTTTAATGAATGAAAAAGTGATATGAATTATTAACTGACAAGGTATGTCAGGGCTAATGATGACTCACAACAAATTGATTTATGTCGCCCAGGATGTGTATATTCTGTAAATAATAGATATAAAAAAGATTAAACTTCTTGTAGAGAATTTACAACCACATCCTGGGTTGCTTCTGACTATTTCACCAGAAATATCTTGGATTGTTTATTGATTGATCAAAAGTTTATCTGGTCTTTATGCTTAAATGTCAGTAAAAAGTGAGAAATTATTATTTTGTTTTACCTTAATGCAGTTCACTGTCACCTTGTGGAAAGAAAAGCAGTGAACCCTAAAAATTCAGTATCTCAAGTTAGGGAATAATTCTAATATCAATACAAGTTTACTATTACGAGTATTTTACATCTTTATCGACACGTCAGTAAGAAGACTGAATGCTCCTGCTCTTTTCTTTTCTTGACTAACTATTCAGTCTTTACAATTATAAAAAAAATCGTGAAATACATACATAACCGTTTTTATCTCCTCAACAAGCTAAAATGCAAAAGGTTTGAATAAACTAAGGACAATGGAACCAGCATTTATTGACATCGGAGAAGCTGACAACAGTTAGCTTTAAGCATATTTCTAAAATAATTAGTCAACAGATTAAAGGATATTTATTTCATAAGTTGAGCATTTTTTCACCAAACAAATAAACATGTGACATGAAAGTAAAGTCTTGATAGTTACCATGTTGCTTACATCAAGCGGCAATCTCTATGGCTGAAAAATGAAGCAAAAACTGCAGTAAGTGTCCACTTGAGTCCCACACACCTCCAGGTTAAAATGCTGATTCTGACAGCAGAAATAAAGATATTTACAGCCTGGGCAGAAAAAATAAAGTTGTTCTCAATCATTCTTTTTATTGGCACACACTGTACGGGGGTGCGTTTTTTTTTTTTTATACCTCATCTGTTTTGATTTTATAAGGTATAAGAGTTATGAGTAATCAGGGGCATGACTCGTATGACTACAAGCGCTTGTGGCTGTTAGCAGGAAGCTTAAGGCCCGCCTCATCTCCACCTCTTTGCCTGTTGCTACTGTAGGTTGACAAAACTTTGGTTGAGACAACATTTCCAAAATGGCTACCACCTTTGTTTGGCTTCAAAACTACTGTTCAGACACCAGTGGGTGACGTCACTGAGACTACGTCCGTGTTTAAAAACCCAATGACTTAGACACAGTATCCGTTCCTTTGAAAAACGAAATTGGAGGGCTTCACTTGGACTATTCCTGTGTGACCATCTGTTTCCTCGTGATTGTCCCTCCTGTCCAAGTGGCAGCAGAGTGCAGGCAGAGCGATGAAAACGTGATCTAGAGAAGTGTGAATCAGTCGGATAAAAGAGTTGATTTGGAAAGGAATGCATCAGATTATTTTATGATGTTTGTTGCTGTGCTGATGTTTTCTCAAAATTCTGCCTTTTATTAGCTTTTTTTTTTTTTGTGTGTTTACCCAAATTATCCCATGACTTTCTCTTTTATGATGCAGCCAGGAGGTAGGAAAGTAACTGAAGCACAAAGAGATGCAGTTAGAACAGACTGAGGGGCTTTAGGAAAAGAGGAGGAAGAAGCAGGAAGAGAGGCAGTCAACACAGCTCTTAGGACGGGGACAGCATTGTTTTTAGGACAGGAGAGGTTGGACTGAGAAAGGTAGGAGGATAGGAGGAAAAAGGGAGGGTAGGTGGGGGGGGGGGGGGGGGGGGGGGGGGGGGCGTGCGGGGGGGGGGGGGCGTGCTGCGTCGCAAGGACAAACGCACATGGTATACTGCTGTAATCTGGCCTGAATACAAAACTGATGAGAGGTAATAGACACATGTAAACCTCCTTCCATGCTGTATTTCTTTGTCTTTAGCTATGTGTGAAATGACTGCAGTGGGACCTGTGTAATGTAGAGCAGATACCACAATGCAATATGTCGACTTATCGACTTCACAGTTTGTGTATGTGTGTAAAAAGCTTACCAGTTTAAACATAAGCGTGTCAGGGAGTTGAGTCATTCAGGGAATGTCTGTGAAGGAAGTCTGCTTTGTGATTGAAATTTTTACCAGGATCACTTCCAAGAGCGCTGACCTCAGAGAGTCAGTGTTTCCAGTGCTAAGAAAGTAAAATATACGCAAGGATTACCCAGAGCAGGAGCTAATTATATCACCAAGTTCAGTGCCACCTCTCTCCAACCTCCAACGCTCCTCCACCTCCTCCTGCATTCAGGTGCTTAATGAGATAGAACTGATATGGGTCTTGCACGTTTTGCACATTTTTCATGCAATGAAATGTAACCATTCCATTCTGCCCCGCTCTCTGCCTTCTCCACAGTCCCACCCCTTCTCCCCGCCTCACCTTTCCTGCCCTTCATTATCCCGCAGCGTCCCTTGTTGGGTGCTGGATGACCCCTAGCAGGGGCTCACAATGTTTCTGATTTAACCGCTCCTCCCGGATCGTACACCATGCGTCCTCCATGTTGATTGCATTTCCGTTGACGTGAGACTTGGCTGCAGTTCCTCTGAGACAAACAGAAGGACAGAGACGGAGAAAGGGTCACACGAATTTGATATCTCCTCCGATATTATTTTCTGTATTGTTAGTGTGATGGATCCCTTTTTATAACAAGCAGAGGTGCCACTAGATCACCTTGAACCATAGACTGTTCTGCAACGATATAATTGCTGCAATCACGAACAAATATTGAAACATCTAATCAATTTGATTTTTGGTGAATTGTGTGAAGCAGACAAAAGCTGTAAATCCAAAACTGGCAGGGTTGGTAATTTTCGAAAACTAGCATGATTTTAAAAAAGGCATCTTCTCCATTCTCTATATTCACCCACCCCCTCCCCTCTGTGCTCCCTCAAAAGCCACGCCTCTCACTTACATGCACTAGCGCCATTGGTCCAGAAGCGGATTTCAGCTCATGCTTTGAGTGTGGACTCGTGCATGCATGGGGTAGAGAGGCTTGATTGGTTTAATAAAACGTGGTCGAGTGCCAACAGTGTTCGAAGTGTTTACAACTACTACAGATGACAGATTTTTTTTACAGGTTTTTTGGGGGCATTTTTGCCTTTAATATAGAGAGAGGAAAATGGACAGAGGCGAAGATCAGGGAGAGAGAGTGGGGAGAGACATGAGGGGAGCCACAGGCTGGACACAAACCCGGGCCGCCCGCATGAGGACTATAGCCTCGATACATGGGGACGCGCATACGGCCACTGCGCTACCAGCGCCCCCGATGACAGATTTTTTTCGTTTCTTTTTCAGAGCACAATAATTATTAATTACTGTCAGGACCTAAAGACCATTTCAACCAAAATCTAAAAAAGTGTATTTGGAGAAAATTACCTACCCTGTCTTCAACATTAATAAAAAAAAAAACAGCTTTAAACATTTAAACACAATTGCTGTTCATTTGGAGTTGGTGTCCAATTGATCAAAGTTAGTTTAACTACTGCTCATTTTTGGTTTTGTTTCCAGTCCCCATCACTCCTGAGGGAACCATCTGCCTTTTTGTTGCTCAGGGCTTTATAACCTCAAGCCATTCACACATTTAGTCTTTATGTTATTTGAAGCTGAACAAGTAACTCAAGCTTATTAAAGTTTTTTCCTCTAAAAGCAGTTGATTAGTGACTATAAAAGATGTTGACAGAGCTGTAAGTCTAAACCAGAGAAAGGAAGCTGAAAGAGGCTAAAACGCTCTTTCTGCTGGGAAACTCTAAAGTCAGGGTTCACGACCAAAGACAAACATACAAATATTCATGTCTCCCATTGGAAATAAAATGTTTGTTGTGGCTGTTTGAAATCAATAACCTAAGAAATTCTTTAATCACCATCTTTAGCGATAAAGAGTGCAGCTGCAGCTAAGTCGAATTTAATTTCCAAGTGATATAAGCTTTAGTTAGTGGACTTGACACGCAACAACAGTCTGATTACTGTAGCTGTGGTTAATAGCTGGTCACATTTATAGCTCATGCCAGCACAACTAAACCAACATGAGGCAGCCTTAAGGTTGACGATCATACGTAAGGCAGCTAAAAGCCACTCAGGTAATTCATAATTCAACACAGAAAAAAACACTCAAAAGAACTGAGAGACATTTTCTCTGTTCTGTTCTGCTCTCTCTCCTCTCTCTCTCTCTCTCGTCTCTCTCTCTCTCTCTCTCTCTCTCTCTCTCTCTCTCTCATCTCTCTCTCTCTCTCTCTCTCTCTCTCTCTCTCTCTCTCTCTCTCTCTCTCTCTCTCTCTCTCTCTCTCTCTCTCTCACTCTCCTCTCTCTCTCTCTCTCTCTCTCTCTCACTGCCTCTCCACTCAGTTTACTGCCTGTCCATTTTACACGCCACGTGCCCAAAGGGAGTCTCTCCCCGTTGACATTTCAGTCCTCCCTTTGTCTTGTTTCAGACTGTTTGACTGTTGGGTTTATGATATTGTAGAGGCACCTTCAAATTCTCTGCAGTGTTTCTCTGAACATAAAAGCAGTAATGAAGACAGGGATTGTGGTGATGAAGATCGAGATGCTGATGATGATGGCACAAGTGAAGGCTTTTCCTGTAAGCCACCCAAGGTTAAACTATTGCTGATCGCTGAGGAGCTACTGAAAGTCTCTGACTGATGGCTGCAGTCATTCACCTAAGATAATAGATTAATCACCCAATGCCAGACTGAACCATTTGCTTGGCTTGCCCTTCAGTAGAACGTTCTGTATTTCACATCGTTTAAACGATCATTTTTCATGCCTCATTCATGTGCAGATTTCACATCATCCTTCAACGTCTTCTTATCATTGCTGACTCTGCAGCCGCAGTCGCCCATTTTGCTTTGCCCTCTGGGAAGAGACTCCACATTCTCCGACTTATGGGGCGATGCTCTTCATACTAATGCCGATCAAACATCCCCATCAGTGTGCATGAAATGAAGGCGCCGTTAATAAGCAGTAAAACCCTTTCTTTTCTTTTGTCAAGGTCACTCCGCTTTTCACCTTACAAACGTCACTTCTTCATTGAGCAATCTGAAAGATCACAATCTCCTCTCTTCTCTACATTCAGCCCTCTTCGCCAGCTGTAGGAGCAGTATTTGGCTCAATCCTGTCCTTGGTGCCTGAAAGCAGAGGCTAACGCAGTGGTTGTCATGGTGACAGAGAGCCAGAGCAGGGCTGTGGTAATACTGTAATGATAAAGCTCTTCTGGATGGTGCCGCAGTAAACACAGCGCCACTTGGGTCCCGTTAAGGAAGAGCGTGGCACATTGCCGTGCATGCAAAAATGCCTGTAGGGCTAATATCACCTCCGACAATCTCTTCTCGGTTATACCACTTACATTCATGCTCCCCCAGCACCTCCTCCTTTTCTTCACCTCTATCTCTGCTTTATTGCACTCTCACTCTCTTCAATGCACCCCCCCCCCCCCCCCCCCACACACACACACACGCTATTGTCTTCTCTTCTCTGGTTGTCTTTTAATCCCCTTCCCTTCATTCCTCTGCTCTCTCTACTTCATTCATCCGTCGAAACACAGTCATTGCTCTCTATCAACTTCCTCTCACGGTCTCTCCCTGTCCCTCTCTCTCAGTCTCTGACTCCCGCTCTTTTAAATTTATGTTGATGATCTTTCCCAATCTAATTTCAGAGTCTAGAGCGTGAGGAGACTCTATCCGGCCTTGAAGGTCATCGGGGCTTCAGGTGTCACACATGGTAGCTTTCCTTGGAGGAATTCACAGCATCAAGTCCCCCTCCCTACACCAATATTACAGTGTGATTCAGGATCATAAATTCAGAGCATTAACATACACACACGCACCTGCATGTTGCCGAGAGGAGAGGAATGAAGAGAGAGAACAGAGACAAACGCAAGAGGGGATAAATAAGTGTGAAGTGACAGATTGCTACTCCTCCTTTTTATCATCTTCCTCCACCTCTTTTCTTTCTGTCTCCTCGCTCGTCCCTCACCATCACCTCAGTGCAGCTCATGTAGCTACCACTCACTATCTGCGATCACACCTCCTGTGCCCATAAGCTGTTTGTCTCTCTCACACGGTGACTCATGTCCATACAGCGCGCGACACACACACACACACACACACACACACACACACACACACAC